>NC_047106.1:120901323-121240489 GCF_902500255.1 Thalassophryne amazonica | reverse complement strand
CAAATTTACCCAAGGGTGTAACAAATTGAAATGAATCTGAATCCCAACATCTCTTGTCCTGTTCAGGTGATTTTCATTTACCATATATATATATATATATATATATATATATATATATATATATATATATATATATATATATAGATGTCAGAAACTGTGTGTGGGGGGAGGGGGGAACCTTTTAGAGAAGACTGAATTAAGAGATTTTACAAGTGGAGAAAAGTGTCATGGCAATGGACCCAAATATATATATATATATATATATATATATATATATATATATATATATATATATATATATATATATATATGAAATGACATGAATGAGAAGCAGGTAGATCTTATCATGTACACATGTGCTGGCAGCATGCCCAGCCGGCCCCATGCGTGTGTCTTGTAGATGACGCGCCACAGGACAGACACTGCATCATGTGGAACAGAGCTCACATGGGTGGCGTGACATTCACATCGTCCACGGCATGTTATGATCTGATGGTCCGGACCACCTGTGGTAGCTTGTCAATATGTGTAGCGTGCGTGTGCTCGCTGCAGCCCATTGCAACAGTGATATGTGTTTTTATGTATTTCCATGTGATGACAGCAAGCAGACATACGTGTGTCACTGTGGACAATTATTAGTTCATGTCCATCCAAACACGGTATGTGTTCCCCAGCCATGATGTCCAAAACCACAGATCTTCACAGCCGCTCCTGTCAGCGGCCACAACCCCTGTTAGTTCAGGGCACACACTACTCTGTCACTGTGTCTGTTTGCAAAGCCACACTCGTAGGGCACTTAGATAAATTTCACATCCAGCTCAACAGTGATCATCTGCTGACTGTTGTCAGTTTAATAGTGCGAATGGCCACACGTCATGCGAGCGGTGTTAGATGTTGTGCGTGTCACCTGGAATTTGGCCGACACCTGCCACGAGAGGGTTCGATGGGCTTTCACAGAGCACAGTGTCTTTTTGCTGCTGGTGTGCACAAATAGTAGTAATATCATAATAATGTAATATTGTAGCAACAGGTGTACGAGGCGTTAGAGGCAGTTACAATTTTACACGTATTGCATACGATTCCTGCTTCATGCACACTTCATGGGCAATTCAACCAAATTTGCACTGTGTGAAAGGGCCCTTACCATTGCTAGTTTTCTGGACAAAGGTTGGGTTGTGTTTTTTTTTTTTGGGGGGGGTTGGAGAATCCCTTTTTGAAGGAGCATTTTTAAATTGGCATTATTGATTAAATAACTTGAACTTTGTGCTTCAGTTTTTATTTATTTATTTATTTCCCACAAAATATGTGATTCCATGACTGGGTAGTGGTGGTAGCTAAATGGTTAGTGCACTTGGTTTCAATGTGGAAGATTCCCGGTTTGCAGTGTTACCTCACGGCAATATGGCATGGAATTTATTCCCACCTATGGTCTTTTCTGTGTGGAGTTTGCATGTTCTCCCCATGTTTGTGTGGGTTCTCTTTGGGTCCTCTGGCTTCCTCCCACATCCAAAGACAGGCAGGTTAGGTAGACTGGAAACTTTAAATTGTCTGTAGGTGTGCGTGCGGGTGTGAATGTGTTTGTCTGTCTATATGTGGAGTCCTGTCCAGGGTGTACCCAGCCTCATGCCCTATGACTGCTGGAATAGGCTCACTCCCCCGTGACACCTTATTCGAGTAAGGGGTTGAAGATGAGTGAATGAGTGATGAGAGGATTCCAGTTCAAACTCCACCCCTTCCACATTTCTCCATGCAATATGGAGTTGGGTCATGAAGGGCATCCGGCATAAAACTTGCGTCAACATGCAGATCCACCTCGGATTTGCTGTGGCAACTCCCAGTGAAAACAAGGGAGCAGCCAAAGGGACTTACTATGTGATTCCATGATTGTAAATATGGACCATCAGGAGGACATTTCACGTGAAACATAGGCCATTGGTCCTTCAATTTCAGAGAAACTGTGAAATATCTGTTGGCAGATGTACAGCATGCACTAGATTAATTTAAATCAGTTAAAATATATCAAATACTTTAAAGCTTTAAAAAAAATCAGCCTCATTTGGTGTGATGAATCCCCAGGTAAGAGCATGTTTCTGTTCATGAAGACATGATCACTACAGTCGTCCTCTGCTTCCAACACATTCTTTGATTGACTCGGTAAAGAGTAATTGTGATTGCTGGCTTTCTTTGGTGACACGTGTTATGATGGTCTGGGAATATGACAGAGCTGTACTCCAGGCAATATTCAATCCCACCACCCCCTTTGGAGACGTCCCAGGCCAAAACCAAGAGGAGGAATGAATCGATGATGGTGAGCGTGAGCTTCACATATCATGTCACAGCCTTTTCCATTCATCATTTCACAGCATACTGAGTTTGACTGAGCACATTCCATTCCTGGCCTCAAAGAAAACATGACATTTTAATCCACAGTGAGTTCTTGAGGTGATGTTTCTATGTTTTTCTTGCCACGCTACCTGTCAAATGAGTTGGAGAGCATTTTCAACCCATTTATCTCCTCCTACCAGACAGTGGCTTTGACACAGAGTTGCTGAAGGATGTGAAAGAATTGGAGATGCTGGGCGTCTCGGCAGCAGAGCCTGGGGATTCGCAAGGTGTACTTTAGTGATTCAGCCGGGCAATCCAGATCCTGCCATAGCGAGCTTCGACCTATAATAACCGGGCTCAGACCCTGCGGCTGCATAATCCTTTTCAGAACCACATCAGTGCACTGTCAGAGCAGTCTGTGATGTCTGAGACCAGCAGGGCAGAATGTCACAGCTTGTCTATCTGATGTGCTTAGTCACATACTTTGCACAGGTTTTTGTGTCTTGTCTGTCAAAAAGCTGCAGGTGACAGTCAATATATACATACATATTGCTTACCTCAAAGCACACACAGAAATGTTTGAAAACCGTTTTGTGTGTGTGTGTGTGTGTGTATATATATATATATATATATATATATATATATATATACAAGGGCTGTCAATAAAGTATAGGTCCTTTTTATTTTTTTCAAAAACTATATGGATTTCATTCATATGTTTTTACGTCAGACATACTTGAACCCTCGTGCGCATGCGTGACTTTTTCCACGCCTGTCGGTGATGTCATTCGCCTGTGAGCACTCCTTGTGGGAGGAGTCGTCCAGCCCCTCGTCGGAATTCCTTTGTCTGAGAAGTTGCTGAGAGACTGGCGCTTTGTTTGATCCAAATTTTTTCTAAACCTGTGAGACACATCGAAGTGGACACGGTTCGAAAAATTAAGCTGGTTTTCGGTGAAAATTTTAACGGCTGATAAGAGATTTTGAGGTGATACTGTCGCTTTAAGGACTTCCCACGGAGCGGGACATCGCGCAGCTCTCCCAGGCGCCGTCGTCAGCCTGTTTCAAGCTGAAAACCTCCACATTTCAGGCTCTATTGATCCAGGACGTCGTGAGAGAACAGAGAAGTTTCAGAAGAAGTTGGTTTCAGCATTTTATCCTGATATATTCCACTGTTAAAGGAGATTTT
The DNA here is from genome assembly GCF_902500255.1 of Thalassophryne amazonica. NCBI lineage: Eukaryota > Metazoa > Chordata > Actinopteri > Batrachoidiformes > Batrachoididae > Thalassophryne > Thalassophryne amazonica. Next base: position 121,236,978 of record NC_047106.1, on the reverse strand, counting down.
TTTAATGAAAGACGTGTGGACGGGTCCACGCATCGGGACGCAGCCGGTGCGGTGCGGCGGCACAGGAAAAACACCTCCGTGTTGATAACCCTTTGTAAAATCCAGGCGGCTTTTGATGACTTTCAGTGGAGTGAGTATATGAGAAATTGTTTAACAGCTGGACATGTTCCAACTTGTCCTTAAGGCTTCCAACAGAGGTGTTTTTCCTGTGGCGGAGTGTCGCGGCGGCTGCGAGCCGACGCTGCAAACCGTCCGCACGTCTTTCATTAAAAAAATCTCCTTTAACAGTGGAATATCCGGATAAAATGCTGAAACTGACTTCTTCTGAAACTTCTCTGTTCTCTCACGACGTCCTGGATCAATAGAGCCTGAAATGTGGAGGTTTTCAGCTTGAAACAGGCTGACGACGGCACCTTGGAGCGCTGCGCAACGTCCCGCTCCGTGGGAAGTCCTTAAAGCGACAGTATCACCTCAAAATCTCTCATCAGCCGTTAAAATTTTCACTGAAAACCAGCTTAATTTTTCGAACTGTGTCCACTTCGATGTGTCTCACAGGTTTAGAAAAAATTTTGATCAAACAAAGCGCCAGTCTCTCAGCAACTTCTCAGACAAAGGAATTCCGACGAGGGGCTGGACAACTCCTCCCACAAGGAGTGCTCACAAGCGAATGACGTCCACCGACAGGCGTGGAAAAACTCACGCATGCGCACGAGGGTTCAAGCATGTCTGACGTAAAAACATATGAATGAAATCCATATAGTTTTTGAAAAAATAAAAAGGACCTATACTTTATTGACAGACCTCGTGTATATATATATATATATATATTCCAGTCTACCTAACCTGCATGTTGACACATGTTGTGTGTGTATACACGTGTGTGTGTGTGTGTGTGTGTGTGTGTGACAACTGATGTATATTGTCAACTGATTCTTTTGTAATATGTATATATCACAGACAGTGTTGCCACAGTTGCTTTGAAAAAGTAATCCAATTACTGATTACTCCTTGAAAAAGTAACTTAGTTACTTCACTGATTACTCAATTGTAAAAGTAACTAAGTTAGATTACTAGTTATTTTTTTAGTTACTTTCTTCAGCTGCTGACAACAACCCTCTGCCACCTCAACATGACAATGATACTTGTTTTGCCAAAACTCACCCTTTCTTGACTTCAATGAAAATAAATACTTGTTTTATAAAAAGTAAAAAAAAGACCTATTTCTTGACCTCATATTTAACTGTTAACAGCACTGTAACAGTAAAACTTGCAATTTCTAACCTACATTGTTTATAAATGTAACTATTAAATTATTTCTAACATTTTTCTAACATTTAAATTCTCTCTAAACATTTTACTTGTCAAAATTCTTATTATTATAAGTAGTATTAGTAGTTGTAGTAAAAAAAGGCTTCAAAACTGGACCTTTAATCGAGGGGTGTTGGGGGGGGAGCACATCCTTGCCCCATGCCCCCATTCCATCTGGATTTGCCCCTGCTTTGGCATTTGAGCACAAAGAAAATGCAGAAAACATGACCAGATTTACAGGTAAGAAAGTTTTATTGCGTTTTCACATCATGTGGTCCTCAGAAAGAGAGTTTAGGTGCATTTGAGTGGAAAATAGTGTTAGTTATTGACGCGTCGCTGAGGATCAGCTGTTTTTAGCGAGCAGATACGGAGCGGCTCAGCTCAGAATTCTAAATAAAGGAGAAAAAAAGCATAAAAATGTCTTTGTAAAGCTCAGTGCAGGTGTGCTGTTGTCACCGTGCTTTAAGAGGTGAGGACAAGTCGTAGCTGCTACAAAAAAAACGCGGATGAAAAGCTCACAGCTCGCTTAAAGTGGGCAGTTCAGTCGAACCCCGACCCCCTGCCCATGGACCAAGATTAATGCCGCTATCGACCCACAATGCAAAAATAATAGTAACGCACAGTAACTTGGAGAAGTCAGCTTCTGGGGGCTCTTTTGGAGGAAGTGGCACTTAGCTTTTATTGTGCATGATCTATTTGTTGCTTACTCAGCAGCTATTTAGTAAAGACATTTATTCATATTTGCTTCAAATGGGCATGACTGCTTATTGTACGAGGGCTGTCCGTAAAGTATAGGTCCTTTTTATTTTTTTCAAAAACTATATGGATTTCATTCATATGTTTTTACGTCAGACATGCTTGAACCCTCGTGCGCATGCGTGAGTTTTTCCACGCCTGTCGGTGACGTCATTCGCCTGTGAGCACTCCTTGTGGGAGGAGTCATCCAGCCCCTCGTCGGAATTCCTTTGTCTGAGAAGTTGCTGAGAGACTGGCGCTTTGTTTGATCAAAATTTTTTCTAAACCTGTGAGACACATCGAAGTGGACATGGTTCGAAAAATTAAGCTGGTCTTCAGTGAAAATTTTAACAGCTGATGAGAGATTTTGAGGTGATTCTGTCGCTTTAAGGACTTTTCACGGGGCGAGACGTCGCGCAGCGCTCTCAGGCAGCGTCATCAGCCTGTTTCAAGCTTAAAACCTCCACATTTCAGGCTCTGTTGATCCAGGACGTCGTGAGAGAACAGAGAAGTTTCAGAAGAAGTCGGTTTCAGCATTTTATCCGGATATTCCACTGTTAAAGGAGATTTTTTTAATGAAAGACGTGCGGGCGGATTGCAGCGTCGGCTCGCAGCCGCCGCGACGCTCCGTCACAGGAAAAACACCTCTGTTGGAAGCCTTGAGGACAAGTTGGACCATCTCCAGCTAATAAACAATTTCTCATATACTCACTCCACTGAAAGCCATCAAAAGCCAACTGGATTTTAACAAATGGTTATCAACACAGAGGTGTTTTTCCTGTGCCGCCGCGCCGCGTCGGCTGCGTCCCGACGCGCGGACCTGTTAATTTTTCTTTAAGAAGCCCTCCTATTCTGCATTCTTTACCTGTATTAATTGCGCCTGTTTGAAGTTGTTACCTGTATAAAAGACACCTGTTCACACACTCAATCAATCACACTACAACCTGTCCACCATAGCAAGACCAAAGAGCTGTCTAAGGACACCAGGGACAAAACTGTAGACCTGCACAAGGCTGGGATGGACTACAGGACAACAGGCAAGCAGCTTGGTAGAAGACAACAACTGTTATGTGAAAGTGGAAGAAACACAAGATGACTGTCAATCGCCCTCGGTCTGGGATTCCATGCAAGATCTCACTTTGTGGGTAAGGATGAGTCTGAGAAAGCTCAGAACTACACAGGAGGACCTGGTCAATGACCTGAAGTGAGCTGGGACCACAGTCACAAAGATTACATTAGTAACACATGATGCTGTCATGGTTTAAAATCCTGCAGGACAGCAAGGTCCCCCTGCTCAAGCCAGCGCATGTCCAGGCCCGTTTGAAGTTCAACAGTGTCCATCTGGATGATCCAGAGGAGGCATGGGAGAAGGTCATGTGGTCAGATGAGACCAAAATAGAGCTTTTTGGAATCAACTCCACTTACCATGTTTAGAGGATGAGAACAACCCCAAGAAAACCATCCCAACCGTGAAGCATGGGGGGTGGAAACATCATACTCTGGGGGTGCTCTTCTGCAATGGGGACGACTGCACCGTATTGAAGGGAGGATGGATGAGGTCATGTATTGCGAGATTTTGGCAAACAACCTCCTTCCCTCAGTAAGAGCATTGAAGATGGGTCTTGGCTGGGTATTCCAGCATGACAATGACCCCAAACACACAGCCAGGGCAACTAAGGAGGGTCTCCGTAAGAAGCATTTAAAGGTCCTGGAGTGGCCTGGCCAGTCTCCAGATTTGAACTCAACAGAAAATCTTTGGAGGGAGCTGAAACTCCAAACCTGAAAGATTTGGAGAAGATCTGCATGGAGGAGTGGACCAAAATCCCTGCTGCAGTGTGTGCAAACCTTGTGCTTATTTTTGTCACATAGTTCCCAGACCCAGGCAAAGCTGCGGGTGGAATGGGAACTCAATACAAAAGCTTATCTCGGGCCCCCAGTTAACCTCGAGCTAGTCTTTGTTATGAGCATCCTGTGTCAGAGTGAATGATCATATCTCCTTGGTAAGGTCACACTCTATTCACAAAGCAACAGGGCATTCCACATTACTGAGGTCATCGGCACACTCTGTCCCGTGATGACTGTTTGCACAATAGTCTGTCACTTTGGAAACACGTGCATGTATTTATAGCTCGCCATTTCTATATATATATATGTGTGAGTGAGTGTGAGTGTTTGTGTGTATTAAACATTTCTTTCCTTTTTGTGTAGGCTGTACAGTATCTTTAAGACGTTGCTTGCTTTATTAGGTTTTTTCCTTTTACCTGTGTTTACCATTCATCCATCCAGCCAACCACCCATTCAACCTTTCCAAGATCCTTCCAGGGCTGGCACATGTGGGGTTTACATGGAAACTATAGAGATCTGAAGTGTGCCTCTGACTTCAGGGACTATGATGTCGATGAAAACTGAGGAATGTCTTCTTTAATGACTGATGTGGCATTAATACACTCACTATTAGATATCCTTCAACCTGCGTGAATTGTCAGTGTACTTTTTATACCATTCAGCTAATATCTTCTCATAATCCTTTAGCTCTCCATTTGCAACATGCACTGTAAAAAAATGCAATCTTCCTACGCTGCCCGCACTCTGTAAACTGGAAACTATGAGGGAGCAGCCCACTCTAGTGACACTAACAAACTATGAGGTCTGTTAGAAAAGTATCAGACCTTTTTATTTTTTTCAAAAACCTGATGGATTTGAATCACGTGTGTTTGCATAAGCAAACCTTGAACCTTCGTGTGTATGCGTGAACTTTTTCACACCTGTAGATTGCATCATTTGCTGGTAAGCAGCCTTTGTGTGGGACGTGTGCTGTGCGCTCGGCGGATTTTCATTTCAAGGAAAAAGACGGAACGACTGGAGCAGCACCACATCAAATTTTGCCAGAAACTGGGCGACAGCCAGGTGGAAACCATTCAGAAGATTCAGACGGCTTTCGGTGACGATGCTATGGGCATCACAGAAATTAAGGAGCGGTACAACCGGTTTAAAGACATCCGCACAACGATGGAGAGCGAGCCACGCTCTGGTCGGCCATCAGCATGCTGAAATGACCAGATCATTTCCAAAGTGAACACTGTGGTGATGCGGAACCGTCATGTGACTATCCGAGAAATTGCGGAAGAGGTGGACATCAGCACTTTTTCAGTACATTCCACTGTGACAGAAGATTTGGCCATGAAAAGAGTGGCAGTGAAATTCATGCTGCTGCTGACGGCAGCACAAAATCACCTCTGTGTTGAAGTCTCACAGGACATGCTATGACATGCCCACCTCTTCCACAATTTCTCGGATAGTCACACGACTGAAAAGTCACTGAAAGCCGTCTGAATCATCCGAATGGTTTCCACCTGGCTGTCGCCCAGTTTCTGGCAAAATTTGATGCAGCGCTGCTCCAGTTGTTCCGTCTTTTTCCTTGAAATGAAAATCCGCCGAGCGCACTATACATGTCCTCACACAAAGGCTGCTTACCAGAAAATGATGCAATCGACAAGCGTGAAAAAGTTCACGCATGTGCATGAAGGTTCAAGGTTTGCTCATGCAAGCACACGTGATTCAAATCCACCAGGTTTTTGCAAAAAATAAAAAGGTCCGATACTTTTCTAACAGACCTCGTATTGTGTGGAGTTTTTCAGAGAATACTGAATGTAGGTGTTTGTTATCTCTCGTGTGTCTTGTTGGATCCTCAGGTCAAATTTACAGCGCATAAAGAAAGTATTCACAGCGCTCCACTCTTTCCACATTTTGTTATGTTACAGCCTTATTCCAAAATGGATGACATTTTTTTTTCCAAAAAATCTACACACAGTACCCCATAATAACAATATGAAAAAGATTTATTATTTATCTATTTGTTTATTGCAAATTTATTAGAACAACAACAAAAAAAAAACTAAGAAAAAACGCATACATTTACACAGCCTTTGCCATGAAGCACAAAAATTGAGAACAGGTGGATCCTGTTTCCACTAATCATCCTTGACATGTTTGACAGCTGAACTGGAGTCCCTCTGGGGTAATTTTGGTTGACTGGACATGATTTGGAAAGGCAGACGCCTGTGTACATATAAGGTCCCACAGTTGACAGTGCATCTCAGAGCACAAACCAAGCATAAAGTCAAAGGAACTGTCTGTAGACCTCCAAGACAGGATTGTCTCGAGCCACAAAAAAATATGTAGGTTAGGTAAACTGGTAAGTGAATTGACCATAGGCCTGCATGTGTGTGTGTGTGTGTGTGTGTGTGTGCGTGTGCGTGCGTGCGTGAGTGCGTGTGTGTGTGTGTGTGAATGTGTTGTCTGTCTCTATGTGGCCCAGTGATGGACTGAAGTCCTGTCTGGGGTTGTGTACCCTGCATCATGTCCTATGACTGCTGGGATAGGCTCCAAACACTTCCGCACTCCTCCCCACACACACAACCATTACCCATGATTGGAGTAAGTGGATAAAGAAAGTGAATGAGTGGATGTCCTTTATTTCCAAATCTCTATTGCCGAGTTGAACAGTTTCTCATTTACATGGTAATTACCTCCGCCAATGAAGTTGAATGGAGGTTATATGATTGCCTGTGTGTGTTTGTTTGCTGGTTAGTTAACAGTCTCATGGGCACAGTGGTGCATCTATTATCAAAAAATTTGGATATATATAGTTCAGATAATCCTACAATAGTGTGACTTAATTTTTCATGGTGATAGCTCAAATTTCAAGGTCAATGTAACAGAAAAAGTGAAAATCCCACAATCAGCCATAACTTTGGGAGTATTCACTATATAAACTTCCAATTTGGCTCATATTGTTCCTCTTACGGAGATGCTTTCTGATTGACCTTGAAATTCACAATTTCAGTCAAGGTCAACGTTGACCCCAAAAAATGATATTCTGTATTTGAATGTGATGCATGGAAGTGGTGTACTGGTTCCTACAATACAAAGGTCCTACAGTACAATACAACACTTTTCAAGGTCACAGTTCACATTTCAAAGTCAATGGCACACAAAACATGAAAAATGCACAATAAATTTATATCCTACTGGAATTTCACCATTCTGTAGTGTCATTTTGGTCAACATATATTTGGGATTTTTAAGTGGAACTACTCACAGGACGTTTTTGTTTTCATCCCAGAACTCTTTCAGAAATGCTTGATCCAAATTGAATTTTACCATTTTGAAGTTCCAGTTCGGTCAACATTTATTTCATAGTGTGACTTCAAAAGTAACTACTCTGTTGGTGGAGGTACTTGCGCTCCATAAGTGCAGCTCTAGTCATACCTAACGAGCAGTGAGTGGAGCAGTAAGCAGTGAGTGGAGCAGCGAGCGAGTTGTTGCCGGTGGCAGTGCTGGGTCCGCCATCCAGGTCTGGGTCGGAGTCACAGGCACATCCCGGGCCGTGGTCCCTCGAGGGCCGGCGACCCAGCAACCTAGTCCGCGGTAGCCGTGACAGCATCGGATGCTTGGTTCAGCCTCACGGCAGTGGCGTAGCAGATACATCCTGGCTGCAGTAGCCAATGGCAGCTCCTTGAGTGTCGGTGGTCCAGCTGGGCAATGCGGCAGATTCGTGGATACATCCCCATCTGCAGCGGTGTAGCAGACCACCTCGCATGCGGCCCCTCAACTCGTTGCCGAATCAAAGGCCCAACCCGCCCCAGGTGGAGTCAGAGGACCAGTACAGCCCTATGGTGGAGCTGAGCCGACCAGAAGGAAGCTCGCCGTTGGAACTCGCCAACAGCGCGCGGCCCAGCGAAGACATCAAGCATCAATATCCTACATCCCCTTTCCTTAGTTGGTCCGCTTAACAAGACATTTAGCAACCATTTGAAATAACAAAATAGTACAGTGACAACTCATACCATACTCATGAAATTGACAATAATCATAAACATACCAGATGCAAAACACATACGAGGTCTGTGAGAAAAGAAACGGACCTTTTAATTTTTTTAAAAACTATATGGATTTGAATCACGTGCAATTACGTCAGCCAAGCTTGAACCCTCGTGCGCATGCGTGAGTTTTTTCACGCCTGTCGGTTGCGTCATTCGCCTGTGGGCAGGCTTTGAGTGAGCACTGGTCCACCCCTCCCATCGGAATTCCTTTGTCTGACAACTTGTTGAGAGACTGGCGCTTTGCTTTATCAAAATTTTTTCAGAAACTGTGAGGCAGATCCGGGTGGACACCATTCGAGAAATTCAGACGGTTTTTGGTGAAAATTTTAAGGGCTGATGAGAGATTATGGAGTGTCACTGTCGCTTTAAGGACTGCCCACGGAGCCGGATGGCGCGCCGCGCCCCGAGCCGCCGTCGTCAGCCTGTTTCGAGCTGAAAACTTCCAAATTTAAGCCTCTGTTGACCCAGGACGTTGTGAGAGAACAGCGAAGTTTCAGAAGAGGTCGGGATCAGCAGTTTATCCGGACATTCCACTGTTAAAGGAGATTTTGTAATGAAAGACATGCGGACAGATTTGCGCGTCAGGACGCAGCCGCTCATCGCGCAGCGCCACAATGAAAACTCCTCCGTGTTGATAACCATTCGTAAGATTTAGGTGGCTTTCGATGGCTTTCAGTCAAGTGAGTATCCGAGAAATTGTTTAACAGCTGGGCATGTTCATACTTGTCCTGTAAGCCTTCCAACGGAGGTGTTTGCTGTGTTGGCGCGCCATGACATTCAAGTGTCATTGAATATGTAACTGGCAGCTTTCCTAGCTCTTCTGTGAAGAGGTCACAATATTCACTTTTGATTTGCTGAGTGAAATCTTGAACTGTGGGAAAATTCACTTGATGAACTTCTTTACTGAGAGCTACAATTTCCATCTGTAATGAAGCACTGAGTCCAAGCACTGGCAGAACATTGTCCTTGATAATGAAGAATGGTAGAGTATATCGTTTGGCCCCTAGATGGCAGCACAAGTCAACAAATCCCAGAGTCTGTATTTTACTACCACCATAAGCAACAAGGTTAGTAGGTTCACTGCATGGCTTTATTTCTTCATCTCTTTTCACCTTTTCAAAAGTTTCTGCTGAGAGGACATTACACTTAGCACCAGTGTCCACTTTCATTTCCACTGCTTTGCCATTAATTTGTAGAGTAGTGAAAGCCTCATCTTTTTCCTGTGTTTGTGCACAAACTGTATCCACTGATTCATCCAGGGTCATGCCATTTACATAGTAGGTTCACTGTCACTGTCTTCTTTGTCACCCATGTCTACCTGGTGGACTGACTTCTTTTGTCTGTGTCTTTCAAACTGAGGTTTAGATTTGCAACACTTTCTGAAGTGGTTCATTTTCTTTCAGTTTTCAGTTTCAATATATTTTCCTTTATATAGCACCAAATCACAACAGAGTTGCCTCAAGGCACTTCACACAGGTAAGGTCTAACCTTACCAACCCCCAGAGCAACAGTTGTAAAGAAAAACTCCCTCTGAGGAAGAAACCTCAAGCAGACCAGACTCAAAGGGGTGACTCTCTGCTTGGGCCATGCTACAAACATAAATTGAAGAAATAATTCACAGAACAATTCACGGACGAATATACAAGAATTGCTGTTGGTGCACAGGACAGGAGGGTCGCAAACACAAACACAGCTCCCATCTCTGGATGGAGCTGCACCTTAAACAGAGAAAAAACAGAATCAGGCATCAGAAAGACAAAAAATACTGTATAATTTGCCAGCATTAATCAACAAGAAAAACAGAAGAAATACTAAGATGGTCGCCGGCCACTAGCCCTAAGCTTCACTAAAAGACCCAGAATTTAGGTGAAATTGAGGCCGCGGCCTGCTCCAATTACTAATAACATGAATTAAAAGAGTAAAAAGCGTAAAACAAAACTGTACCAGTATGCTAGCCATATGAAAGGGAAAATAAGTGTGTCTTAAGTCTCGACTTGAAAGTCTCCACAGAATCTGATTGTTTTATTGACGCAGGGAGACCATTCCACAGAACAGGGGCATGATAAGAGAAAGCTCTATGACCTGCAGACTTCTTATTCAACCTAGGGACACAAAGTAGTCCTGCACCCTGAGAACGTAAAGCCCGGGCCAGTACGTAAGGTTTAATTAGGTCAGTTAGGTAGGGAGGTGCCAGTCCATGAAAAATTTTATAGGTTAGTAGCAGAACCTTAAAATCTGATCTCACTGGGACAGGAAAGCCAGTGAAGAGATGCCAAAATGGGTGTAATGTGGACAAACTTTCTGCTTCGTGTCAAAAGTCTGGCTGCAGCATTCTGAACCAATTGCAGAGCTGTAATGCTAGACTGCGGTAAACCAGAAAACAGAACATTGCAGTAGTCCAATCTAGAAGAGATGAACGCATGGATCAGGGTCTCAGCATCAGCCATAGACAGGGTGGGACGAATCTTCGCTATATTTCGCAGGTGGAAGAAAGCAGTCCTAGTAATATTTCTAATATGGAGGCCAAAGGACAACGAAGGATCAAAAATTACCCCAAGGTTGAGTGTTAACTGGTCAAATTGATGCCAATGTCTCACTGGACCAAGAACCATCATTTCAGTCTTTTCAGAGTTTAAAAGTAGGAAGTTTCTAGACATTCAACTTCTCACTGCTGCAAGGCAATCTTCTAAGGATTTTATGTGAACGAGATTACCAGCAGTTATCGGCATATATAACTGAGTATCATCTGCATAGCAGTGAAAGGTAATCCTAAAACGCTGCAATATGTGCCCAAGGAGTGCTATATAAAGGGAGAAAAGCAGGGGGCCTAAGACAGACCCCTGAGGAACCCCAAATTTTCATGTCACTAAGGTTAGAGGTAGTGTTACTGTACAAAACACAGTGAGAACGACTGGTCAAGTATGACGTCAGCCATACAAGGGCACTCCCAGTAATCCCAAAATGATTTTCCAGCCTATCAAGTAGAGTATGATGATCCAGTGTATCAAATGCAGCACTGAGATCTAACAGCAGCAGAACCGTAGTGGTGTCCGAATCCATTGTAAGCAGAAGATCATTCACCACTTTAGTGAGAGCCGTCTCTGTGGAATGAGATTATCTAAAAGCAGACTGCAGTGGCTCAAAGAGACTATTCTCAGTAAGACAGTCTATGAGCTGCTGTGACACCACTTTTTCCAGAATTTTAGAGCAAAATGATAGATTTGATATCGGCCGATAGTTTGTCAATACACTAGGGTCAAGATTAGGTTTCTTAAGTAATGGTTTAATTACTGCAGATTTGAAATGTTTAGGAACAGATCAGAAGTTAAAGAAAGATTAATAATTTCCAGCACAATCGGCCCAACAGTGGCCCACAGGTCCTTAAACAGTTTTGTTGGTATAGGCTCAAATAAACAGATTATGCTTTTTGTTGACGTTATGAGTTTCGTCAGTATGTTTAGAGAGATACTATCAAATTCTGTAAATCTAGGTAATACCTCAGTAGTGGCGTCCACCTCAATAGTAGGGTGTAGTGGCTGGGTTAAGGCATGCTGGGATATGTTCAACCTAATGTCATCTATTTTCTTCTCAAAGTAATCTAGGAAATCTTGTGCTGTAAAAGGAGAGCGAGCTACAGGTGGTTGTCCATGAATAACTGTTGCCACCGTGTCAAACAAGAACTTTGAGTAATGCTTGTTTTTGTTGATCAAATCAGAGTAATAGGTCCACTTTGTAGCCAATAATGCATGCTTATAGTCTAAGATAGCATCACATCACGCAAAGTGGAATACTTCTAATTTTGAATGACGCCATTTCCATTCTAGACCTCTTGCTTTATGCTTGAGGTCACGCAGGTAAGCATTGAACCAAGGTGACTGCGATTTGGGGGAGCACAGTTTCAACACAGGTGGTGCAATCATGTCGAGTGTCGTTTTGAGCACTGAGTTTAAACTATCCACAAGTCTGTCTACTGACTGGGTATTTGTCAAAAGTGAGGCTAAGACATCAGGCAGTCTAGCTTCTAATTCAGTCTTAGTTGAGGAGTTGATGCATCGCTGCAGTGATAAATAAGGTTGTTGTTCCACTAAACATGGCAGTGAAACTGTAACCTTAATAAGTGAGTGATCAGAGACCACTGATGTAAGAGGCATGATGTCAATATTCATGACAGCAATACCACGTGTGAGAACCAGATCCAGGGTATTTCCACTAATGTGCATCGAATCCCGAATGCATTGCCAAAATCCTAATGCATCCACAATTCCCATAAATGATTTGCAGAGGGGATCAGAAGGCTTATTTATATGAACGTTAAAGTCACCAACGATCAGAATGTTATCTGCTCTAGTTGACAAGTTAGAGATGAACGCACCAAATTCATCTAAGAATTCAGAATATGGGCCAGGAGGCCTATATACAGTGACAAAGTAATATGGCTGATTTTTATTCTTCTGACCTTGGCAATGTGTAATATCCTGAGTGGAGCGGAGAATCAGATGCTCAAACGAGTTATATTTGTGACCCCCAACAGCTAATAAGCTAAACCTAGATTTATAAATAAGAGCAACACCCCCGCCTTGCTTCGCATCACGAGGGATGTGTCTAAATATATATGCTGGTGGGCAGACTTCATTTAAGGGGAGGACAGCTGTAGGTTTAAGCCAGGTTTCACATAACCCAATCATATCTAAGTGATGATCAATAATTAAATCATTAATCAACAATGATTTTGAGGACAGTGATCTTATGTTAATGAGACCCAGTCTAAGGACCTCAGTTGGGTTGACAGTTGAACTCTTTGGGTTTAGGGGTGGTTCCAGAGTGGCATATATAAGATGCCTAGAAGTAGGTTTAGGTTTGAGACATTCCACGCACGTTGTAGGTAGCAGACATGAAATCTTTGCTATTACTGGAACAACCACTGGGCCATCCTCAATTTCAACATGATCCAATATAGTAATGGGTATTAAGTTCGCAAAGCATATCCCTCTATGGTTTTTATGGACATGTCTACGGGAGCAGGCCACAGTCTCAACTTGTTGAATTTCCCTCCCTAGCAGATAAACTGCACTATCACCATAGTAGATTTTCTGCACTAATTTCCCCGCTAAGGTAATGGATTCCACACCCACATTTGTCATAAGCCTTGCAGGGTCTCTAATCACCTGCTCCGTGGCCTGCTGTAGACTCATTTTCTTGCATGTATTGCACTGTTGGCCAAAAGCTGGGTATTTATTTCTCTTTTCCACATGACTACCACCACAATTGTTACAATCAGTAATGAGCTGTGAGGAATTTTGTTTACTGTTAAACTTGGCCTTATTGTAGTCTCGCTTTTTCACGTCCGGGCTGAACAGCATCCACATTTGTGACAGAGCTATGTGAGGACATTAGCGTTTTGTTGTGTTCTTCTGTCATTTCATGAATCTGACACACTGAAATGGCCGTAGTTAGTCAGATCACTGTCACGTAACAGCACTTTTCTGAGGTGGTCATTATTTATGCCACAGACCAGTCTGTCTCTGATAAGTTCTTCACAAAGCTCACCAAAGTTACAGCTCTTCGCTTTAATTCTCAAATCACTCACATAGGATTCAATGGTCTCACCAGCCTTTTGGTTATGTGTGTTGAACTTGTGTCTTTCCATCGTTATGTTTTTTTGAGGGTTGCACATTTCCCTAAACTTTCTCTTGAGACACTCCGGGTCCTCCCTGGTTTCCGCTGGAATGCGAACAGGTCCATTTTCACCGGGTTCACGCACCTCCGCTGTGTAAACAAAAGATCTCTCGTGTTCGATAGCTTCAGCTCCGGCCAGGTTCAGGAGAATGTAGGCTTGAGTCCGCGCTGTCTTGTCCGAGTGCGCTGCAGCAATAAAAATGTCATATTCCTGTTCAAATATGCACCAGTTCTCCGTGATGTTGCCATCAAACACCAGCGGGGCCGGTCGTCTGAAGCCGTCTGGCATGATGCAAAAAAAAAATGGTCCCACTTGAAAAATACTCACAACATGCAGTAATTTGTGAAAAAATGTAGGTCCGAGACTTCTGACACCATGTTGTGTGTTGTGATAATAAAGACGACTGTGTAAATAAACAACTGGCTTTACTAGGCAGCTCAGGCAGGATGAGAGACAAAGCAGGTAACATTGCATCGGTGCATAAGCATAGACACTGGGCATGTGCACAACTACGGGATAACTAGGGTCAAATACAATATTGCATTGAGTCAATATTCTACAATGTTATTGTAACGGGACTGAATACTAGACATCATACACCAGGGTAGTAGCTAACAGATCAAGTAATATGGATGAAACGCAGGAAGAAATACAGTCCATGGAGCAGCAGATCATCAATTTTTTTTTCTTCAGAGGACATCCATATTAATAACAGTGACATTGCAGATTGTCATATCCAATGAAGGACAACAAGGCCAAACCAACCATTATTATTAAGTTTGCGAACAGAAAAATGAAGAATGATTTGTTGCGACAGGCCAAAACGTTGAGAGGAACCGATGTATATGTTAATGAAGAAAAATGCTGACATAGCAAGAGAAGCGAGAATCCTCCGGAAGAAACAGAAAATTCAGGTGACTTGGATGAGAAATTGTGAAGTGATGATTAAGCTAAATGGATCGCTGGAAGAAGCTGAAGTTATAGTGATAAGAGACCTTTCAGAATTGGAAAGATTTAAGTGATGGGTATTTGTTTTGATTTAGTTATGGTTATATCTGTGTTGTCAAAAGAACATTGGTATTAGGGGTGCCAGAAAAAATCGATTCACGTCCAAATCGCGATTCTTATTTATTACGATTCTGAATCAATCCAAAATATCCAAGAATCGATTTTAAAAAGCATTTTTTAAAACATTTTCTTACTTACTTGCTGCGTGTACTGTTTGTCAGGCAACAGCCTCCGTACTACAGCATCCCCGTGAGGGGAGGGTCCGGTGTGCTTCAAACATTCGTGAGCTGCAGCTTAGCATGGCGGACGAAGAGCTAATTCAGCCAGCACCATCTTTACTGAAGGCAAATGTTTGAGCGCATTTTGGATTTTATTATTTGCTGCGTAAGAAGGAGCTTGACATGACTTATGCAGTGCGCAAAATCTGCAAAATGAAAGTCAAGTACTTCCGAAACACTTCAACTCCGCAAGTCCACATGCTATGCTATGACCCGGAGCTAAAAGAAGCAGAGCAGCGGTATCTGCCGACTACTGACCAGCTCTTTGCTAAACTGCCAGCCAACTCTGAACGACCAAAGCAGATAAGTACATTTACATCTAGAATAACTTGATTAACCTTGTAAAGCTGCATTTTCTTAAACATAAACATTTTTTAAGTAATATAAGTATTTCTCAGAGCTCTTTGAGTCGAAAATCGATTTTGAATCGAATCGTCACCCCAAGAATCGGAATCGAATTGAATTGTGAGTTGTTGTACAATTCACATCCCTAGTTGGTATAATCAATTAGGGGCAATGATTTCTATAGTATGTATGTGTTTACAGCAGGTAGTGAGTCTGAAATTAACTGTTTACCTTGGTTGTGAAATTTTCTTTTCTATGTTATGACGACAAATGATGCTTTTGAATTTACTTCTGTGCAGGAATTACAACCTTTTCAGTACACTGAACATCATATACAAGATTTGGAATATGAAGTAGACCCAGATAATTATTTATTTCTCTTCTGTGAATAGTAATTGTTAGTATTATACTGAGGAACAATACAATAAGTGTACTATAAGTAATGGGAAGTTCTCAATAATCCATTTTAATAGTCAGAATTTGAACAAGAATTTTGGGATTATTAAAGATTATTTAAAACAATTCTTTCAACCTTTTAGTAAAATTGCTATAACGGAAACTTGGCTTGCTGACATTGATGATTTAAATTATGAATTGAAGGGTTATGAATTTAATCATCTTAATAGACAGAGTAGAGGAGGCAGAGTAGCATTGTATGTTGATAAAAGGCTTAAATACAAAATTAAAGATCAACTGACAATGGCCGTAGAAAATCTTCTGGAATGTATTACAATTGAAATATGTATAGAGAAAGGTAAAAATATGATTATTAGCTGTATTTATAAAGAGAGAGTAATAAGAGAATTTCAAAATTGGATTGAGAAACATTTTTCACAGATGGGTAATAAATGAGTATTTGTCTGTGGAGATGTAAATATTGCTCTATTAAATCCATACCAATTATGAATTAAGAATATTCACCGGCCTCTGAAATCTTCAGCTTCAACTGCAAGGCATGCATCAGCTCCAAGATGTCATCCAATTTGTGTCTGAGTTCAAGAGTCAACGCAGTCTGAGAATGCACTGCCTTGCCAACCTCGTTAATCATGACGGACAAGCGAGGGGCCTTACGTACTGGCCCAGGCTTTACCTTCTCAGGATGCAGGACTACTTTGTGTCCCTAGGGTGAATAAGAAGTCTGCAGGTCATAGAGCTTTCTCTTATTGTGCCCCTGTTCTCTGGAATGGTCTCCCTGCGTCAAAAAAACAATCAGATTCTGTGGAGATTTTCAAGTCCAGACTTAAGACGCACTTATTTTCCCTTTCATATGGCTAGCATACTGGTACAGTTTTGTTTTACGCTTTGTACTCTTTTAATTCATGTTATTAGTAATTGGAGTGGGCCGCGGCCTCAACGTCACCTAAATTCTGGGTCTTTTAGTGAAGCTTAGGGCTAGCAGCCGGCGATCACCTAAGTATTTCTTCTGTTTTTCTTGTTGATTAATGCTGGCAAATTATACAGTATTTTTTGTCTTTCTGATGCCTGATTCTGTTTTTTCTCTGTTTAAGGTGCAGCTCCATCCAGAGATGGGAGTTGTGTTTGTGTTGGTGACCCTCCTGTCCTGTGCACCAACAGCAATTCTTGTATATTCGTCCGTGAACTGTTCTGTGAATTATTTCTGTAATTTATGTTTGTAGCATGGCCCAAGCAGAGGGTCACCCCTTTGAGTCTGGTCTGCTTCAGGTTTCTTCCTCAGAGGGAGTTTTTCCTTACAACTGTTGCTCTGGGGGTTGGTAAGGTTAGACCTTACCTGTGTGAAGCGCCTTGAGGCAACTCTGTTGTGATTTGACGGTATATAAAGGAAAATAAATTGAAATTGAAATTCAAAATAAATTGATGGTTCTTTATGCCGCCGTCTTGCCAATTTTCCGTTAGATCAGGGCAGCACACAAGCCAAAAAGTACCAGCCCTGCTACCATAAGACCAAAAATGATTAAATCCTCCACGCCCTCAATGGAGAAAGGCGCTAAGCATGCAACATGCCAAGACCCCCAGAAGTCGAGGACATAGCGTACAGGATACGTTCCATCTGGGCAGGTAGGATCCCCCGGTCCTGACCTTCTTGTAATGGTGTCAATAGCGTTCAGAGACCAGCTGATCAATTCCATGGTTAATCCAATCATAGTCCAATAGATCCAGAATCCAATATAATTTGAGGAATTCACAGTCTGGTGAAGTAGGGACTTGAAGGTTAAAGGCAGAGAACAGAGAGAACAGAGATAAAGGAGAGTGGAGGAGATGCGACCGCCCTCGTCGGAGTCCCAAGCTAATAACAAAAGGAAAACACACCCAGACCCAAACCCCAGACAAAAGACAAGGGAGTATGGTGAAAACCAACACAAGCAATACATAAAGTATGTAAATCATCCATTGTCATGCCACTGCTAAAAGAGGCGAACTTTCAAATGTGAACAATTAGAGAGCTATTTCAAAATGAAGCGTTCTGGCAAAATTAATCAAAATGTTGGTCTGTGAAGGACTTCCTAGAATCAAATAACATTTTAAACCCTTTCCAGTCTGGTTTTAGGAAGCAACTGCAGCACAACTGTGATCCTAAAAGTTTTAAATGATGTATTTGAGGCACTGGATTCAAAAAACTTTTGTGTCACACTATTTCTTGATCTCTCAAAGGCATTTGACACTGTGGTACACAGGCTGTTGTTAGAAATTATTTACAAACACGGTGTCTCTACACATTGGTATCTTGGTTTGCAGACTATTTGGCTAGCAGGACTTAGTGTGTTCAGATGGGTGGGTAAAAGAGAGCCACACCTCCTGCCCGAGGTGTAACAACGTCGTAGTTCCGTTCAGCTGGGGTTAACCTGCGGGAGAAATAGGCACATGGGTGGAGAACCTTGTCGGACTCCCTACTCTGGGACAGCACGGCTCCTATCCCTGAGTCTGAGGCATCCACTTCCACTATAAACTGGCGGTTGGGATCGGGCTGCACCAGAACTGGTGCAGTCAAAAACCAGCGTTTCAACTCCCTAAACGCGGCTTCGCACCGATCCGACCAGGTGAAGGGGACTTTTGTGGAGGTCAGGGCAGTAAGGGGACCAACAACCTGACTATAGCCCTTAATGAACCTCCTGTAGAAATTTGCTAAGCCGAGGAACTGTTGCAGCTTCCTACGGCTTGCCGGTTGGGGCCATTCTCTCACCGCAGCTACCTTAGCCGGATCGGGTGCGACGGCGTTGGAGGAGATGATGAACCCCAGGAAGGACAAACAAGTACGGTGGAACTCGCACTTCTAGCCCTTCACAAACAGCCGGTTCTCCAATAACCACTGCAGGACCTGACATGCATGCTTTACATGGGTCTCAGGGTCTGGAGAGAAGATGAGGATATTGTCTAGATACACGAAGACGGGTCACTGCAGGAAGTCTGGCAAGACATCGTTAACAAATACTTGGAACGTTGTGGAGGCGTTAGTGAGGCCGAACGGCATGACCAGGTACTCAAAGTGACCTAAGGGGGTGTTAAGTGCAGTCTTCCATTCGTCTCCTTTCCGGATCTGAACCAGGTGATAAGCATTACGCAGATCGAGTTTGGTGAAGAGTTTAGCTCCATGCAAAGGCGTGAACACTGAATCTAATAAGGGCAGTGGGTATCGGTTACGAACCGTGATTGCGTTCAGTTCTCTAAAATCAATGCATGGACGGAGTCCGCCGTCCTTCTTGCCCACAAAAAAGAAACCCGCACCCAACGGGGAGGAAGAGTTTCGGATTAACCCGGCAGCTAAAGAGTCCCGGATGTAGGTCTCCATTGATTCGCGCTCAGGACGTGAGAGATTGTACAGCCAGCTGGACGGATACTCAGCGCCCGGAACCAAATTAATGGCACAATCATACGGTCGGTGCGGGGGAAGCGTGAGTGCCAGATCTTTGCTGAAAACGTCAGCAAGATCATGGTACTCAGCCGGCACCATTGTAAGATTGGGGGGAACTCGGACCTCCTCTTTAGCAGTCTCACCGGGTGGCACCGAGGATCTTAGACACTCCTGGTGGCAGTTTTCGCTCCATTGAGCCACAACCCCAGACGGCCAATCGATTCGGGGATTGTGCTTCACCATCCAGGGAAAACCCAAAATAATCCTGGAGGTATAAGGTGTTACTAAGAACACAATCTCCTCCCTGTAATTACCAGAGACAACCAGAGTTAAGGGCTGTGTCTGGTGTGTGATTACTGGGAGGAGAGTGCCATCTAGTGCCCGTAACTTCAATGGTGAAGGAACGGCCACCAAAGGGAGCCCTACCTCCTTAGCCCATCTACTGTCCAGTAGATTTCCCTCTGACCCCATGTCAATCAGTGCTGGGGCATTAAGGGTTAAATCCCCACAGAGGATTGTGACTGGGAGTCGTGCGGATTTACGTGGTGTTCCCGCGTGTGTATTATGGCTCACCCTTAGCCCAGTCTCTAAGGGCGAGCGTTGGCATTTAACCGCTTGGAGCAGTTTTACTGCATGTGCTCACTCGAGCCGCAGTAAAAACACTCTCCACGGGCCAGCCTCCTTTGTCTGTTATCAGATTTCATTTTAGCCCTGCTCGTGTCCATAGCTTTGTCAGCAGGGGGAGCTGTCGTCACACGGAGCGCCCTGGCTTTGGAGCGGGGGGAGGACGGCGCTGCTTCAGACCTGGAAGGGAGAGGGACGGGGCGTGCCCGGCCATGTCCTTCGTCTCGCTTCCGTCGATGTTCCTCTAATCGATTGTCTAACTGTATAACCAGGTCGATAAACCCATCTAAATCCCGCGGCTGATCCTTGGCCACTAGGTGCTCCTTAAGGGCCGGAGACAGCCTGTTTACAAAGGCGGCACGGAACGCTACCGTATTCCAGCCGGCTCTCGCTGCCATGACGCGGAAGTCAATGGCATACTCAGCTGCGCTCCTGCGCCCCTGTTGGATTGACAGTAGCACATTTGGAGCAGTATCGCCTCGGTTGGGATGATCGAACACCTGTCTGAACTCCCGAATAAACCCAGTGTATGTCGCTAGGAGCCGTGAATCCTGTTCCCAGAGCACCGTAGCCCAGGTGCGTGCCTTGCCTCGAAGCAAATTTATAACATAAGCCACCCGGCTTATGCGTACATCACGGGGCGTTGTGCAAAGACGAGTGAGCACTGCATTAAGAAGTCCACGCACGTCTCGACACAACTCCTGTACAGTTCCGGGGGGCTAATGTATGCTTCAGGGGATGGGGGGGGGTCCGTTGAACAACCACTGGAAGGTCTCTGTTCTGCGCCAGGTCTGCAGGAGAAGGAGCTGCAGCCGCACCCTGTCTGCGCACTTCCACCTGAGCTGTGAGAGCCTCCATCCTACGACTGAGCAGTATATTCTGCTCGATCACTAAATCCAGCCGAGCAGTGAGGGTGGTTAGAATCTGCTGCAACTCACCCAACACGCTTCCTGCTGGAGCCTGCGCACCTTGCATCTCCATTGGTTGTTCAACCGGTGGTATGTGCCCCTCGGAATCCATGACGTGGCCGAGTTATCCTGTTGGGGAAAGTGAAATGCACGGACCCACACCAGGGGGCCTAAATGAACGGCCAATAGAGAATCCAATAAATACAATTTATTGCTGCAAATGTGCACAACAGGTCAAATAATGCTTTTAGTCTGTCAATATCATAGAACCAAAGATGACGCGTGGGCAGGCCTGAGGGTAGTAGACGCCTAACCAGAGAAGAGCGAGGACCCACAATGTTCCACCACCAAGGGAGACCTGCAACACACCGGAGCCACCAAGTCCTGCGTCCCCAGGTGGCCACCGCTTCCAGCTGTCAGATCCGGTACTGCTGGCAGGAAAAGAGACAGGTTACGGGGTGGGTGTGTGAACACCCAGCAAACAAGTCATCTGAAAATACAGTTCCTTTCTGAGGGAAAACCTCCACCTCCAAACACAGGAACACAGAGTATGTGCAGTGCCTTATGTATCACTTAATCAAGTCTGAAGTGAGGAGTGAAGACGCCAACTCCTCCAACTTCCACAAACTCAGCTACAAGCTGCAAGTGTACAACAAGGTTAACGACTGCAAAAAGCTCAGATGCAAAAAAAAAAAAATGTGTGCGTACGGCACAGAACGGCTGAGTAAGTTTACCTTCAGGATAAGCTGATAACTCGGCAGAGTTCTGATGTCTCTCCCAGGCTTTTATGGGTGGTGGTGATGATATGATGAGTGACAGCTGTCAGCTCCAGGCTCCTGGTGGACTCCTGCGGCAACTGCGCCCTCTGGTGCCTGAAACCCGACAACAGGCAGGGTGCCCTCTGGTGGTGAGCCAGCAGTACCTCCTCTTCGGGCAGCCCACACAACAGTCTGAAGGTTATGATGACGATCGTGATGATCATGATGTTGGGTGATGATGATGGTGATTGTTATTAAGGTTATAATGGTGATGATGATGATGTTGATTAATGCTGATGGTGATATTTTTGATAATGATGATGGTAATTATGATATTGATAATAGTAGCAGTTTTGCTGGTCATGATCAGGTTCAACAAACAACTGTTATTTGAAAAAAGCATGTCCCCAGACCCCCCCATAGGTAGACTTTCAGTCATACAGCTTTGAATTCAGAATTTGAAGATTGAACAATGCTGGATTAGGGGCAGGACAGATGGACTTGGACATGTGATGAAAGACTTGAAACTTGACCTGGACTTGCAAAAAATTGTGAACATCTCTGGAGTCACATGAAGAATGTGTAGGGGCAGGGGATAAATACGGATATGGGCAAGCCAGAAGAGGGCATGACAGTTGAATTAAATAACTTTTGTGGTTTTGTCCTGAACATCAGATAATGAGGTCAGGTTGTTGAATTTGTTGTTAAACTCAGGATCCATGAATAGATGTCTGAAGTCCAGTGCGAGTAAACTGACAGACTGACATCCCATCTTGAAAAATCAATCTTTGAGAATTGGTTTCACTCAGAATGTTCCTGAGCTTCACTTGGGCAGGGACAGCCACTTCACAACTGTAAAAGTAAATAGAAGATGATTTAGTAGACAGAAAACAACAGAAGCATTTAAAATAGAATCTAAAAATGATAACACTTTATATGATAGTGTATCTTTTTAATGTCACCATTCGGAGTGTTCCAACAAAGTAGTCTGCCAAAGGCTAAACATCTGCCAGCTCATCAAGCTGAATCAAAACAGTTTCTCTTTCTGGACAAGGACTAGTTTCAAAGGCTCTGCAATGTTTTTAGAACAACCCAGAGAGGCATCTACCCATGAAGCACAGCTAGGTGGAAGAGGGGGTGAACTATCAGACCAGCAGAGCGTAGGCGACAAAAGGGCCCATTGCTCCCCCCAGAAAGAACCTACTTAGTTAAACTTTTTGGTACCCTTGATAAAAGATACCAGAGGCCTCATGTACAAAGACTTGCATGGACTTTCTACTAAAGGTTGGCGTATGCCAACACCCCGAATCTGGCAAAAGCACAAATATATATTCATATGTATGAAAGTGTGCGTAGGCATGAATCCACGCATGTTCTGTTTGTACATCCCACTGAACATAGAATTGAGCATGGAACCAAACTCCTCCCTGGCCATTCAGAATATTTAAATATGCAATTTCATGTAAATAGGCCCTTTGAGCAGGGATTCCCCACAATGCCACATCAACACAGGAAGGAAATTATACTATAGATGACTGGAAATTACATAGAGACACACAGGAATAGGTTATTCCAACCTGGTCTCACGGGAAGTCGTGCTTCAGCAGCACGAAATATACATTAATCTATTGGTTTGTGATATTGTGACGAAAAGCGCCTCATTTTCATCGCGGCAGCAAAAATTCTTTCTAATTCATTCAGTGATGGCTGCACGAAATTAAAAGTGAAGCGGGGGGTATGGTTAGGGTGGGGGGAAAGAGTAAGATTAGGTTATGGCTAAGGTTAGGGTTGGGGGTGGGAGTAGGGTTAGGAATAGTGAGTTAAAAAGCTCCGTTACGAAAATTTGACTCATTTCGTCACGGGAGCACGAAAAAAAAGTGACACTGGGCTGGTTATTCAGTATGTTGTTAAACAGATTAATCATGAAACTGGAAAAATGTTTGTGGGAGCTATGGAGCATGAGACAAGCAGAACAGCATGCACACACTGATGTTAAAAAGGTGAATCGCGCCTCTGCTGATAGGGTGACATTCACAATTTACACATTATTGACAGATATGAGCACAGGAAGCCTGTTACAAAGCTCAGCAGCTCACCATCAACAAAAAATAAAAAAGACGCTGGAATGCCCCTGATGCCAGGAAGCCCAGCGTGATCAGTACCTGTGTGAGCACAGACAACCCCTGGCTCCTCACCCTATTGCGCTATGGGCTGACTAGGGTTGAGCCGGATACTCATTTCAGACGAGTATCCGGTACGGATAAAGCATTTTTGACGAACACGAGCATGATCCGAGTAAAACTCATCAATATCTCTGCTCATGCTGAAGGAAAATCCTGATTGGCTAACTGACTGTCTTCACGCTCCGTGATTGGCCAGTCACTCACAGCACCCGCCCCTCCCTACACAGACTCGTCTCTGCAGCTTCTGCGCACACACACAGACACACACACACACACACACCTTAATCAACATTGTTTAACTTTGTGTGGAAAAAAAATGCCAAGAATGTTAGGTAGTAAAAATAAATAAATAATTGTAAAAAAAAAAAAAATCACAGTTTGATCATAAAAAAAGAAGAATAAAAGAGTTGTGTTGAGTATGACAACTCTTGTTCATGCATACTTCGTTCATTATTTCCTACTACAGTGAATGTCAATTCTGAAGCTGTTGTGTTACTCATTCATACACTTAAGAACATTCATGTTCTGAGTTTATTAAAAAACTTGTTCTGTAAGAAGTCGATTACTTTTGTGATCAAAATCATTGATGTGAATCTCAATTTTGAGGCTGTTCTGTAAATATTAATTCATACACTTTCTGTTCTGAGTTTATAAAAAAACTTGTTCTGTAAATAGTCCTGTTCTGTCTGCAGTAGTCCAACTGTGTTTGAGGTGTCCATGATTACTGTATCATCTGAGTACTTGATGTAGGATATTCCCGGGGTGGTGCTCCTGCAGTCATTAGTGTAGAGAGTGAAGAGAAGTAGAGAGATGATTGAACCTTGAGGTGAACCGATTGATATTGTCTGAACAGTGCTAAGGTGACCATTCACCCATATCCTCTGATCTCACCCTGTGAGGAAGGAGAGACCCAAAGGATGAGGTGAGGGTTAGCGTTCATCTGGAGCAGCTTGCGTCCCATGAGGTGTGGTTGCATGGTGTTAAATGTGCTAGAGAAGTCCACAAAGACGAGGCTGACATGGGACTTGGGCTTGTCCAGCTGGGTGATGGCACCATGCAGCAGGGTGAGTGCAGCATCATCCACCCCTCTGGGCGGCTGGTAACCAAACTGCTGTGGGTCAGAGTACACCTATACATCAGCCTGCAGCTGGGCCGTGACAAGCTTTTCAAAGCTCTTCATGACCAGTGATGTCAGAGCCACAGGCCAGTAGTCGTTGGTGCTAGAGTTGCTCTTCTTCGCCACAGGGCAGATGATGGAGGACTTCCAGACTGATGGAATGGAGTGCTTAGCCAGAGAACAGTTGAACAATGAGCAGGAGACTTCAGGAAGCTGGCTGCAACAGACTTTCAGCAGGTGTCCACAGATGTAATCCGGTCCAGGAGCTTTGTACTCCACATTAGCAGGCCGCAACAGCAGGTCCTCAGTGACCTGGGACATGGAGATGAACTCTGCAATGAGATCCTCCCTCTCCATGGTATAATCACATGGTATAATCACACTGATCAAACCTGCAGTAAAAGTTGTTAAGATCCTCAGCCATGTGGACAGACACTTCTGCAGGACGTTCAGATGAGGTAGAGTTGGAGGGGAGCCCGGCCAGGGTTTTCACACCCCGCCAAGCATCCCTGACCTTTCTGTTGCTAAAAAGCCTCTTTATACACTCTTTTGGCTGACTTTATTTCTTTCTTTAGTCTGCTTTGAATGAATTTACCTTACTGTTTGTTTCTTGAGTTAAATGCTATTTTCTTTTCATTCAGGGTTGTATTGAGTGATTTGGTTATCCAGGGCTTATTGCTCGAAAACACTTTAACTGTTTTACAGGACCCAACATCTCAGCACAGAAGGTGATGTATGTTGTTACAACATCAGTGGCCTCCTCTAGTTTGTTCCCCTCTGTAAACACCTCCCACTGTGTACAGTCAAAACAGCCCTGAAGTGTCTCCTGCACTACACTGTGCCACTGCTGGACCTGTCTCTTGACTACCTTCTCTCTGTAGTTTAGTGCGTATAATGGGACTAGGTGGACAACATTGTGGTCTGCAGGACTGAGTGGTCATTTCTTATAAGCATCTATGTGTCTTTGACATTGCCATAGCAGAAGTCAATTGTTTTATCACCCCTGGTGGCACAGGTCACATATTGATGGTAAGTAGGGAGCATCTTAATCAGCCTGCAGCCATTAAAATCCCTGAGAACAAACACAGGAGAGTCAAGAGAGGCAATCTCGAGTTTGTAGACACAAGACGCAACAGCCTCCGACACACGCATCACATTACCCGATGGAGGGATATACACAAGCACTAGTGCGAGCTGACCAAACCCATTGGGGAACTATTTGGGTCTAAAAGTTAGTGCGAGCAGTTCCACATCAGTTGTACAACTAGAGTCAAGGACAGTGGCCATCCTACTCCACGCCTGATTGACGTACATGCAGACCCCACCTCCGTGCCTCTTCTGGCTACTCACAGTATCCCAGTACAGGAGTCTCAAAGCCGCTGAGGGAGAGCTGTGAGTCCACGATGGTACTGTCAAGCCAGGTCTCCTTGACACAGATCAAACCAGTGTCCTTATATGCCCACTGGCACGAGATGGTGGTGTGTAGCTCGTCCAATTTATTGCGGAGTGATCAGACATTGGCAAGCAGGATAGAGGGTAGCAGTGGGCACTTGGATGTGCAAAAGAAATACTTCAGCTTCTGCCTCACGCCTCCCCTCTTTCCCCGTTTCCTTCTCTGGCAGTCCCGCTGCCAACTCCGCGTTGGTCCAGTAATATCCCAGCCCAGTTTTGTAGACCCACTGGAACTGGGTAGTCGACATCCTGTAGAAATAACAATTCCTCCCGACTGTACCGCAGTGTTTCACTGCCATGACTGGCTTCAAATGCGAGCAGGGGACCCACCATAAACCAGATAAGCAGTAGCAATGCAGGTACCACTTCCTCATTGTGACAGGTACCCCAAACGTTTAGTGAAATAACAATGATGGAAGTTGGATTCCGCTCAGATCAGTCTCTGATGATCAAGCATACATTCAAGAACAATATACCATTCCGAATCACACGATTAGATGACAGGATTCACTGCTTCTACCACAAAAAACAGGCCGCACTCATGATGCTCTTCCACCTCTCGCCATCACAGCGCCAAATTATGGTTTGACTGAAAAAAATTATTAAACTTAAATAAAACAAAAATAATGTTATTTGGGAACTGCAGAACCAATGAGGAAGTACAAATACAGATGGATGGGGTGCAGATTGAAAGGGCTAATGAAAATAAATCCATTGGTGTAATAACAGATGAGAAAATCAGTTGGAAACCACACATCAAATATATATACAAATCAAATTATCAAGAAGCATTTCAGGGTTAAAGCAAAACATGTTATGGATCACGAATCACTCCGCATCATATACTGTCCCATTGGCTTACCATATTTCAATTACTGTGTAGCGATCTGAGGCAATAACTGTATGAGTTCAATGAAGTCACAAATTATTCTTCAAAAAAGGGCAATACGGGTCATTCATAATGTTGGCTATCAAGACCATACTCACTCTTCTTAAAATCAAAACTATTAAAATTAACAGACATCATAAAATTCCAAACTGTTTAGGGGTGGTGATGGTCTAGTGGTTAAGTGTTGGGCTTGAGACCAGATGATCCTTGGTTCAAATCCCAGCCTGACTGGAAAATCAGTAAGGGCCCTTGGGCATGGTCCTTAATCTCCAAGTTGCTCCCGGTGTGTAGTGAGTACCTTGTATAGCAGCACCCTGACATCAGGGTGAATGTGAGGCATTATTTGTAAAGTGCTTTGAGCATCTGACTCAGATGGAAAATAGCTATATACAGTTGTATGCAAAAGTTTGGGCACCCCTGATGATTTCCATGATTTTCCTTTATAAATCATTGGTTGTTTGAATCAGCAATTTCAGTTAAATATATCATATAGCAGACAAACAGTGATATTTGAGAAGTGAAATGAAGTTTATAGGATTTACAGAAAGTGTGGAATAATTATTTAAACAAAATTAGGCAGGTGCATAAATTTGGGCACCCCAACATAAAAAAGTACATCAACATTTAGTAGATCCTACTTTGGCACAAATAACCTCTAAACATTTCCTATAGCTTCCAATGAGAGTCTGGATTCTGGTTGAAGGTATTTTGGACCATTCCTCTTTACAAAACATCTCCAGTTCAGTCAGGTTTGTTGGTTTCCAAGTGTGGACCACAGAGTTTCAATAATATTCAGGTCTGGGGACTGAGATGGCCATTCCAGAACATTGTACTAGTTCCTCTGCATGAATGCCTTAGATTTTGAGCAGTATTTAGGTTTGTTGTCTTGTTGAAAGATCCAGTCCCGGCGCAACTTCAACTTTGTCACTGATTCATAAACATTGTTCTCAAGAATCTGCTGATATTGACGGGAATCCATGTGACCCTCAACTTTAACAAGATTCCTAGTACCTGCACTGGCCACACAGCCCCACAGCATGATGCAATAACCTCCAAATTTTACTGAAGGTAGTAAGTGTTTTTCTTGGAATGCTGTGTTCTTTTTCAGCCATGCAAGCCTTGTTATATCCAAATAACTCAATTTTAGTTTCATCAGTCCAGAGCACCTTATTCTAAAATGAAGCTGGCTTGTCCAAATGTGCTTTAGCATACCTCAAGTGACTCTGTTTATGGTGTGTACGCAGAAAAGGCTTCCTCTGCATTACACCTCCTTGTGCAAAGTGCGCTGTATAGTTGAACGATGCACAGTGACACTATCTGCAGCAAGATCATGTTGTAGGTCTTTGGAGTAGGTCTGTGGGTTGACTATGACTGTTCTCACCATCCTTCACTTTAGCTTATCTGAGATTCGTCTTGGATGTGAAGCAAACGTAACATACAGTCACATTTTATTTATTTATTTATTTTTGTCTTCTACAGTTAATGTATTTTCTCCACACATTTCTTGCGATCATGTTAACCCTTTTCAACAAAACATTTGATTATTCTGTGATCATGCCTCAATACCTTAGCTATTTCAAGAGTGCAGTGTCCCTCTGAAAGGCATTTTACAAATTTCAACTTGTCAGTGTGTTAAATCTCTCTCTTTTTTTT
Source organism: Thalassophryne amazonica (assembly GCF_902500255.1). NCBI lineage: Eukaryota > Metazoa > Chordata > Actinopteri > Batrachoidiformes > Batrachoididae > Thalassophryne > Thalassophryne amazonica. Next base: position 121,208,329 of record NC_047106.1, on the reverse strand, counting down.
ATTTATTTTTATTTTTTTTGGCCGAATTTGACTGAAGTAAAGAAGCTGTCTAAGCTTCACACAAGCCAATGGTTCCATTTCTGGGAACAGATGACAGTGCTGGCAGGACAGACTTCTACATGATTGAAAAGCCTGTGGCACAGGGCAAACATAGTAAGCATTGTTTAGTTGTCTGCAAGACCACATTGAAAATATGTATGTTATATAATGTTTGTGTTATCCTTGGGGATTATTCATATCTGTTAATTTTTACCTAATAATTAATTTTTACCTAAGTAAAACCAACCAGCAACACAATCCAGATATTATTGTGTTATTGTATGATTTTATGCAAGGTCAGGAATGAATGTGTCTTGGTAGTCCATCAGATTCCAGTGGTGACATCTCTGTCCTCATGAGAGGTGGGAGCCCCTGTGGCTTTGCGGTCCAAAATTGGATGCAAACAAACCACAGTTGTCACAATGGAAGTTTGTTGTCAGGACAGGGGTAGACACTGCTGTGTGGCATCTGTCCCTTGCTGTAATGAGACGTTGTTGGCGGTCCTCTTCAAATGCAGCCATGGCTCTGGAGATAAGCAAAACTCCACACTGCTCTGTTTGAAGCAGATGCTTCAAGCTGGGCTGTTCCATGTGCCCACAGTCTCTGTGATCCTATAGAAGCGCTCCATCAAATAAATAAATAAATAAATAAATAAATAAAGGCAGAATGCTGGCATAGCCCCCACTCAGTGTTTAGGTGATGTCCAGCACACTGTCCATGTCGGCATGATGTGTGTGCACTGACCAGGAGCATATTAAAAGCCATATTAAAAGCCAAAAAAGCAAAATTATAAAACTTTCTCATTTAATTTTTTTTGCACTTTCAGTTAAAATCATTATAAAAACTTTGCATAATTTGTTACCACCCTTGAAAAATGTCAGCTACCTATTTTCTAATCACTCCCCAATCTAGAACCTGTGGATCCCCACGGGCAATGCGCTTGTTGATTTTAGAGCATTTAGGCTTTGATCTGCTGACAAACTATATGGAAATTATTTCCTTTTCCAGCAGGGCATGGCAGAGTGCCCAAACTGCCAGTAGTTTGCTGACTATGGTGTTACACACACACATACTTACCAAAAAAATCTCTTGTAAAAAAAAACAAAACAAAAAAGTCCTAGGCAATTTCCCAGTTTTGTGCATCCAAAACGGTGTAGGCCGAAGCAAAAGCCTATAAACACTGACCCCTTTCACCACACACACACACACACACACACACACACATATATATATATATATATATATATATATATATATATATACTCATAACAAGAAATACCAAAAAAGAAGAAAAAAAACAAAACAAGCAGAGACAGTATAGATTAATCAGTGAACTAATATATCTGAACAACAGGACAAACAATAGTGCAGCGCACAATTAAAAGATCAGTAACAAACTTAGGTAACTTAATTCATCATACTATAAGTAATTATGTTGTTTTTATAAAGTCTTTCTAAGCCAACTAAAGTACCAGATAATTTAATGCTATCAGAACAGTTATTCCAAATTTTTATACCTTTTATGGAAACACTATGACTTTTTACAGTAGTTCAAGTCTTTAATTTACCAAATACTAATGTTCCCCTCAAATTATAGCTATAGCCATTTTAAACAGATCCTGGACATGTTGAGGCAAAAGTTTATTTTTAACTTTATACATGATTTGTATTGTGACATAATCAACCAAGTCCCAAAATTTCAAAATGTGTAATCATTCAAATAGTGAGTTTGCTGGCTTACAATATGGTTCATTACTGATAACTGCTATAGCTTTCTTTTGTAATAAAAATACTGGATTTTTATTTGTTTTATATGTGTTTCCCCAAACCTCAATGCAATAGGTCATATATGGGACAAGTAATGAATGATATAGTGTAACGAACGACTGCTGGGGGAGGAAGTCTTGTGCTGTGTTGAATCGTGATGGCTTTTGACGTTTTAGATTTAACATAATTCATGAGTTTTCCAGCTTAATTTATCATCAATAAAAACTCCAAGAAAGGAGCAGACCCTAAATAAGCATGTTTTTGATTCATCATTAATACCATATTCTAATTTCAAAGGGTTTCGCAAACTGTTTAAAAACAATAGATTGTAGCATATACACAGTAATATCACCAGTGTAAAACTAACATTGACAGTGTTCAATTAACACTGCCACTGTACATATGTACCTACTCTGGCCATAGTGGGACCATATGTACACTGTCAGTGTTAATTTAACACTGGTGATTTTACTATGTATGTTGTATTGTTAATATTAACTACAAAACCAATTTCAATGAAGTTGGGACATTGTGTAAAATGTAAATAAAAACAGAATATGATTTGCAAATCCACTTCAACCTATATTCAATTGAATACACCACAAAGACAAGATACTTAATGTTCAAACTGATAAACTTTATTTATTTATTTATTTATTTTTTGTGCAAATACGTATTTGCTCATTTTGAAATGATGCCTGCAACACGTTTCAAAAAGTTGGGATAGTGGTATGTTTACCACTGTGTTACATCAGCTTTCCTTCTTACAAGACTCAATAAGTGTTTAGGAACTGAGGACACTCATGATTGGTTGAGACAGGTTTATTGGAAACAGGTGAGTGTCATGATTGGGTACAAAAGGAGCATCCCCAAAAGTCTCAGCCATTCACAAGCAAAGAATAGGGGAGGATCACCACTTTGTGAACAACTGCATGAAAAAACAGTCCAGCAGTATAAAAACAATGTTTCTCAATGTTCAGTTGCAAGGAATTTAGGTATTCCATCATCTGGAGAATTTTCTACATGTAGACAGCAATTCCGAAAACCAACATTGAATGCCCGTGACCTTCTGTCCCTGGCTCTGCATTAAAAACCAACATCATTGTGTAAAGGATCTTACTGCGTGGGCTCAGGAACACTTCAGAAAACCACTGTCAGTTAACACAGTTCGTTGCTACGTCTACAAGTGCAAGTTAAATCTCTACCATGCAAAGCAAAAGCCATACATCTGTTGGGAAAGTGTAGTGACACGGACCCACAACAGGGGGCGCAAATGAACGGTCAATAGATGAGCCAAAATATAACAATTTAATGTTGTGAATGTGCACAACGAACATACAGACAATCTCAGAATATCATAACAGTCAATACACAAAGGTGACGTGTGGGCAGGCTCGAGGATAGAAGACGTCTGTCCTAAGAAGAGCCGGAACCACACGATTTACGCCGCCCCAGAACCTGGTGAATACTGGAGCCGCCAAGTCCCAAATTCCCAGGTGATCACCGTCCCCGACTGTCGGATCTGGTACTGCTGGCGAAGAACAAAGACAGTCAAGTGTGGGTGTGTGTACACCCAGTAACAACAACGGTGGGAATGCCACCTCCACCTCTCACTCAATAACTTGCAGAGTACTGTAGATTCCTCAGGGGAAAAGAGTGCCTTCAGCGCTCTCACAGCTTCCACCGACGGAGGAACTGGTACTCCTGCAAACACTCACAATATACAAATATTGCAATTACAAAACGGCTGAGGATATTACCTCCAATGAAGTATGATATCTTGGCAACGAGGTGGAGATGACGTCTGGTCTTTATGGAGTGAGATGATGTTGAGTAGATGGGTGACAGCTGTCAAAAGGTAATGAGCGACAGCTGTCACCCCCGGCTGTGTCCATGGCGGCAGCGCCCTCTCGTGCCTGAAGCCCGCACTTCAGGCAGGGCGCCCTCTGGTGGTGGGCCAGCAGTACCTCCTCTTCTGGCGGCCCACACAACAGGACCACCCCCTCAACGGGCGCCTCCTGGCGCCCGACCAGGTTTGTCGGGGTGTCGGCGGTAGAAGTCGGCCAGGAGGGCCGGATCCAGGATGAAGCTCCTCTTCACCCAGGAGCGTTCTTCGGGTCCATACCCCTCCCAGTCCACCAGATATTGGAACCCCCGACCCATCCGACGGACGTCCAGGAGCCGGCGCACCGTCCAAGCCGGCCCCCCGTCGATGATCCGAGCAGGAGGGGGTGCCGGTCCGGGAGCACAGAGGGGTGAGGTGTGATGAGGTTTGACACGTAACACGTGGAAAACCGGATGGATCCGCAGTGAAGCCGGGAGTTGGAGCTTCACTGCTGCAGGACTGAGGACTTTGAAGATCCTGAAGGGGCCAATGTACCTGTCCTGGAGTTTCGGGGAGTCCACCTGGAGGGGGATGTCCTTCGTGGAAAGCCACACCTCCTGCCCGGGCTGGTAAGCAGGGGCCGGGGATCGCCGGCGGTCTGCATGGGTCTTCGCCCTCGTCCGGGCCTTCAACAAGGCAGAGCAGGCGGAGCGCCACACCCGACGGCACTTCCGCAGGTGGGCCTGGACCGAAGGCACACCGACCTCTCCCTCCACCACGGGAAACAACGGGGGCTGATACCCCAAACACACCTCAAATGGGGAGAGGCCGGTGGCCAAAGACACCTGGCTATTATGCGCATACTCGATCCAGGCCAGATGTTTACTCCAGGCCGTCTGGTGCACGGATGTGACGCAGCGGAGGGTCTGTTCCAGTTCCTGGTTGACCTGCTCTGCCTGTCCGTTCGTCTGTGGATGGTACCCGGACGAGAGGCTCACAGTGGCCCCCAGTTCCCTGCAGAAGCTCCTCCAGACATGTGAGGAGAACTGGGGACCACGATCTGAGACGATGTCGGAGGGTATCCCATGCAGACGGACAACGTGGTGGACCAGGAGGTCTGCTGTCTCCTGGGCTGTTGGGAGCTTCGGGAGGGCCACGAAGTGGGCCGCCTTGGAGAAACGGTCCACTATCGTGAAGATGGTGGTGTTGCCCTGGGACGGCGGGAGGCCCGTGACGAAATCCAGGCCGATGTGGGACCAGGGGCGATGAGGCACCGGCAGCGGCTGGAGGAGTCCTTGGGCCTTTGTGTGTACTGCCTTGCCCCTGGCACAGGTGGTGCAGGCCTGGATATATTCCCGGACGTCTGCCTCCATAGACGCCCACCAGAAGCGCTGCCGGACAACTGCTCCCTCCAACAGGTGTCTCCACTCCTCAAGAGCCTCTTTCACCGCAAGGAGTTCTCGATTGCCGACGTCATAGTTCCGTTCAGCCGGGGTCAACCTGTGTGAAAAGTAGGCACACAGGTGAAGAACCTTATCGGTCTCTCCGCTCTGGGACAGCACGGCTCCTATCCTGAGTCAGAGGCGTCCACTTCAACCATGAACTGGCGGCTACGGTCGGGCTGCACCAAAACTGGCGCAGTAGAGAACCGTCGTTTCAACTCCTTGAACGCGGTTTCGCACCAATCCGACCAGGTGAAGGGGACTTTTGGAGAGGTCAGGGGTGTCAGGGGGCTAACTACCTGACTGTAGCCCTTAATGAACCTCCTATAGAAATTAGCGAAGCCGAGGAACTGTTGCAGCTTCCTACGGCTTGTTGGTTGGGGCCAATCTCTCACCGCCGCAACCTTGGCCGGATCAGGGGCGACGGAGTTAGAGGAGATGATAAACCCCAGGAAGGACAAAGACGTGCGGTGAAATTCGCACTTCTCGCCCTTCACAAACAGTCGGTTCTCTAACAACCGCTGCAGGACCTGACGTACATGCTGGACATGGGTCTCAGGATCCGGAGAAAAGATGAGAATATCGTCCAGATATACGAAGACGAATCGGTGCAGGAAGTCCCGCAAGACGTCGTTAACCAAGGCTTGGAACGTCGCGGGGGCGTTGGTTAGGCCGAACGGCATGACCAGGTACTCAAAGCGACCTAATGGGGTGTTAAATGCCGTCTTCCATTCGTCTCCCTTCCGGATCCGAACCAGGTGATACGCATTTCTAAGATCCAGCTTAGTAAAGATTTTGGCTCCATGCAGGGGGGTGAACACGGAATCTAACAATGGCAACAGGTATCGGTTGCGAACCGTAATCTCATTCAGCCCCCTGTAATCAATACATGGACGAAGTCCGCCATCTTTCTTGCCCACAAAAAAGAAACCTGCCCCCATCGGGGAGGTGGAGTTCCGGATCAGCCCGGCAGCTAATGAGTCCTGGATGTAGGTCTCCATTGATTCGCGCTCAGGTCGTGAGAGGTTGTACAGCCTGCTGGATGGGAACTCAGCGCCTGGAACCAAATCAATGGCACAATCGTACGGATGGTGCGGGGGAAGGGTGAGTGCCAGATCCTTACTGAAGACGTCAGCAAGATCGTGGTACTCAACCGGCACTGCTGTCAGATTGGGAGGGACTTTGACCTCCTCCTTAGCCTGTGAACCGGGAGGAACCGAGGATCCTAAACACCCCCGATGGCAGGTTTCGCTTCACTGAACCACCACCCCAGATGGCCAATCAATCCGGGGATTGTGCTTCAACATCCATGGGATGCCCAAAATCACGCGGGAGGTAGAAGGAGTTACAAAAAACTCAATCTCCTCCCGGTGGTTTCCAGACACCACCAGAGTTACTGGTTGTGTCTTGTGTGTGAGTAAAGGGAGGAGGGTGCCATCTAGTGCCCACACCTGCAACGGCGAAGGAAGCGCCACCAGAGGGAGCCCTACCTCCCTTGCCCATCTGCTGTCTAGCAGATTCCCTTCTGACCCCGTGTCCACCAGTGCTCGGGCTTGAAGGGTTAAATCCCCGCTCAGGATTGTGACTGGGAGTCGTGTGGCAATTTGTGTGTGTCTCACTTGAATGTTTTGACCCCCCCTTAGCCCAGTCTCTAAGGGCGAGTGTTGTCGTTTTGGCCGTTTGGGGCAGTTTCTCTGTGTGTGCTCAGTTGAGCTGCAGAGAAAACACTCTCCACGGATCAGCCTCCCCATTTTGGCCCTGTGTGTTTCCCTAACAACGTCAGCAGGGGGAGCTGTTGCCCCACAAAGCGCTGCGGCTGTGGAGCGTGGGGAGGGCGGCCCCTTTTCGAACCCGGAAGGGAGAGGGGCGGCGCGTATCCGGTCATGTCCTTCGCCTCGCTCCCGACGGCGTTCCTCCAACCGATTGTCTAACCGTATAACGAGATCAATAAGCCCATCTAAATCCCGCGGTTCCTCCTTGGCTACCAGCTGCTCCTTCAGAACCAACGACAGTCCGTTTATGAAGGCGGCGCGGAGCGCAACGTTATTCCAGCCGGACCTCGCAGCCGCGATGCGGAAGTTGACTGCATAAGCGGCTGCGCTCTCGCGTCCCTGTCTCATTGACAGCAGCAAGGTTGAAGCGGTCTCTCCTCTGTTAGGGTGATCAAACACTGTTCTGAACTCCCCCACAAACTCAGTGTATGCTGATAACAACTGTGAGTTCTGTTCCCAGAGTGCCGTAGCCCAGGCGCGTGCTTTACCCCGAAGCAGAGCAATCACATAAGCTATTTTACTAGCATCTGACGCGTACATGACGGGACGTTGTGCGAAGACGAGCGAACACTGCATAAGAAAATCCGCGCACGTCTCCACACAACCTCCGTACGGCTCAGGAGGGCTTATGTATGCTTCAGGGGATGGTGGGAGGGGTTGTTGAACCACCACTGGAACGTTTATATCCTGCACAGGGTCGGCAGGAGGACAAGCTGCAGCAGCGCCCTGAGCACTCGCCGCCATCTGTGCGGAGAGAGCCTCCACCCTGCGGTTCAGGAGGATGTTTTGCTCAGTCATTTGATCCAACCGAGCCGTAAAGGCGGTGAGAATGTGCTGCAGTTCACCAATCACGCCTCCTGCAGATGCCTGCGCTCCCTGCTCTCCCATTGGCCGTTCAACAGCCGGGTGATGCCCCTCGGAATCCATGACGCTGGCCGAGATATCCTGTTGGGAAAGTGTAGTGACACGGACCCACAACAGGGGGCGCAAATGAACGGTCAATAGATGAGCCAAAATATAACAATTTAATGTTGTGAATGTGCACATCGAACATACAGACAATCTCAGAATATCATAACAGTCAATACACAAAGGTGACGTGTGGGCAGGCTCGAGGATAGAAGACGTCTGTCCTAAGAAGAGCCGGAACCACACGATTTCCGCCGCCCCAGAACCTGGTGAATACTGGAGCCGCCAAGTCCCGAATTCCCAGGTGATCACGGTCCCCGACTGTCGGATCTGGTACTGCTGGCGAAGAACAAAGACAGTCAAGTGTGGGTGTGTGTACACCCAGTAACAACAACGGTGGGAATGCCACCTCCACCTCTCACTCAATAACTTGCAGAGTATTGTAGATTCCTCAGGGGAAAAGAGTGCCTTCAGCGCTCTCACAGCTTCCACCGACGGAGGTACTGGTACTCCTGCAAACACTCACAATATACAAATATTGCAATTACAAAACGGCTGAGGATATTACCTCCAATGAAGTATGATATCTCGGCAACGAGGTGGAGATGACGTCTGGTCTTTATGGAGTGAGATGATGTTGAGTAGATGGGTGACAGCTGTCAAGAGGTAATGAGCGACAGCTGTCACCCCCGGCTGTGTCCATGCGGCAGCGCCCTCTCGTGCCTGAAGCCCGCACTTCAGGCAGGGCGCCCTCTGGTGGTGGGCCAGCAGTACCTCCTCTTCTGGCGGCCCACACAACAACATCAACAACATCCAGAAACACTGCCGTCTTCTCTGGGCCCGAGCTCATTTGAAATGGACAGATGTAAAGTGGAAAAGTGTGCTGTGGTCTGATGAGTCCACATTTCAAATTATTTTTAGAAATCATGGACGTCATGTCCTCTGGACAAAAGAGGAATAAGACCATCTATATTGTTACGAGCGCTAAGTTCAAAAGCCAGCATCTGTGATGGTATGGGGGTGTGTTAGTACCCATGGCATGGGCAACCATCAATGTTCAAAGGTACATCCAGGTTTTGGAGCAACACATGCTGACATCCAAGCAACAACTTTTTTAGGGACGTCCCTGCGTATTTCAGCAAGACAATGCCAAGCCACATTCTGCATGTGTTACAACAGCGTGGCTTCATAGTGAAAGAGTGCGGGTACTAGACTGGCCTACCTGCAGTCCAGACCTGTCACCCATTGAAAATGTGTGGCACATTATGAAGCGCAAAATACAGCAACGGAAACCCTGGACTGTTGAACAACTGAAGTGGTACATCAAGCAAGAATGGCAAAGAATTCCACCTACAAAGCTTCAACAATTAGTATCCTCAGTTCCCAAATGCTTATTGAGTGTTGTTAGAAGGAAAGGTGATGAAACACAGTAAACATACCACTGTCCCAGCTTTTTTGAAACTTGTTGCAGGCATCCATTTCAAAATGAGCAAATATTTGCACAAAAACAATAAAGTTTATCAGTTTGAACATTAAATATCTTGTCTTTGTGGCATATTCAATTGAATATAGGTTGAAGAGGATTTGCAAATCATTGTATTCTGTTTTTTACATTTTACACAATGTCTCAACTTCATTGGAATTGGGGTTGTATGATCTTGTGAAATGTTGTAATATTTTGAGATAATCATTTTGTTTTCTTTTTTTTTCTTCTTCTTCTTCTTTTTTGTAACTGTATGCTGCAAAAAGCTGTAGGCTCTAAAATACACTTGAAGCATTATAGTTTATATGTAATTAGTCTAGAATATATACATTTTTCACATTCTGAAATACCTTACAAAAAGTATAGAACTTTTTCATGATATTCTAATTGTTTGAGATGCCTCTTTGCAAGCACAAGAAAGTATAAGAGTTCGGTGATTTCCACAATCAATGCTCATACCCATTTACAGCTGGGTGGAGTCAGACAAGACATATAAAGTATTTTGCCCAAGAACACAGGGACACCTGGAACCCTACCTATATTATAATTCCTGCTGTATCCTATCAAGCCTCCTGCTTTGCATGATTAGACAGTACCACTATATTTGAAAAAAAAAATGCTTTTTTAATGCACGTTCTAAAAAGACTTTGACCATATTAATGATATGGGGTAAGTTTATTTACACAATGCATAGAGTATTTCATTATAACTACACTTTTTTTAAAAATGTGAACTAAATTGTTCTTCAGTGGATTCAATACACATACACACTGAATTCATCCATGACTTCCACTAGATGTCAGTAACATCATTTCATAAAATTGAAGGACAACCAGCACATCTCCAATAGCTCTTGGCTCCTCAGGAAAATGTATTAATGATTAGATTACTACACTATTTCATGTGCTGTTATGAAAACATTGGCTTGGTTAAATTAATCTCAAATATGCAGTCATTCAAGTCACAGCTCAAAGTGAAAATTGAAGCAGTTTTCAGAGGTGTGTGCAGCTTTTCAACAGCATCAGAGAATGTACGTATCTCTGTCATCCAATCCTTTCCTTTGTTTCAACAGAAATTTCACCTTTTATTCTTCTTGAATTCAGCCTAAATAGCTATTTTCATGAAATTGCTATTGAGCGTTTTGATATTTTGACATTCTTCTGCTCTAATGGGGTGACAGCTTGAGGTCATTAGTTCTGGATACCTTTTCTTCCAAAGTCCCTGATCCTGTGACACCTATCTCACTTATCTGCTGTATTATCTTAACTTATCTGCTATAATACTGTAGTTTGCAACAAAATGGAGCAATGATCTGTTCTACAGTCATCAGGTTTTACACAACATTCATTCATTCATTCATCTTCTACCGCTTAGTCCAATTAAGGGTCGCGGGGGGCTGGAGCCTATCCCAGCAGTCATAGAGCACGAGGCGGGGTACACCCAGGACAGGACGCTAGTCTGTCGCAGGGCCACAAACAGACAAAGAAGCACAGACACACCCATACACACACCTATGGACAATTTAAAGACTCCAATCCACCTAACCCGCATGTCTTTGGATGTGGGAGGAAACCGGAGCACCCGGAGGAAACCCACGTGCACACACAGGGAGAACATGCAAACTCCACACAGAAAGGCCACGGGAATTGAACCCACGACCTTCTCGCTGTGAGGCAACAGTGCTAACCACAAATCACCGGATTTTACACAACATTTCCTTGAAAATGGCTGATCTCTTCTTCCCTCCTGACACCTGTTTTCTGCACTGCCATAAATGTACCACTACATCTGGATTCAGCAATCTGGACACTTTCACACTACTTGTTTTTTTTTTTCTTTCTTTCTTCCTTGCTTCTTCTTTGTTTTCCAACCCAGCACACATTAGAATGAATTGCTTATGAGAGGCAGCTGCCTTGGTCTTTATAGAATCTGCAATCAGCACATATTCCATCAAAAAAGAAATTAAGAAATTTGAAATCTACATCTTCTCATTTTAGCAGTAAAGCTGACACTGAAGTGCTAGTTGTTTGAAGTTAAATTAGTCACATACAGCATTCAAAGTGATAAAAAAAACCATGTGATTAAAATGTATTGTTCTGTAGCACTGATGCTTGACTTCTGCAACAGGTCATGTACTCATGGGTACTCACCACATAACCTGCAAAAATGCTGTGCAAAAGGTAAAAAATAAATTTCAATAAATTCACTGGCACAGTCAAAGACTGAACTAAATGCAGGTGGCCAGCTGGTGAGAACAATGTTTTTATTTTCTTATGAGAAAACAGAAATGAAAGAGATAAGCAATATTTTCAAGACATAAATCACAAATAGTATCAAGTCTAAATAGCCCATGATGTTTAATTCTGAAAGTCTGTGACACAAGCTTTGACTGGTTGTCATCCGGAAAAGACATCAGGGTCTTACAGATATGTATGCTAATTGAAAGCAAAGTTAAAATGCAAATGGAAGACATAAAGGTGAAAATAACCAGTGAAGAATAACTTGTTTGCAATGAGCTGTTGAAAGCCAAGTTAGATAGTAAGAGACTGTTTCTCAGCTGGATTTGTGATTCAATTAAACCCCCTTTACAGAGGAGATTGTTGGGAGATAAAAAAAAATGGCCAGATCTCTCAATGAACTTTTAATGAGATCCCAGCGATAACTAAGATCTTTCAGTGATCTCCCAGTAAGCTCAATGGTCGCCACGGTCTCTTCAAAGTTTTGAACCAGTCCAAAACAATCTCTCAACAAATCTCCACAGGAAGCAATGTCTCAACTAACTCTCTACAGTCTCTCACTGAATGCTCAGCAATCTCTCGCAATCTCTTCGATCTTCCAGTAATCTCTCTTGGTTGCACCAGATCTCTCAGTGATCTCTGTAGATCTCTTAGGGATCTCTCTTTGTTACACAACAAGCAAACTCTGTGGTCACTGCAGGAGGCTGCAAAATTTGCATTTTTCATCACACAATAGGTGCACAAGGATCTCCAAAATATTTACACAGAAATGGCTTTTTCGATGCTTTCAGAGATCGTTGCCTGATCTTGCCAATTTTTGATCACTCAGTGGTCACCTAACGATCTCCATGTGTATGTAAAGGGGGCCTTGCTGAGAACACAGCTGACGCCAGGTACTGTGGAAGATATTCTTTTTCTGCACAACAATCTCTGGCTCAAGCGCAATTCTTTGTCAAAGTGAGTAGCAAAAATAATTGGTGATATACAGGATAGGATTTGTTACTTGACATTCTGATTCATTTCAATGTTTCTATGATCCATTAGCACAGCAAAAAAGGCCCTCTGAAGTGAGTGATTGAGTAGCCCTAAATATAGTGTTCAGAATAATAGTGGTGCTATGTGACTAAAAAGATTAATCCAGGTTTTGAGTATATTTCTTATTGTTACATGGGAAACAAGGTACTAGTAGATTCAGTAGATTCTCACAAATCAACAAGACCAAGCATTCATGATATGCACACTCTTAAGGCTATGAAATTGGGCTATTAGTAAAAAAGTAGAAAAGGGGATGTTCACAAGAATAGTAGCATCTGCTGTTGACGCTACAAACTCAAAACTATTATGTTCAAATTGCTTTTTTAGCAATCCTGTGAATCACTAAACTATTATTTAGTTGTATAACCACAGTTTTTCATGATTTCTTCACATCTGCGAGGCATTAAGTTTGTTGGTTTGGAACCAAGATTTTGCTTGTTTACTAGTGTGCTTGGGGTCACTGTCTTGTTGAAACACCCATTTCAAGGGCATGTCCTCTTTCACCCATTTCAAGGGCATAAGGCAACATGACCTCTTCAAGTATTTTGACATATCCAAACTGATCCATGATACCTGGTATGCGATATATAGGCCCAACACCATAGTAGGAGAAACATGCCCATATAATGATGCAGCACCACCATGCTTCACTGTCTTCACTGTGAACTGTGGCTTGAATTCAGAGTTTGGGGGTCGTCTCACAAACTGTCTGCAGCCCTTGGACCCAGAAAGAACAGTTTTACTCTCATCAGTCCACAAAATATTCCTCCATTTCTCTTTAGGCCAGTTGATGTGTTCTTTGGCTAATTGTAACCTCTTCTGCACATGTCTTTTATTTAACAGAGGGACTTTGCAGGGATTCTTGCAAATAAATTAGCTTCACACAGGCATCTTATAACTGCCACAGCACTTACAGGTAACTCCAGTCTGTCTTTGATCATCCTGGAGCTAATCAGTGGGTGAGCCTTTGTCATTCTGGTTATTCCTCTATCCATTTTGACGGTTGTTTTCTGTTTTCTTCCACACGTCTCTGTTTTTTTTTTTGTCCATTTTAAAGTATTAGAGATAATTGTAGATGAACAGCCTATAATTTTTTGCACCTGTGTATAAGTTTTCCACTCTACAATCAACTTTTTAATCAAACTACGCTGTTCTTCTTAACAATGTCTTGAACGTCCCATTTTCCTCAGGCTTTCAAAGTGAAACGCATGTTCAACAGGTGCTGGCTTCATCCTTAAATAGGGGACACCTGATTCACACCTGTTTGTTCCACAAAATTGACGAACTCACTGACTGAATGCCACACTACTATTATTGTGAACACCCCCTTTTCTACTTTTTTTTTTTACTAATAGCCCAATTTCATAGCCTTAAGAGTGTGCATATCATGAATGCTTGGTCTTGTTGGATTTGTGAGAATCTATTGACTCTACTGGTACCTTGTTTCCCATGTAACAATAAGAAATATACTCAAAACCTGGATTAATCTTTTTAGTCACATAGCACTACTATTATTCTGAACACTACTGTATTTTATATAGTTATGTTTTAGCAGAGAAACTCAGACTCACTGTTAATTAATTGTTAATTTTTGCAAAATAGTTGTTGATTAGACGTCTGTGGTTTATGATGTGAATTTTTAAATTCATGTTAGGGCCCTGTCCCACTGGCATTTAGGAGAATTTGCATATGGATTGCGCACAAAATTGGCTCATATTTGCTTAACATCTGCAATATGCGTGAAACATGCTTGTATGAGTCGGCTGACACCCGCTCACGTCCGCAATTATCTGCAGAGGCACGTTTTTCCGTTACCAGGATTTTTGAGCTGCACAAAATTTTGGCTGGGGATGACATCCACCTTACATACTCCATACATACTCAATACATATACATACTCAGTCTATGCGCTGTATATTCACCGTCATCTGCTGATATCCACAACTGACAGGGATTTGCGGCTTGGCAGCAGACTGGGACAGTGTGTAAAACTGATATTTTGCATGCCCATCATGTCCAGATCACAAACTAAAATAAGTTGTAGCAACTGCATACAGACTGGCCATGAATAAAGCATTTTTATTATGTCTGCTTTGCATCTGATTTGCGGCGGATGCAAATCAGATGCGCTGTGTTCACAGCTGGATGCCGTTCTTTGTTCTACCGGCTGCTACGCGCTCTGTGCTGGATGCTGCCTATATAAAATAATTATTTCATGGCAGATTAATCATTTTATTGTGCAAACGAGCTGTTGAAAATGGCTCTAATCACCTCCTGAATCACAGGAAGTTGCAGCTGGGTCATTCGCGCACGCGTGTGCGCAAACAGCTAACAAGCTGCAGAAAGCATTTTGAGCCATCGAAAAAGGTAATTATTTGACTTGTTTACATTGTCAAGGCTTGATAAAATAGTTGCGTGTTGTTACTTCTTGTCTGCAGCTGTTACAGTATTTATTCCTATATTTATAACAGATTTAACTTATTGTTATAATCATTCAGATGAGCTGCGCTCTGATGCGTTCCGCTGATGTCACCACTCGCCCTATTCACTGCTTCTTTACTCCAGTCAACTTGTCCAAGTACAGCAAATGCTCCAGAGGCTGTGGTGTTGGTGTGAATAGTGATGCTGAAAGGAGCAAGTGCGCTTCTTTTATGACTGCAATATGCGTGATGCATTCATAATACACTCGTAATACTGCCGTGATAATCGCAATGCATCAGATCCGTTTCCTCACTACATGCGTTATACAACCATGATTGTCATTATATATTCTCTATACATTATTAATATATCCATAATTCATACTGGGACATTTGTCATTTTTAGCCATTTTTGTTGCAGACGACAGCGAATGCCTGTAATTTGTGTACTCAATTCATGCGCAATTAATCCTCTCCCTGGTGGGACAGGGCCCTTACCCTGTTCCAAAAGTGCCTTATAAATGTAGCAAAGCCCTTCTCACACAGAAGATGTTTGTGTCGCATTTAGAGGCATGTGTAGCACTCTCCACCCAACTTGCCACTATCCATCAAACACACATCACTGTTCACCACAAACACATCACAAACTACACAAGGTTGCCAGCACTTGCCAGGGTGTGGTGAGCATCATGTTCAAAACACTCACAATTCAGTCCTTTCATACCACTAACTCACCACATACAACGCCTTCTGTGTCAGAAGGTGTAAAGCTTGTTTATACACTCCAAATCCATGATAAAATGAAAGAAAACAAAGTGTTAAGTTTTGGCACTGTAAAGTTGAACCCAAATATGCAGGTAGAGCTGAAAAAGCTGTAAGGTGCAAAACAAAGTGATTCATTTTTGCAACATATTCAAACTTCAAATTCAATTTATTCAATTAAAAAACAACAACCATGTGAACGTAACATGGAAACAAAATCTAGAGAACATTCTAAATGAAGACGAACAGGAAGGGCCAAAGCAAAAATGATCAAATAACAAAATTAAGAAACAACAGGTAAAGACAGGTGATGACAAATTACTCATGAGTGTAATCAAGAGGGAACCAAAAGAAGGAATTGGCAACAAACAGGAAAAAAGTGATGGCTTAAATACAAAACAAACTAATGAATTACAGGTGGTGAATTAGGGAGGCAAGGACAAAGTTGACATGACAACTAAGGGAACACAAAATAACTAAAACTAAACAGACATCAGAACGTGAGTGGAAAACTACATATAACAATAACAAAATATAACCGCTGGAGAAGAGAAATCATAAAACCAAAATACATATAAAAAAAATACATAATGCAAAAACTAACGTAGAACTCAGAAGTGAACTAAGTGCAACAGTGTAAAAACTAACATGAAAACTGAGAACAAAGCAATCAAAACACAAACCACAACAAGAACTAAACAATAACCAAAAACTAAATCAAGAACTCAAGCAGAAAAGTGATGTGGAACTCAGAGTGATATAGTGCAGAACCGGGAGAACAAATATGATAGACCAAAGAGACATGCCAAAGACAAAACACAGACAGAGGACAGATCATAGATGCAGGAGAGACAGACCCGAGACAAAGACAAAGGAGGAACCATAAGGAGGACACACATGGATACCATTAACAGACACAGGCAGAAGACAAAGACAAAGGACAATGGATCAAACATAGAGAGGGACAGGGTCCAGGACAGTAACCACAAGCTACAGACACGAATGCAGGACAAACCACAACAGGACACCAATATGGATCAGGTGCACTCACGCACACACACACACACACACATGCACACACACACACACGGACACACACATCACAAAGTTAGTAAAACACTGGGCAGGAAGTAGCAGACGATGCGCTACGTTAAACTCCATTGAACGCCAAGCAACCGCAGCGGTCACACACCAGTACAGTCAACTGCTGTCATGGCACAGTGTGTAAAGCACCCAAAAGGTTGCCACTATCACACCACACACACCTACTGTGTGAGAGGATATTTCGTGGTGTTATTTACAGTGTTTGTTTTGTGTGCTGCAAACTTAGAGCTGCTGGAAATTGTGAATTCCTGCTTCTCTTTGGTCTAATATTACAGGTAAAGTAACACACACACGCACATTAAAAATTTTGATATTTTTTACAGTGTTCTGAAACTTGCTCACTAGCAAATAAAAGTCCGCTGAGGGCCATTAGACCACAGATGTTGAGTCACCTGATCACAGATTCCTTGAAAGTTTGTTCAAGGACACACCAAGGACCAAGCCTGCTTGTCTACTCTCAGGGCCATGACAGTCTGGTTTCTCAGCTCCCAACACAGCCAAGAATCTGCTCTATAACTTCTCTGGATGATATTCAGAGTGCCCATACACTACTCCCCCACAGCATGGACATTGGCACCTCTATGTGCACGTAGGGGTGCATGTGTATGGCTTTGATCATGGGGAAACTGGGGAGAGCTGTCATTTGCCATTTGATATGTTGATGTGTTGTGGGTCAAGGAAAGGGATGGCAAATGGACTGCATTTATATATAGTGCTTTTGCATCTGCATCAGATGTTTCAAAATGAGCAAATATTTGCACAAAACCAATAAAGTTTATCAGTTTGAACATTAAATATCTTGTCTTTGTGGTGTATTCAACTGAATATAGGTTGAAGAGGATTTGCAAATCATTTTATTCTGTTTTTACATTTTACACAATGTCCCAACTTCATTGGAATTGGGGTTGTACAACTGGGACATTCTGACAAAAAAAAAAAAAAAAAAGACAAAATCTGGATTTGTGATACTTCTTCATATGTGACATGCAACAGTGCTTTTAAATGATCTGTTATCAGTGAATGTGGAGGAGTACTTTACTCAGGATGACAGCTTAACAGCCAAGTATAAGTTGCCAGAAAGGTGTTATCTTCTCAGTCTAATATAATTAAATGTCATAATGCAGCTGAAGCAAACAGCTCCAGTTAACTTTATTTCCAAAAGGCTGTTTCGACCTTCACCTGTTTAAATCTGCTTTTATGAAATTTGATGGAAATATTGGTTTTGAAGCAAAAGCTTATTTTTCGGTCAGGCTCTGGATTCAGGTGAATAAAAAAGGAAAGAAGAGTCTTTATGGATTTTTAAATAACAGATTGCAGTGTTATAAGCTGTTTAACAGAACACACAGTAAAACTCTCATTTAATAAACCTTAATTTGACAATTAGTTTGAGCTTTTATGCAAATGTGGCAGCTCAAAAATAGGGTTAATTATTCATGCAAACGCTCTAATTTAACTCATTAGATGTTCTTGAGGATGGCTGGACAGGTGTTGTTAGGTGGAAGGGATACCGCTCAAATGTGATTTATATTCAAGACCTGGAAACGCTGTCAACCTGCAATGACACTAATAAAAGCGTCTGCAGTTTTTCTTACAACACATACTACATTGCATTCTTACTCTATATGTTCTCACTGCATCCAGTAAACCTCACACAATTATTTAATATTTTACCCTGTATTGCTGTTCCTCTTACATATTATCCCTATTTGGGGATTTCTTTCTAGTTTATTACACTTGGCACAACATATTAATAAATCCAAGCCACTGAGATGGCAAAAAGTAATACTGCTGAATTTCAAAAGACCTAGGAAACGGTGCTGCTGCTGTGTTTATTTCAGAGCTCATGACTGTAGAGACCTATAAATAAGGTTTGGATGACTGTGGAAATGTGTAAGGGAAATGAAAAGTTAGAATGGTGAGAATGCATAATGCAAAAGATTAAAAATAAATAAATGCAGCGACCATATTATAGACAGAGAATGAACTGTTTTAAAAGACTAAATAGAGGCCATGGGTACTGCCATTTTTTTGTGGGAAAACAGAAGCAAGTTGAAGAAATAAAACATCTTCGATCAGCATATACAACCCCTGGCAAAAATTATGGAATCACTGGCCTCGGAGGATGTTCATTCAGTTGTTTAATTTTGTAGAAAAAAAGCAGATCACACACATGACACAAAACTAAAGTCATTTCAAATGGCAACTTTCTGGCTTTAAGAAACACTATAAGAAATCAAGAAAAAAAAGATTGTGGCAGTCAGTAACGGTTACTTTTTTAGACCAAGCACAGGAAAAAAATATGAAATCACTCAATTCTGAGGAAAAAATTATGGAATCACCCTGTAAATTTTCATTCCCAAAACTAACACCTGCATCATATCAGATCTGCTCATTAGTCTGCATCTAAAAAGGAGTGATCACACCTTGGAGAGCTGTTGCACCAAGTGGACTGACATGAATCATGGCTCCAACACGAGAGATGTCAGTTGAAACAAAGGAGAGGATTATCAAACTCTTAAAAGAGAGTAAATCATCATGCAATGTTGCAAAAGATGTTGGTTGTTCACAGTCAGCTGTGTCTAAACTCAGGACCAAATACAAAAAACATGGGAAGGTTGTTAAAGGCAAACATACTGGTAGACCAAGGAAGACATCAAAGCGTCAAGACAGAAAACTTAAAGCAATATGTCTCAAAATTCCAAAAATGCACAACAAAACAAATGAGGAACGAATGGGAGGAAACTGGAGTCAACGTCTGTGACCGAACTGTAAGAAACCGCCTAAAGGAAATGGGATTTACATACAGAAAAGCTAAACGAAAGCCATCATTAACACCTAAATAGAATAAACAAGGTTACAATGGGGCTAAGGAAAAGCAATTGTGGACTGTGGATGACTGGATGAAAGTCATATTCAGTGATGAATCTCAAATCTGCATTGGGCAAGGTGATGATGTTGGAACTTTTGTTTGGTGCCGTTCCAATGAGATTTATAAAGATGACTGCCTGAAGAGAACATCTAAATTTCCACAGTCATTGATGATATGGGGCTGCATGTCAGGTAAAGGCACTGGGGAGATGGCTGTCATTACATCATCAATAAATGCACAAGTTTATGTTGATATTTTGGACAATTGAAAGGATGTTTGGGGATGATGAAATCATTTTTCAAGATGATAATGCATCTTGCCATAGAGCAAAAACTGTGAAAACGTTCCTTTCAAAAAGACACATAGGGTCAATGTCAACGAGCAGATCTGATTTGATGCAGGTTTTAGTTTGGGGGATGGAAATTTACAGGGTGATTCCATAATTTATTCCTCAGAATTGAGTGATTCCATATTTTTTTCCTCTGCTTGGTCTAAAGAAATAACCGTTACTGACTGTCACAATCTTTTTTTCTTGATTTCTTATAGTGTTTCTTAAAGCCAGAAAGTTGCCATTTGAAATGACTTTAGTTTTGTGTCATGTCTGTGATCTGCTTTTTTTCCACAAAATTAAACAACTGAATGAACATCCTCCGAGGCCGGTGATTCCATAATTTTTGCCAGGGGTTCTATGTAAGCTGAAATCCACTGATATTATTTAAATATGTATTTATTGTCTTTCAAACATTATCATCATCATCATCATATTCATTATCCTGCACATTATGCAGAAATGCCTACTTCTCCTAAGTACTTAAGTTACTGCTCCGTTCACCTCCACCAGCCTCTGCTGGTCAATTTCAGAGGCTTGACTGGACACATCAGCTCCTCTGGATCCCCTGGACATGTACGTATAAACATGTAATATGTATAAATATGAAGAAATGTGAAGAAATATGTAGAACATGTCTTGACAATGTACCAGTAGCAAGTGGCAGATAACAGCAAGTAGCAAGTAACAGAGGTATATCGACTTCACATTTGCTATGTCACGTGACGTGTCAAGCACCGAGTCAACCATCAGCTTTGCCAAGCTATGCCACTGCTCTGCAGAGTGCGCTACCAGTTCACCATTTCCGCAAGTTACTACATGATATAGTAAGTCGCTGGACCACTGGCAAATGGTGCCCTCTGCTGACCTATGTTGTTATTGGTAGCTTAATGGTGTGAGGTTGAGTTCATCCATGATTACTGAGGATATAAGTGGGTCATAATTTGTAATGGCCACACCAAGTGCAGGACCAACAGACTGAAAAACTCCTTTGTCCCTCAGGCCAGACTGTACAACTCCTCACTCAGGGGGAGGAGGACTAACAGGAAGAAAGAGAACGAGAGGAACAGTAGTAGCCAATAAACCAATATTGATCAGTATGTCTGGTATCTGTATTTATATTTATATCTGCAAACTGTTTTTCTTTTTTTTTTTACTGTTGATACTCTGTGTGCTTCTTACCCTGCGTGCTGCTATACAATGCTGCTGGAACCTCAATTTCCCTGAGGGAGTCTTCCCAAGGGATCAGTAAAGTTCTTTCTAATCTAATCTAAACCAAACCAAAACAGTTTTGAGAACCACTGCTCAGTCTCCAAAAGTTTTGTTATCCATTTGGCTGCTTCTGTTTTGTGTTCTGGGTCACCACAGCGGATTCAACCAGATCCGCATTGGTATGTGGCACAAGTTTTACACTGGATGCCCTTCCTGACGCAACTCCAGTTTTACCTGGAGGAGGTCTCCCATCCAAGTACTAACCAGGTTTTGCACTGCTTAGCTTCTGAGATCTGACTGGATCAGGCTTATACAGAGCAGAGCGGTTGCCTCAGTCTCCGAAAGTATGATTTAATAAACAAACCTGTTCACTGAACTTGTTGGTGTTCAGGTTTCATTCATTCTGCACAAGTCATACACAGTCTCACCCACAGTTCACCTCTATACCCATATAAGGGCCCTTCACACATAGTACAAATAAGTACAAATCAGGGCGAATCACAGTGGAAGAGCTCATATGAGCGAACCACGAAACATCGAGCCGACGGGCAGGCGTGAACTTTCCTGCTGCGACGGTTTTGTGCACATGATGGTGTTGGTGCTATATAAAAGAAAATGAATTGAAATTGAGCAGCTGGAGCATGTGTAACCACATCACACAGCTGCTGTGGAAAAATAAATACATGCCACCCACGGAAATAGAACCTGCAATTTATAACAGCTCTGATTGCCAGCCAGAAACTTTATCACTGCACTACCATCGCTGTCCAGAAAATGCCTGAAATCAACAAGGACATAAACTTATTTTTAAAAAAAGAAAAAATTGCTATGATAACTGACCAAACGACATTTGTTACAGCGTATTTCTGCTGATACGTGACTGAAAGTGGCTTATTTGTCGCACTGTTGGCTTGTCATATCATCCTGCAGCACGCAGCTCACAGGACCGCATGTCCTATCAGACAGATGTGACATTCAGATCACCTGTTATGTGCCTACATGAACTGATAGTCCATTTCATCTGGGCCAGCCTGTCAATATGCACTCTCTCAAGCCCATCGCAAAAGCGATGTTTTTATGTATTTCCACGTGAGGACAGCAAGCACACAATTACGTGCATGTCCGTCAAAACACAGTACGTGTTCTGCAGCTGTGATATCCAGGACCAGAGTTCTCATCAGCTCCTGCTATTGGCAGCCAGCCACGCCCCCTGTCCATTCAGCGCACAGACCAAGGTGTCACTCTGTGATCAGATGAGAGGCGCCTTACCTGGGGGGGCATGCAAACCACACACATGTACATGTTGGGGGGGGTGGGGGGTAGCCTGCGAAACACATGCACACGTGTTGTGGGGGGGGGGGGGGGGCGACACTCTGGCATTCCACATGTGCACTTGGCAACACCACAGTCGTGGGGGCACTTAGATAAATTTCACCGCCAGCTCGAAAGTGATCGTCTGTTGACTGTTGTCGTGCTAATAGCGCGAATGGCCACACATTTTCTAAGTGCCAAGCGAGTGTGTGTTACCTGGTGTTTGGCCGACATCGGCAGCAAGAGGGATCGAATGGGCTTTCACAGGGCACACTCTGTCTTTCAGCTGCTGTTCTGCGCAAATAGTTGTAGCAACAGGTGTACGAGGAGTTGGAGGTAGCTCCGATTTTACATGTATTGCATACAGTTCCTGCTTCGTGCGCAATTCATGCACAATTCGACCACATTCGTACTGTGTGTGAAGGGGCCCTAAACACTGACCTCTCACCAATGCTCCATATCTACTCATGCATGGCCTGCTGAGCCCCCCCCCCACACACACACACAGAGAAGGTGTTTTATATAGAGAATAAGACAAAAGGAGAAAAAAGGAACAGTCTTTGTAATCTTCAAACTACAGCACAGTGGTTCTGGATGAAGTGTTTGTACATATGACATACTTCTGAAATACTTTCCTAAAGAGATGGATACCAAAAAGACAGAGCCAAACGTTGTACAAGACTTTTCTTTTCAATCTTCGTGTAGGTTGTTTTAGATCTTAGCAGAGATATGGACCCTAAGGGACTGACAATTTGTTTCCTGGAGAAATCAATGAATTCCTTCATAATCACCATGAATAGTATATTGATCCACAGGGGTATAACGGATTCTTGTGGATGCAAAATCAATAACCCATGTGATGGCTTCACTTTGATAAATCCACACAATGCTTCTCACATACTCTTCCACTTTGAACTATGACCTGTAGAGTTCCACTCCCTTTGAATCACCTTATCTTGATACTGCAGACCTGTGAGGCACTGAAAAGAACCAGTGGACCTCTTGTAAGAACATTTTCATGAACATTACAGAGGTTTCTCATGTTTTTTTTTTTTTTTTTTTTTGTAGCTGAATGTCCTTTCTGACAACGCCACATTACACAGACAATAGACAAGGGCGGCCTTGAACCAGCAACCTTCTGCTGTGGAAACAAGCATGCTGACTGCTTGGCCGCCACCCCTGCCCTTGCAATTATTATTATTTTGTTTTGTTTTTTTACTTTAGTGTATAAATGTGCCAGATTCAACAAACATTTGTTAATCCAGATAACTGTGTAAATTATGTAAACCTGCTGAATTCCTCATGTGCACATTCATGAGAAAAGTGAACTGCAATGAACAACGACCAAAAACATCAAAGGCTGCACACCCCACCGATGTACTGTATGCCAAAGATGTCCAATTAAAACAGTAATAACTAGAATTAAGGGACCACCTGAAGCGAGTGAATGGTGGGAAGAATAATGAGTCTTTTTAATGCTGTTTCAACTGAGGGTTGAACTCAATCACTGGAATGGGGGGGGGCAGTTCTTCATGAAAATGGATTTTTAAAATGTCTTGCTACAACAAGCTATCAAGGGTCAAGTCTCTTCAAGGAGAGGAATGAAATACAACCCCAATTCCAATGAAGTTGGGACTTTTTGTAAAATGTAAATAATAACAGAATACAATGATTTGCAAATCCTCTTCAACCTATATTCAATTGAATACACCACAAAGACAAGATATTTAATGTTCAAACTGATAGGCTTTATTGTTTTTGTGCAAATATTTGCACATTTTTAAATGGATGTCTGCAACACGTTTCAAAAGTGCTGGGACAGCGGTATGTTTACCACTGTGTTACATCACCTTTCCTTCTAACAACACTCAATAAACTCAATAAATTTGGGAAATGAGGACACTAATTGCTGAAGCTTTGTAGGTGGAATTCTTTCCCATTCTTGTTTGATGTACGACTTCAGTTGCTTAACATTCCAGAGTCTCCGTTGTCGTATTTTGCGCTTCATAATGCGCCATACATTTTCAATGGGTGGCAGGTCTGGTCTGCAGGCAGGCCAGTCTAGTACCCGCACTCTTTTACTATGAAGCCACGCTGTTGTAACACATGCAGAATGTGGCTTGGCATTGTCTTGCTGAAATAAGCAGGGACATCCCTGAAAAATACATTGCTTGGATGGCAGCATGTGTTGCTCCAAAACCTGGATGTACCTTTCAGCACTGATGGTGCCATCACAGATGTGTAAGTTGCCCATGCCATGGGCACTAACACACCCCCATACCATCACAGATGCTGGCTTTTGAACTTAGCGCTGGGAACAATCTGGATGGTCTTTTTCCTCTTTTGTCTGGAAGACAAGATGTCCATGATTCCAGCAACGTTTCTGGATGTTGTTTATGTATGGCTTTCATTTTGCATGGTAAAGTTTTAAGTTGCACTTGTAGATGTAGCGACGAACTGTGTTAACTGACAATGGTTTTCTGAAGTGTTCCTGAGCCCATGCGGTAATATCTTTTACACAATGATGTCGGTTTTTAATGCAGTGCCACCTGAGGGATCAAAGGTCATGGGCATTCAATGCTAGTTTTCAGCCTTGCCCCTTACGTGTAGAAAGTTCTCCAGATTCTCTGAATCTTTGGATTAAATTATGGACTGTAGATGATGGAATCCCTAAATTCCTTGCAACTGAACATGGAAACATTGTTCTTAAACTGTTGGACTATTTTTTCATGCAGTTGTTCACAATGTGGTGATCCTTGCCATATCTTTGCTTGTGAACGTCTGAGCCTTTTGGAGATGCTCCTTTTATTACCAGTCATGACACTCACAGTTAGTGTCCTCAGGTCCCAAACACTTATTGAGTGTTGTTAGAAGGAAAGGTGATGTAACACAGTGGTAAACATACCACTGTCCCAGCTTTTTTTGAAATGTGTTGCAGGCATCTGTTTAAAAAATAAGCAAATATTTGCACAAAAACAATAAAGTTTATCAGTTTGACCATTAAATATCTTGTCTTTGTGGTGTATTCAATTCAATATAGGTTGAAGAGAATTTGCAAATCACTGTATTCTGTTATTATTTACATTTTACACAACGTCCCAACTTCATTGGATTGGGGTTGGAACTATGGCATGTCATTTATGAAAGATTGTCAAACTATTACTGTTTCAGTGTACTGGTTATTCAATCAATTATTTAAAACTAACAAGATAACAGATTATTTAACATATGTCTAAAATAAGTATTGAGCACATCACCATTTTTCTCATTAAATATATTTCTGTTACTGACATGAAATTTTCACCAGATGTCAGTAACAACCCAAGTAATCCACACACACATAGAAATCAAACCATACATATCCATAAATTATGTATAATAATGTGAACTGACACAGGGAAAGTACTGAACACCTGAACAAGGGAGGTGCAAAAAGGCATCGAAAGCCAATCTACCAGCCGAAATTTATCAATAATTACAATGCCACCCCTTCACAGTGAAAAATTAATATAAAGGTGTCTCAATAAAAAAGGTGTCTCATTACTAAGGTGTCACACAAGAAACAGCTCATGATGGGTAAGAGCTCTCTCAAGATCATTAAAACCTTTTTTTTTTCATTCTGCCTGATTCGGCTTGTTTCATGCTCATGCGTACTCATACCCCCATCATACATATGCCGTTTTGGCCAGATGACATCAGAATGAAACATTCAGCCACAGTCGGGAAGTATTGAGGTGCGGTCTGAAGACTGACGGATGGCAGTCTCTGAGCAGCCTACATAGCTGATCCCATTCACTCGGCTGTACCGAGTATGTTGCACAAGTCAAAACACTCTTGGCGCTGTTGAGTTGGGATGCACATGTGACAGCGGTCTGCAGTGAGGGAAATAAGTATTTGATCCACCATCAATTTTGCAAGTTTTTCTTTCAGAAGCCCTCCTATTCTGCACTCTTTACCTGCACCTGTTTGAACTCATTACCTGTACAAAATAAGACACCTGTCCACACAGTCAATCAATCACACTCCAACTTGTCCACCATGGCCAAGACCAAAGAGCTGTCAAAGGACACCAGGGACAAAATTGTAGACCTGCACAAGGCTGGGATGGACTACAGGACAATAGACAAGCAGCTTGTTGAGAAAGCAACAACTGTTATGATTATTTATTAGAAAGTGGAAGAAACACAAGATGATTGTCAATCTCCCTCGGTCTGGGATTCCATGCAAGATCTCACTTCGTGGGGTAAGGATGAGAAAGCCCAGAACTACACAGAAGGACCTGGTCAATGACCTGAAGAGAGCTGGGACCACAGTCGCAAAGATTACATTAGAAGATACCCTTGCTCAAGCCAGCACATGTCCAGGCCCATTTGAAGTTCACCATGGACCATCTGTATTATCCAGAGGAGGCATGGGAGAAGGTCATGTGCCCAAATGAGACCAAAATAGAGCTTTCTGGTATCAACTCCTCTCGCCGTGTTTGGAGGATGAGAACAACCCCAAGAACACCGTCCCAACAGTAAAGCATGGGGATGGAAACATAATTTTTGGGGGTGCTTTTCTGCAAAGGGGACAGGATGATTGTAGCACCTTGAAGGGAGGATGGATGGGGTCATGCATCATGAGATTTTGGCAAACAGCCTCCTTCCCTCAGTAACAGCATTGAAGATGGGTCATGGCTGGGTCTTCCAGCATAACAATGACCCAAAACACACAGCCAGAGAAACTAAGGAGTGGCTCCATAAGAAGCATTTCAAGATCCTTGAGTGGCCTGGCCAGTCTCCAGACCTGAACTCAATAGAAAATCTTTGGAGGGAGCTGAAACTCGAAACCTGAAAGATCTGGAGAAAATCTGTCTGGAGGAGTGGAGCAAAATCCCTGCTGCAGTGTGCAAACTTGGTGAAGAACTACAGGAAACATCTGTCCTCTGTAATTGCAAACAAATGTTATTAAGGTCTGTTTTCTATTTTATCAAATACTTATTTCATGCAGTAAAATGCAAATTAATTAATTCAAAATCGTACAGTGTGATTTTCAGTTTTTTTTTTTGTTTTGTTTTTTTTTAGATTCTGTCTCTCACAGTTGAGGTGTACCTATGATAAAAATTACATACTTCTTCATTCTTTGTAGGTGGGAAAACTTGCAAAATCAACAGCGAATCAAATACGTAATTGCTTCATTGTATATGCAGTCTGATGGCGTCATAACATCATTTGAAATGATCTGATTGCGGTTGACTGAGCTCTGAGATGGATCGGTCACAGCAAAGCCTGCGAGTATATCCTGCCTGTGCCACATATGTGCACCTCCACTGGACCCCGACCAGGGAGAGCAAACGAAATGTTGATATGTAATAAAATGTATGTGGCACGCATTCATCATGTGCAGTGAATGTGAATAGCGCACAATCAAATCAAAAGCACCGTGTGCCACTGCTGGTCAGCACGTTGTATAGCACATGCCGCTGCAGATGTGAACAGGCTGTTATATCCATAATAGACCTTACAGTACAGATATATTTCCAGTCCTTCCCATGGGCAACATAAATAATATTGTGCCCAGAGAAGGTGGCAGCATTTCTGGATGAATGAATGATGATTTATTGTCAATACAACAAGTGCAACGAAATTATCTTCACACCCAATTACCTCAGAAATACAGCAATTAAGCCACAATTATTAGTGGTTGAATGTAATAATGGCACACATCAGAATTAAAACAACCACACATATACATTTGACTTGTTTATGTCCGCTAAACTTTGAAGCTGTCCATCATCCGAATTGAGGCAAAGTGAGTGAAGGCTGCAGCAGAGTCCTCCGCAACCGAGCTTGGGGAAGGAGGGGGGGAGCGCTGCAGCTGTTGTTGCGTGGCCTTCCAGAGTGGCAGAGTGGAGGCTGGGGTGGGGACAGAAACACAAAGGAGGGGTAGGGGTTGGGGTGGGGCATGTGTCGTGTGCAGATGACTTCATATCAGTCTCTGTCTGTGTGTGCATAGAGTCTGTAGGAGCCAAATGCTTCACCAAGGCCGTTGAAATCCTTCTGGAGGAAAACAGCGGGGCATTTTGACCTTTGGTAGCTGACAAGGCTGCCATGTTTGGGTTAGGCAGAGAGACACAGAATTCCAATAAGGCCTCTCTTTAACCATCCAGATGCAATTGTGAATATTCACTGGTCTCCAACATCAATTCCTTTGCAGGGCAGACAAATTGATCCGAGATGATTTCCACTCGTATTTAAGTTCAAAAGTTAATGCAGTCTGAGAATGTCCAGCCTTGCCCACCTCATTACGCTTACGTGCAGAAAGTTCTCCAGATTGTCTGAATCGTCTGATTATATTATGGACTGTAGATGATGGAATCCCTAAATTCCTTGCAATTGAACATTGAGATACATTGTTCTTAAACTGTTGGACTATTTTTCCACGCAGTTGTTCACAATTGGTGATCCTTGCCCCATCTTTGCTTGTGAACGGCTGAGCCTTTTGGGGATGCTCCTTTTATACTCAATCATGGCACTCACCTGTCTGTTTCCAATTAACCTGTTCAACTGTGGAATGTTCCAAATAGGTGTTCTTTGAGCATTCATTAACTTTACCAGTCTTATGTTGCCCCTGTCCCAGCTTTTTTGAAATGTGTTGCAGGCATCCATTTCAAAATAAGCAAATATTTGCACAAAAACAATAAAGTTTATCAGTTCGAACATTAAATATCTTGTATTTTGGTTTATTCAATTGAATATAGGTTGAAGAGGATTTGCAAGTCATTGTATTCTGTTTTTATTTACATTTCACACAACATCCCAATTTCATTGGAGTTGGGGTTGTAATAGTTTATCAACTGTTAATAAATAAAAAAAAAGAAACAGAATATATCATGTAAATATCCACCATTCAATGATTTTGAACTAATTATCCAAATATGAAATGTAGCAAACCTGGTTGGAGCCCACTCAACCAGGTTAGCCCATTCAACTAAGCTGCTGCTCACGTCATAACTTGATTTTCCACCTGTAAAGGATGGATGGTGTTTAGCTCCATAGTCACAACAGAACACAGAAATGCAGCATCTGGGCACATAGGATGCCACATTCTAACCATGGATTTAGTGTCAGCATCCACATCAATGTCAATGTTTATGGCTTCCCATGAATGTAAACACAGCCATAACAACGTATTGTGAAAAGAATTAATTCTCTGTCAAATGGTTTGCACATATCTTCCAAAACAGTCACTTTTTATGGCTCAAACGCTCTCATTATGTATATATATATATATATATATATATATATATATAAGAGGTCTATTAGAAAAGTATCCGACCTTATTATTTTTTTCAAAAACCATATGGATTTGAATCACGTGTGATTACATCAGACATGCTTGAACCCTCGTGGGCATGCGAGAGTTTTTTCACGCCTGTCGGTTACGTCATTCGCCTGTGGGCAGTCTTTGAGTGAGGAGTCGTCCACCCGCTCGTCGATTTTTTTCATTGTTTAGGAATGGCTCAGAGACTGTTGCTTTGTTTGATAAAAAATTTTTCAAAACTGTAAGGCACAACTGAGTGGACACCATTCAATAAATTCAGCTGGTTTTCGGTAAAAATTTTAACGGCTGATGAGAGATTTTGGTCTGGTAGTGTCGCTTTAAGGACGGTCCATGGCGCCTGACGGCGATCTGCGCTTCGAGGCGGCAGCATCTCGCCGTTTCAAGTTGAAAACTTCCACATTTCAGGCTCTGTTGACGCAGTAAGTCGTCAGAGAACAGAGAACTTTCAGAAGAAGTCGGCATGAGGAGTTTATTCGGACATTCCATTGTTAACGGTCATTTTGTAATGAAAGAACGTGCGGGCAGAGTCACATGTCGGGCTGGACCCGACCGCGGGGGGTCGCGGCAGGAAAAACACCTCCGTTGGAAATCTTAACGGGCAAGTTGGAACATGCCCAAGCTGTTAAACAATTTCTCAGTTACTCACTTGTTGAAAGCCATTAAAATCTGCCTGAATTCTACAAATGGTTTTCAACACGGAGGTGTTTTTCCTGTCGCAGCGCACACAGATTTGCCGAGTCATCACGGAAACGACTCGGCGAATTTGCGCGTACGTCTTTCATTAAAAAAATGTCCTTAAACAGTGGAATGTCCGCATAAATTCCTCATGCCGGCCTCTTCTGAATCTTCTCTGTTCTCTCACGATGTCCTGGGTGAATTAAGCCTTAAATTAGGATGTTTTCAGCTCGAAACAGGCCGACGACAGCGCCTGGAAGCGCTGCAGGACGTCCCGCTCCGTGGGAAGTCCTTACACCGACAGAAACACCCCATAATCTCTCATCAGCCGTTAAACTTTTCACAGAAAACCAGCTTAATTTCTCGAATAGTGTCCACTTGGATATTCCTCACAGGTCCAGAAAAAATTTTGATAAAGCAACGCGCGCCGTCTCGAGCAGCGTGTGAAACAAAGGAATTCAGCCGAGAGGGCGGGACCACATCTCACTCAAGGCCTGCCCACAGGGAAATGACGTCACCGACACGCGTGAAAAAACTCACGCATGCGCACGAGGGTTCAAGCATGATTGGTGTAAGCGCATGTCATTCAAATCCATATAGTTAAAAAAAAAAATAAAAGGGTCGGTTTATTATCTAAGACACCTCGTATATATATATATATATATATATATATATATATATATATATATATATATATATATATATATATTTTTTTTTTTTTTTTTTTTTTTTTTTTTTTTTTTTGGGGGGGGGGGGAGTAGCCATGCCCATTGAATCACATCAGAGTGGAATGTCAAATTAGTTTATGAGCAAGGATATGCAATTATACTTCACATTGCATATTACTTGTGTGGCCAATCTAAAATTCAAGTTAGGAGTCCAAGCACATTATTAACCAAACCCTGTGAACCTGTCAGCTGATGAACCTCAAATAATAATGCTGCAGTGCAAGTACAAAAAGGTTACTTTGGAGGTAAAACAAAAATATATGTATCTGAAGTGCACACAGAGAGCCTGCTCCTCTGCTAATGGAATAATAATGAGCAATGACATTATTACCGATGCCAACTGATTGACGTGGGTGTTCAGAATTTTCATATTTTCTCCTAACTAGCCTGTATGCACTTTGTAGGGATTTAAAATTTATTTTAATACAGATGCCAAAGAATGACATTGTGGGGATCTTGGGACAGTTTGGATATAGACACCATGTGACATATTTCAATCCCAAACAGTAAGTGCTGCCAGGGGCAGATCCAGGATTTTGTAAAGGGGGTATGTGTATTTGTGAATCAGTAAGGCACAACTAAAGGGGGTGCCATTTAGCACCTAAAAATGGCCATTTTAGGTTCCAATTTGCTGCATATTTTACCAACAAATACACCACAGAGGAAATAAATTTTGAAACCTGTTTTTTTTTTTTTCATTTGAGCTTACATTGTACAATCTTGAATGTGATGCTATTATTGTTATGGTAAGGGGTCCGGACGGAACCGCGCCCTTTCAGGCAATGGACCCAAATGCAGGGAGCTAGATACGGGAAGGAGTACAAAGGAAAATGTATTTATTTATAATCAATACATAAAACATGCTGCCCTGGGGTGCCTGCAGTATGGAGACATGGCCTACCTCCTGGCGTTGAAAATAGGGAGCTGCTGTATTCTGAGCCTGTCTTGAAGGAAAATGATTACTAAAGTTCAAGGGCAAGGACCAGGTGGAATGCTTGCCTCCAAAACCAGGAACTATGGGGAATAAAGACACACAGGGTGAGTGAATGCACTCCTAACACTGGAGCCGCAAAACAGTCACAGTTCACAAAAGGCTTAATGCAGGTTGCTTCAGAGGTGAGGAAATGTTCTCTTCTTTAGAAATAAGGTTTACTGTTCAAGAATTATTCACAGTTCATAAATTGTATCCTGAGGTCAGAGGACAAGTGCTGTACATTGTGACGCAGTTCTAATTAAGCAGGACTTGATACAGCTGGGTTCTTAACTGTTTGATATCAGAGTTCATGCAGTTCTTAGGAAGAGTTCTTGGAACAGTTGAATGAGTGAGAATGGGATCCCACTAAGACGAGGAGAAAATTAACTGGTGTGTAGCAGATTTGCACTCTGAGCAGAGGGCTGGGGAGTTCCACAGTGATGTAGCTGTGCAGGTAGCCAGGAACCAGGAGACAGGGCAGCATGGGAGCCGTGCAGGAATCATCTGATACACCAGGAGAGACAGTTTGTTCTAATATGTGAATTAGAGGGGAGGCCAGGTTACCTGAAGTTTAGCTGCGGGAAGCTGTGGTGTCTTAAGCAAACAGCAGGAAGGGTCCAGGATAAGGTTCCTCTTCACCCAGGAGTGCTCCTCTGGTTCATAACCCTCCCAGTCCACCAGATGTTGGTAGCCCCGACCTCTGCGTTAGACATCCAGGATTTTAGTGACAGACCAAGAGGGATGATCATCAATGAACCCGGCAAGGGGGGGGGCAGGTCTGGGAGGACAGAGGTCACTAGAATGGACGGGCTTGAGTTGTGAAACATGAAAGACTGGATCAATCCGTAGAGACGGCGGCAGATGGAGCTGCATGGCAGTGGGATTTACTACCTTGCCAATGATAAATGGGCCAATATACCTGGGAGAAAGTTTAGGAGACTCAGTTTGCAAGGGAATGTCATAGGAAGATAACCACACCTCCTGCCCGGTTTGATATTCAGGGGCCGGGGTCCTCCTCTGGTCTGCATGGCAGCAGGTCTGAATCTGTATTTCCCTGAGCACTGACTGAGCTTGTTTCCATATTTGGTAACAATGTTGAATGTGGTCCTGAACTGAAGGGACCGAGAGTTCTTCTTCTTGCTCTGGGAAGAGAGGGGATGATAACCAATCAAGGTTTTTGAAAACTGGTCTATGACTGTGAGAACCATGGTTTTCCTTTGGGAGGCCAGGAGTCCGGTTATGAAATCAAGCCCTATGTGGGACCAAGGGCAGCCTGGAAGCAAAAGAAAAGAGACTGATGAGGTCCCGAACAGCATTGTCGCCAGGAGTTGGGTGCGATGAGATAACCCACCTGTGAATTTAGCTTGCCTCACCCATACCCTTGCATCTATGGCTGAGCCTTCCATTTTAGTCAAACTGGGCAGTGAATGTGGACATTCCCTTAGGACCGCAATAGAGATGGCTTCTGTTATAATACTTCTGTTATAATTAGGGGTCTGGACAGAACTGGACTGTTTCAGATAATGGACCCAAATGCAGGGAGCTGGACACGGGAAGGAGTACAAAGGAAAATATATTTCTTTATAAATAATAAATAAAGTGTGCTGCGCTGGGGTGCCTGCAGTATGGAGAGATGGCCTGCTTCCTGGCGGTGAAATTAGGGAGCTGCAGTTTCCCGAGCCAGTCTTGAAGGAAAATGATTACTAAGGTTCAAGGACCAGGACCAGGTGTAACGCTTGCCTCCAAAACCATGAACTATATGAATGGAGTCCAAATGCTGGAGCCTGAAAACAGTCATTTCACAAAACGCTTAATATAGGTTGCTTCGGAGGCGAGGAAATAATGTTCTCTTCTTAAGAAATAAGGTTTACTGTTCAGGAATTGTTCACAGTTCATAAATTGTATCCAGAGGTCAAGTGCTGCATGCTGTGACGCAGTTCCAGTTAAGCAGGACTTGATACAGCTGGGTTCTTAATTGTTTGATATCAGAGTTCATGCAGTTCTTAGCTAGAGTTCTTGGAACAGTTCTTTATCATAGCACAGTCACAGACAGGACCACGTGAGAACAGGTGAGGTGAGGTCATTCTCATGCTTCAATTAGATGAGGAGGAACTTAACTGGTGTGTAGCAGAGTCGTGCTCTGAGCAGAGAGCTGAGGAGTTCCAAAGTGACAGCACTGTGCAGGTAGCCAGGAACCAGGAGCCAAAGCAGCATGGGAGCCAGAAGACCAGGAAAGACAGTTTGCTCTAATATGGGAATTAAAGGGGAGGCCAGGTTACCTGAAGTTTGACTACGGGAAGCTCTGGCATCTTAGGCACACAGCAGGAAAATGTGGTCAAGGTAATGGCAATCAGGCTTGGTCGTCCTGGTAATGGTCTGGATCATGGATCATGGCTCTTGAAGAACCTGAAAGGTCTGCAAGAGTCTGGCAAAGTATGGCAATGCTCACAAGTATCTGGCAACTATTAAACAGAAAGTCAGGGTTTAAATAGTCTCTCGATAATCAATCACTCATCTGATCCCGGTGTGAAAAGTAACTGAGAGCACCATCTGGAGGAGAAATTAACAAATGACACTGGTTAAAAGACAGAGTTAAAAACCAGGAACCGGGGGAAATCCTGACAGTGATGTTATTAATACAAGTAACAGTGAACATTTGAAATGTCTGTGCCTAAAATGTGAACGCCTTTGCTCAACCTTGCTGATTCATGGTCTGGTATAAATGTATCTAGCTGGGTTACTTGTTGCTGAATAGAGGGATCAAAAACAGCCTTCGGCAGGTAATATTTTTTTTTCTGTCCATGGAAAGGGTGGGGGAGACTGCCCCTGAGTGCTGCTGTTAAAAAAAAAAAAAAAAAATGAAAAGAGAAGCATGCAATTTAATTATTTCTGCCCTGATGCAAATATCAAAATAAGAGTTAGTATAACTAAAATGCAAATAAAATAAAATTAATAAATAAATCATGAAGTCTGAGTCTCACTTTGACCTTTGACCAGCAAATTAAGGAAAATATGATTCCTTTGTTTATCTGTGTAATACTGGGCCTCTTGAAAGAACATTTTTGTGAACTTCTCTAAAAATTCTCTTACATTTTTGTTTCTGTGATGGGATTGTACAGGTGTGCCAGATTCTGGAAATGCTCTTAACTTCAGATACCTGCACAAACATTGTGAATGATGTATGTAAATCCCAAGTGCCTTCAGGAGGACAGTGAATTAGTATAAATATGTAACAACAATATTATATCATGTCATGTGTCCATGACTGATTCAGTTGATGAGTTTGGACAGTGAAGACCTGCTAGTAGATTTCCACAAAAGAAAGTTGGGAATTTTTACAGTGTAAACAATGGAATTTAGAGAAAACTGGAAAAAGTAGTAAGCAAGTGCTGTTAATGTTGTGTTCCACAAGGGTTGGGCCAATACATCACTGATGTAATGCACAAACAGTTCAACATGAAAATGGATTAAAAAAAAAATCCAGGTGATCAGTGACTGGAATGGGAGAGGCTCTTCTTGGCTTGGGTCATTGGTTTGATCAGATGAAGATGAAAACTAATACCTCCATCACACATACACCAATTGAGGCCGAATGGCATCAGAATGACACAGTCGGGAAGTATTGAGGTGCAATCTGTAGACCAATGGACAACAGTCTCTGAGCAGTCTACATATTTGATCCAATTCGCTCGGCTGTCCCAAGTGTGATGCGCATGTTCAAATACTCTTGGTGCCATCAAGATGGGCCGCACATCTGACGGCAGTCTATGTGCAGTTTTTGTGTCATCTGATCACTGTACGTATTCTGACTGCATCATAATGGCATTTGAAACGATCTGATCACGGTTGATTGAGCTCTCAGATGGATCAGTCACAGCAAAGCCTGCCGGCATGTTGTGTCATGTATGTTCACCTCCACTGGACCCTGGCCAAGGAGGGCAAAGGAAATGTTGACATGTAATAACATGTATGTGGCATGCATTCATCATGTACAGTGAATATGAACAGCATCCATTCAAACAAAGTACCGTGTGCTGCTGTGCCTCTCCATGGTCTCATGCACAGTAATGTGTCACTGCACACATCAGAGCTGAACAGATCTCACCGTTGTAATTTACATATTATTACTTTATCACCATCTAAACTCTGTAGGAGGTGTGACGTGAAACTGTATTGCCAGGCCATGCAAATATTAAACATGAAACTCACTTCCAGCACGGAACCAGGATCGTTTCACAGCGCAGAGTCCACAGGAACCAGAAACCACAGCCTGTGGTGAAAAGCCTCTCACCCGACAAAAATCAATCCTATGTGATAATCCAACCAGCATCACGGTGTACAGAGTTGTGTTGTGCTGCTGAAGTGAGTAAAAAAGAAAAAAAGAAATTAAAGTTTGCTGGAAAGGCTGTGTCTGACGCATGGTCTGACTGCTGCCACCTTTTGGAAAAGATGTCCAGTGGCATGTGTGCACATGCACCACACGATACACACGAGGTCAGCACTGCTGGGAAGGAGAGCAAAAGCACAGATGTAGTGCATGAGTAAGTCAATGACCGCGCCGATGCTGGCTTGGACACATATGGCGTGACTCCAGTCCATACGTTGGTTGTACTCCGGTGTCCAATACCGACATGAACTGTGCAAAGGGAGGAACACAGTGCTCCCTCTCACTTCCGTCCAGTGTTTGCCATCCAGATGTTTGTCTTTGGCGCATTTTATGGCCGTCTCACAACAGTCTGTCATCTACCTGTTGTCTACATATGCTTTGGATGCCATCATGCAGGTGTGGATGAGGTAGTCTGGCTGCGTTCTGACAATGCTGACCATGCCTCTTTCCCTCCCGACTGTGTCCAGTTATGGCAATATTTACCGTTTTGGCCTGGTTCCTGCACTTTCTTGCTGCACTTTCTTGCTAAAGTTATAAGTGATTTTCCTATGTGATATATTCATATCAATTTTGTATTATTCTGCAAGAGTATTGAGTACTTGTGGTTCACTGGGGTGGCCCACCCTATCAGAACCTTTCTCCTGTCTGTGTGATGGACCAGACAATGACCTATCTGGCTTCATGCACCCCCAGGAAATGAACTCAGCAGGGCATGTTTAACATATCCTGCATCTTCTGTTCTGTGAAGGTGGTGTGGTGTGATGAATAAAATGTCATTATGAATGGCTGTGTTCAAAACAATGAATGGACTCATTTTCACCATTTAGTCATGTCACACGCTGCACTTATTTTGCCATACCACTGCTATGAACAAACAACCTCCTTGTTCTGGGTGGCATGCAGTGGTGGGCACAGCTAACCAAAAGTTAGCTTTGATAACTGGTAATCAGCTAACTGAAAAGTTATCTTTTTTAACGCTAAACTGTCTAAAAGCTCTTGCTTGCCTCTACTGGTGGTTGGCTTATTGTATCACTTCCTGTTCCGGAGCACAGCGGTGTTTTGCTGCATCTGTTAGCTGTTTAATCTGTGCAGTTAGATTGATCTAGTTACCTAGATAACGATTTGCTTCACAGTGTAATCTTCACATGCCTTAACTAAAGCACTCCCTCTGCTGAATCACCTCTAAATTATTTACACATTATTCACTTTGTGTGTTTTTAGGAATCCGCTAGCTTAGCGCAGCTACTAGCTCTTAGCCAGTTTAGCATGGCGGCTTCTCCTGTCTCTCCCACACTTTTCTGCTCTGGGTGTGAAATATTTAGTTATTCCTCGGCCTCCTTTAGCAGTAACGGTACTTGTAATAAGTGTAGCTTATTCGTAGCTTTGGAGGTCAGGCTGGGCGAATTGGAGACTCGGCTCCGCACCGTGGAAAATTCTACAGCTAGCCAGGCCCCTGTAGTCGGTGCGGACCAAGGTAGCTTAGTTTCTCTCTGGCAGATTCCGAGCAGCCGGGAAAGCAGGCCGACTGGGTGACTGTGAGGAGGAAGCGTAGCCCTAAACAGAAGCCCCGTGTACACCGCCAACCCGTTCACATCTCTAACCATTTTTCCCCACTTGGCGACACACCCGCCGAGGATCAAACTCTGGTTATTGGCGACTCTGTTTTGAGAAATGTGAAGTTAGCGACACCAGCAACCATAGTCAGTTGTCTTCCGGGGGCCAGAGCAGGTGACATTGAAGGAAATTTGAAACTGCTGGCTAAGGCTAAGCGTAAATTTGGTAGGATTGTAATTCACGTCGGCAGTAATGACACCCAGTTACGCCAATCGGAGGTCACTAAAATTAACACTGAATCGGTGTGTAACTTTGCAAAAACAATGTCGGACTCTGTAGTTTTCTCTGGGCCCCTCCCCAATCAGACCGGGAGTGACATGTTTAGCTGCATGTTCTCCTTGAATTGCTGGCTGTCGAGTGGTGTCCAAAAAATGAGGTGGGCTTCATAGATAATTGGCAAAGCTTCTGGGGAAAACCTGGTCTTGTTAGGAGAGATGGCATCCATCCCACTTTGGATGGAGCAGCTCTCATTTCTAGAAATCTGGCCAATTTTCTTAAAACCTCCAAACCGTGACTATCCAGGGTTGGGACCAGGAAGCAGAGTTGTAGTCTTACACACCTCTCTGCAGCTTCTCTCCCCCTGCCATCCGCTCATTACCCCATCCCCGTAGAGACAGTGCCTGCTCCCAGACCACCAATAACCAGCAAAAATCTATTTAAGCATAAAAATTCAAAAAGAAAAAAATAATATAGCACCTTCAACTGCACCACAGAATAAACAGTTAAATGTGGTCTATTAAACATTAGGTCTCTCTCTTCTAAGTCCCTGTTAGTAAATGATATAATAATTGATCAACATATTGATTTATTCTGCCTTACAGAAACCTGGTTACAGCAGGATGAATATGTTAGTTTAAATGAGTCAACACCCCCGAGTCACACTAACTGCCAGAATGCTCGTAGCACGGGCCGAGGCGGAGGATTAGCAGCAATCTTCCATTCCAGCTTATTAATTAATCAAAAACCCAGACAGAGCTTTAATTCATTTGAAAGCTTGACTCTTAGCCTTGTCCATCCAAATTGGAAGTCCCAAAAACCAGTTTTATTTGTTGTTATCCATCGTCCTCCTGGTCGTTACTGTGAGTTTCTCTGTGAATTTTCAGACCTTTTGTCTGACTTAGTGCTTAGCTCAGATAAGATAATTATAGTGGGCAATTTTAACATCCACACAGATGCTGAGAATGACAGCCTCAACACTGCATTTAATCTATTATTAGACTCAACTGGCTTTGCTCAAAATGTAAATGAGTCCACCCACCACTTTAATCATATCTTAGATCTTGTTCTGACTTATGGTATGGAAATAGAAGACTTAACAGTATTCCCTGAAAACTCCCTTCTGTCTGATCATTTCTTAATAACATTTACATTTACTCTGATGGACTACCCAGCAGTGGGGAATAAGTTTCATTACACTAGAAGTCTTTCAGAAAGCGCTGTAACTAGGTTTAAGGATATGATTCCTTCTTTATGTTCTCTAATGCCATATACCAACACAGTGCAGAGTAGCTACCTAAACTCTGTAAGTGAGATAGAGTATCTCGTCAATAGTTTTACTTCCTCATTGAAGACAACTTTGGATGCTGTAGCTCCTCTGAAAAAGAGAGCTTTAAATCAGAAGTGCCTGACTCCGTGGTATAACTCACAAACTCGCAGCTTAAAGCAGATAACCCGTAAGTTGGAGAGGAAATGGCGTCTCACTAATTTAGAAGATCTTCACTTAGCCTGGAAAAAGAGTCTGTTGCTCTATAAAAAGCCCTCTGTAAAGCTAGGACATCTTACTACTCATCACTAATTGAAGAAAATAAGAACAACCCCAGGTTTCTTTTCAGCACTGTAGCCAGGCTGACAAAGAGTCAGAGCTGTATTGAGCCGAGTATTCCTTTGGCTGCTTTCAGTGATGCCGGTATTTGGTTAGACTCTTTCTCTCAGATTGTTCTGTCTGAGTTATTTTCATTAGTTACTTCATCCCAACCATCAACATGTCTATTAGACCCCATTCCTACCAGGCTGCTCAAGGAAGCCCTACCATTATTTAATGCTTCGATCTTAAATATGATCAGTCTATCTTTATTAGTTGGCTATGTACCACAGGCTTTTAAGGTGGCAGTAATTAAACCATTACTTAAAAAGCTATCACTTGACCCAGCTATCTTAGCTAATTATAGGCCAATCTCCAACCTTCCTTTTCTCTCAAAAATTCTTGAAAGGGTAGTTGTAAAACAGCTAACTGATCATCTGCAGAGGAATGGTCTATTTGAAGAGTTTCAGTCAGGTTTTAGAATTCATCATAGTACAGAAACAGCATTAGTGAAGGTTACAAATGATCTTCTTATGGCCTCAGACAGTGGACTCATCTCTGTGCTTGTTCTGTTAGACCTCAGTGCTGCTTTTGATACTGTTGACCATAAAATTTTATTACAGAGATTAGAGCATGCCATAGGTATTAAAGGCACTGCGCTGCGGTGGTTTGAATCATATTTATCTAATAGATTACAATTTGTTCATGTAAATGGGGAATCTTCTTCACAGACTAAGGTTAATTATGGAGTTCCACAAGGTTCTGTGCTAGGACCAATTTTATTCACTTTATACATGCTTCCCTTAGGCAGTATTATTAGACGGCATTGCTTAAATTTTCATTGTTACGCAGATGATACCCAGCTTTATCTATCCATGAAGCCAGAGGACACACACCAATTAGCTAAACTGCAGGATTGTCTTACAGACATAAAGACATGGATGACCTCTAACTTCCTGCTTTTAAACTCAAATAAAACTGAAGTTATTGTACTTGGCCCCACAAATCTTAGAAACATGGTGTCTAACCAGATCCTTACTCTGGATGGCATTACCCTGACCTCTAGTAATACTGTGAGAAATCTTGGAGTCATTTTTGATCAGGATATGTCATTCAAAGCGCATATTAAACAAATATGTAGGACTGCTTTTTTGCATTTACGCAATATCTCTAAAATTAGAAAGGTCTTGTCTCAGAGTGATGCTGAAAAACTAATTCATGCAGTTATTTCCTCTAGGCTGGACTATTGTAATTCATTATTATCAGGTTGTCCTAAAAGTTCCCTGAAAAGCCTTCAGTTAATTCAAAATGCTGCAGCTAGAGTACTAACAGGGACTAGAAGGAGAGAGCATATCTCACCCATATTGGCCTCTCTTCATTGGCTTCCTGTTAATTCTAGAATAGAATTTAAAATTCTTCTTCTTACTTATAAGGTTTTGAATAATCAGGTCCCATCTTATCTTAGGGACCTCATAGTACCATATCACCCCAATAGAGCGCTTCGCTCTCAGACTGCAGGCTTACTTGTAGTTCCTAGGGTTTGTAAGAGTAGAATGGGAGGCAGAGCCTTCAGCTTTCAGGCTCCTCTCCTGTGGAACCAGCTCCCAATTCGGATCAGGGAGACAGACACCCTCTCTACTTTTAAGATTAGGCTTAAAACTTTCCTTTTTGCTAAAGCTTATAGTTAGGGCTGGATCAGGTGACCCTGAACCATCCCTTAGTTATGCTGCTATAGACTTAGACTGCTGGGGGGTTCCCATGATGCACTGAGTGTTTCTTTCTCTTTTTGCTCTGTATGCACCACTCTGCATTTAATCATTAGTGACTGATCTCTGCTCCCCTCCACAGCAGTCTTTTTCTTGGTTCTCTCCCTCAGCCCCAACCAGTCCCAGCAGAAGACTGCCCCTCCCTGAGCCTGGTTCTGCTGGAGGTTTCTTCCTGTTAAAAGAGAGTTTTTCCTTCCCACTGTCGCCAAGTGCTTGCTCACAGGGGGTCGTTTTGACCGTTGGGATCTTTACATAATTATTGTATGGCCTTGCCTTACAATATAAAGCACCTTGGGGCAACTGTTTGTTGTGATTTGGCGCTATATAAATATAAATAAATAAAATAAATAAATAAATAAATAAAACCTTATCGGAAGCAACACATAACCAATAACTTTCAATTTTGCCTCAAATACACCCCATCCTGTCTATGGCTGATGCTGAGACGCTGATTCATGCTTTTATTTCTTCTAGACTAGATTATTGTAATGTTCTATTTTCAGGGTTACCACAGTCCAGCATTAGGGGTCTTCAGCTGGTTCAGAACGCTGCCGCCAGACTTCTGACACGTAGCAGAAGGTCTGAACATATCACACTCATTTTGGCATCTTTGCACTGGCTCCCTGTCTCTGTGAGAGCAGATTTTAAAGTTTTGTTATTGACTTATAAAGTTGTTCATGGACTGGCGCCATTTTATCTGGCTGATCTGGTGGAACTCTACGTGCCGGCCCGGGCTTTGCGGTAGCAGTATGCGGGATTTCTCTGTGTTCCCAGGATGAAGAAGAAGCCAGCAGGTCAAAGAGCCTTTTTGTATCGTGCACCCACCCTGTGGAACAGTCTTCCTGCGACCGTGAGGCAGTCTGTGTCTGTGGACATTTTTAAGTTAAGACTCAAAACCTATTTTTATTCTATTTCTTATGGATAGTTTTTATTTTTATTTGTTTTATTCTTTTACTTCTGTTTTTATTTATGTATTTGATTTTTTTATTCATTTTTAATTATTTATTCAATTTTATGTTGACTTGTTTTATGTAAGGCGCCTTGAGA
Organism: Thalassophryne amazonica; assembly: GCF_902500255.1. Taxonomy (NCBI): domain Eukaryota; kingdom Metazoa; phylum Chordata; class Actinopteri; order Batrachoidiformes; family Batrachoididae; genus Thalassophryne; species Thalassophryne amazonica. Next base: position 121,165,497 of record NC_047106.1, on the reverse strand, counting down.
TGGCTTTTGCTGTGATTTGGCGCATTATAAGCTAATTAAAATGAAATGAAATTAATTAAAATTAAATACGCTCTCAGGTACTGTGAAGCTGATTTTGAGTTGAAACACCAGCAAAGCTTCTAATAGAATCAAAGGTGATCACAAACCCAAACAGCCAATAAGCCAGCGCGTCTGTCTTTGTGCGTTTTGCTTCCTACTGTAGGAAAGCATCATTTACCTTGACAGGATAGTGATCCAGCGATGAGGCAGAGGTCTTGAAATGGAAAGCAGGTTTGAATTATGGTTTTGCTTTATAAATAAAATTATTCCGGATAGAATAACTACATTAATATAAACTCGTAAAATGTACAAAGTGATATATAACACGTCTGTTAATTTTAAAATAATGCACTAATTCTGAAGATTTGAACATTAACACAGACTCCCAAAGGGATTATGGGTAAACTAAGCCTCCGCTCATACTGATTGGTTGATTCATTCATTTGGTGTAAAAACCAACACAAGTGAATCAATGTAACATGTGTTGGTGTTTACAAATAAATGTGCTTTTGTAAAATATTTAATTTTTTTCATTTGTACATAAAAAAAAGAAAGGAATTTTCAAGATCCCGCTAGACAGTGCCTAAGCGCACGTGTGATGACATCAGAACTCTATCCGGTTAGGGAGAGAAGGTTTCTTTCAATAACAAGAACTGTCAAAAAACTTTCTCGTGTACGGTTGGAGAGCTGTGCGGTGATAGGAATCGCCTTTTGAATGCTTGAATAATGATGTCAGTCGCACAAAGAAATCAAATAGTGAAAACATATTCGGTGCGGTGCCATACCACATCAATCAGTTGCTCCATGAGGCGTCATAACATCCGATTGATTAGCGGCTCATTGCAGTGTTATAACAGATCAGTCGCGCCGTGAGGCGTCATAACATCAAGCCTGATTCACATGGCAAGATAATTACGCCGATATCGCACCCGATCTTCCCCTTCCGACAGTCTTAAGGATGCCCCGACAATCGTGATGATGCTAAATATAATCTTATCAGATATTCCTGCCGTGTGTGGTGTGTTAAGAAGGACACGAGGAGCTAAATGTGACATGCAGCCAATCAGAAAGCGAGGTGTTTGGCCTGGGAATGTTTGTGAGTGAAATATGTTTGTGTGTGTTGTTTTTACTGTGTGGCTGACACCACACACTGTATAACTAAACTTGTCAGATTTATGATTTTTTTTTCTTTATCTCCACATGTGTGGTCTCTCAGGATTTGGAAACCTACAGATAATTTTAAAATCCTGCGGTTGACAACACTGTGATATATAACTGGTCGCCAGTAGATGGCAGTGTAATATGTATTTTGATGCTGGTTATATTACATGGCCTGAATCACAATTTAACAGACTTTTTGGCTTTGAGAAGCAACCTGGGGTTCTTCTGGCATTTTTACATAAAACAAGCACAATAACAATGTCTATAAACTCAGAGAATATATTCACGAGAGTTTAATGCTGCTGTCTGTGTGGAGCCGAATCAGAGCGTTGCAAATGCATTTCTTATGTCGTGAATGTACCCATAATGCACCTGGACACAGCAGGACCACACTAAAACCTTCAAAATTAGTGCATTACTTACTAAAACATACATCTGATATTTTCACTTTAAAAATATTGCCAATGTGTTAGTATAGGATCAAAAGAAATAAGCTTTTTTCTTTTCTGTGACCAATTCGCCTTTGACTGCAGAGGATAGAGCAGTTTTTTCTAGAACCAGCTCTCCTCTGTTTTAGAGGATAGCACTGTACATCTACTACAAAAATCTATGAGGGCTGTCAATAAAGTATAGGTCCTTTTTATTTTTTTCAAAAACTATATGGATTTCATTCATATGTTTTTACGTCAGACATGCTTGAACCCTCGTGCGCATGCGTGAGTTTTTCCACGCCTGTCGGTGACGTCATTCGCCTGTGAGCACTCTTTGTGGGAGGAGTCGTCCAGCCCCTCGTCGGAATTCCTTTGTCTGAGAATTTGCTGAGAGACTGGCGCTTTGTTTGAATAAAATTTTTTCTAAACCTGTGAGACACATCGAAGTGGACACGGTTCAAAAAATTAAGATGGTTTTCGGTGAAAATTTTAACGGCTGATGAGAGATTTTGAGGTGATACTGTCGCTTTAAGGACTTCCCATGGAGCGAGACGTCGTGCAGCACTCCCAGGCACCGTCGTCAGCCTGTTTCAAGCTGAAAACCTCCACATTTCAGGCTCTATTGATCCAGGACATCATGAGAGAACAGAGAAGTTTCAGAAGAAGTCGGTTTCAGCATTTTATCCAGATATTCCACTGTTAAAGGAGATTTTTTTAATGAAAGACGTGCGGACGGCTTTTGATGGCTTTCAGTGGAGTGAGTATATGAGAAATTGTTTAACAGCTGGACATGTTCCAACTTGTCCTTAAGGCTTCCAACGGAGGTGTTTTTCCTGTGGCGGAGCGTCGCAGCGGCTGCGAGCCGACGGTGCAATCCGTCCGCACGTCTTTCATTAAAAAAATCTTTAACAGTGGAATATCCAGATAAAATGCTGAAACCGACTTCTTCTGAAACTTCTCTGTTCTCTCACGACGTCCTGGATCAATAGAGCCTGAAATGTGGAGGTTTTCAGCTTGAAACAGACTGATGACGGCGCCTGACAGTGCTGCACGACATCTCGCTCCGTGGGAAGTCCTTAAAGCGACAGTATCACCTCAAAATCTCTCATCAGCCATTAAAATTTTCACCGAAAACCAGCTTAATTTTTCGACCCGTGTCCACTTCGATGTGCCTCACAGGTTTAGAAAAAATTTTGATCAAACAAAACGCCAGTCTCTCAGCAACTTCTCAGACAAAGGAATTCCGACGAGGGGCTGGACGACTCCTCCCACAAGGAGTGCTCACAGGCGAATGACGTCACCGACAGGCGTGGAAAAACTCACGCATGCGCATGAGGGTTCAAGCATGTCTGACGTAAAAACATATGAATGAAATCCATATAGTTTTTGAAAAAAATAAAAAGGACCTATACTTTATTGACAGACCTCGTATGTCTGTAAAAATGTTAGTGGTCTAAAAATTATCAGACCAAAACGTATCGGAAGATAATTGGTTTGGTGATGGTTTTCAAAGTTATCTGAAAAGCTAATCAAGCTATTGCTTACTTGCACATCCACCCATTGCACTTTTGCAATAATTTGTAGTGTTTTGGCATGAATTCTGGATTGAACATTTGACATTTGTATGTGTATGGTGCTTTTTAATATGGCTGTTTTTATTGTGTCTGATTTTAGGTTTTTAATTGGGTCTTATTTTCACTTTTAATATTGTTATATTATTGTCTTTGTGTACCTCGTCTTTTGTGTGCTCCTGCTGCAACACTAATTTCCCTTTACCGGACAATAAAGAAATTCTGATTCTGAATCTGATAATGAAAACATTATATTCAATAATTAGCGGTGTAGCAGAACTGTGCCCACCACTGGTGGCTCGGTGGCTTAGTGGTTAGCACTGGTGCCTCACAGCAACAAGGTCGTGGGCTTGCTTCCTGCCCTTTCTCTGTGCAGTTTGCATATTCTCCCTGTGACTGTGTGGGTTTCCTCCAGGCTCTCCAGTTTCCTCCTACAATCAAAAACATGCTTATTTAGGGGTGTGCTTCTTTCTCTGTCCCTGACCAAGGCAGCATCTTTACATCTGGAGTTGGTCTTTGGGTGCCGGACTGTGGCTGCCCACTGCTCCTAGTGGTTGGATTGTGTAATTAGGATGGGATAAATGCAGAGGACAAATTTCATTATATATATATATATATATATATATATATATATATATATATATATATATATATATATATATATATATATATATATATATAATCGGTTATATATATATAATATATATAGTCGGTTTCAGCATTTTATCCGGATATTCCACTGTTAAAGGAGATTTTTTTAATGAAAGACGTGCAGGCGGATTGCAGCGTCGGCTCGCAGCCGCCGCGACGCTCCGCCACAGGAAAAACACCTCTGTTGGAAGCCTTGAGGACAAGTTGGAACATCTCCAGGTGATAAACAATTTCTCATATACTCACTCCACTGAAAGCCATCAAAAGTCGCCTGGATTTTACAAATGGTTATCCACACGGAGGTGTTTTTCCTGTGCCGCCGCGCCGCATCGGCTGCGTCCCAACGCGCGGACCCGTCCGCACGTCTTTCATTAAAAAAATCTCCTTTAACAGTGGAATATCCGGATAAAATGCTGAAACCAATTTCTTCTGAAACTTCTCTGTTCTCTCACGACGTCCTGGATCAATAGAGCCTGAAATGTGGAGGTTTTAAGCTTGAAACAGGCTGATGACGCTGCCTGAGAGCGCAGCGCGACGTCTCGCACCGTGAAAAGTCCTTAAAGCGACAGAATCACCTCAAAATCTCTCATCAGCTGTTAAAATTTTCACTGAAAACCAGCTTAATTTTTCGAACCATGTCCACTTCGATGTGTCTCACAGGTTTAGAAAAAATTTTGATCAAACAAAGCGCCAGTCTCTCAGCAACTTCTCAGACAAAGGAATTCCGACGAGGGGCTGGACGACTCCTCCCACAAGGAGTGCTCACAGGCGAATGACGTCACCGACAGGCATGGAAAAACTCACGCATGCGCACGAGGGTGCAAGCATGTCTGACGTAAAAACATATGAATGAAATCCATATAGTTTTTGAAAAAAATAAAAAGGACCTATACTTTATGGACAGCCCTCGTACATTGTGAATTGTTCTTAATGCTCTTTTTTGAAGAATGAATAATGATTGCAATGTTGTTTTATAATTACTGCCCCAAACGTCAGCACAGTATGCCAAGTAGGGAGCAACCAATGAACAATACAGAGTATGAAGTGCTTTGCAATCAAGAACATGCCTTACCTTATTTAGTACTGCAATACTTTTTGACACTTTCTTTTGAATATGTTGAATATGAGCTTTCCAATTAATTCTGTCATCAATAATAACACATAAGAATTTATTTTCTTTGACACGCTCTGTAATTACCCCTTGTATATTTAACTGAATTTGTATGTCTTTATTGTAATTCCAAAATAACACTATTTTAGTTTTTGACAAATTTAGTGATAATTTATTATCAAACCATCTCTTTAACTGTATCATTCCAATATGTAAATCGGACAATAATTGCTGCAGATTTTCTCCTGAACAAAACAGGTTTGTATCATCTGCAAACATAACTGCCTTAAACAGATCCGAAAATTTACATAAATCAATGTACAAAATAAATAATTTTGGTCCCAACACAGAACCCTGAGGAAGCCCACAAATAATGTCCAGATAAGAAAAGCAGCAATCCCTGAGTTTAACAAACTGTTTCCAGTTTTGTAACAAATTTTTAATCCAGTTCAAAGCCACTCCTCTGATCCCATACAGTTCCATCTTTTGAAATAATATGTTGCGATCTATTGTATCAAAAGCCTTTCTCAGGTCAATAAAATAAACCTATTACTATTCCCCTTTGGTCCATATGACTACTGATCTCTTCTACTGAATCGAGCAGAGCCAGTGCAGTGGACCTACCTGCTCTAAAACCATATTGAATTTCATCCAGCAAGTTATGTCGTTCTAGAAATTTATCCAATCTGCTATTGTAAAGCTTTTCCAATATCTTAGAAAATTGTCACAATTTTTTAAGATACAGGCCTGTGTACAAATTACACAGGCCTGTAATTTGTAAAAAGATGTTTACTACCAGATTTAAATAAAGGTATCATTTTGCCACTTTCATAAAGTTAGGAACAATTCCAGTTTGAAATGATTTATAAAAAATATATGCTAATGGTTTTGCAATTCCAGTAATTATTTGCTGTACTAAAGACATATGTACATCATTATGATCCCTTGACTTTTTACTTTTACATGTACTAACTAGCTTAATAATTTCCTTTTCATCTACTGGACCAAGAAACATTATGTGTTTGTGGATTTCTGTCAATTAATTGCTGATTCTCCCATGGGCTGTGTGGAATTTCAGCTGCCAGAGCTGGCCCAGCATTAGCAAAGAATTAATTAAAACTATCTACTACTTGACTCATGTCATATTCATCTTTGTTGTTATACGTAAAACATACTGGATAGTTATTTGATTTGGATTTATTTGTTATAATAGCATTCAATATTTTCCATGTTTCCTTTATGTTGTTTTTTATTGTCATTTAGTATTTTTCCAAAGTATAATTTTTTTACAATTCCGCATGATAGTTGTTAATTTATTTTTATAGTCCTTATATTTAATCTCTGCCTCTCTTGATTTAGTTTGAATGAATTCTCTGTATAGCATTTTTTTTCTTGCAAGCCTTTTGAAGACCTTTAGTTATCCACAGATGAGCTTTATATTTATTCTTATTACTATACTGTATAACTGGACAATTTTTGTTGTATATATTGAAAAAAAAATTATATATATATATATATATATATATATATATATATATATATATATATATATATATATATATATATATATATATATATATATATATATATATATTTAGCATCCTGTTTTGCGTAAATGGCATTCCAATTCTGTAAAATAAATCATGTTTTAAGACAGTGATCGCTTCTTCAGATTCCAAACACTTACAATATTATATTTTCTCAGTACATTTCCTATTTAAGTTTAGATTAATTATTGTAAAAATTGGTAAATGGTCACTGATATCATTAATTAATAAGCCACTTAGTGTTTTGGTATCAATATCATTTGTAAATATATTATCAATGAGAGTAGCTGAACAAGAAGTTATTCTTGAAGGCCTCGTGATTTTTGGATATAAATTTAAACTGTACATAGTATTAATGAAATCCTCTGTCACTTTATGCTGATGCAAATTTAAAAGATCAATATTTATATCTCCACAAACAAATACTCGTTTGTTATACATCTGTGAAAAGTATTTCTCAATCCATTTTTGAAACTCTTCAATTTTAGAGCCCGGGGTTCTATAAATGCAACTAATAATGACATTTTTACCTTTTGCCATGCATATTTCAATTGTCATGCATTCCAACAGATTTTCCACGACCATTGTCAATTGATCTTTAATTTTGTCAACAACATTTGTCAACATACAATGCTACTCCTCCTCCTCTATTTTGCCTATTCAAATGATTGAATTCATAACCTTCCAATTCGTAATTCGTATCATCATCCTCTGCGAGCCAAGTTTCTGATATAGCAATCATACCAAAAGCATGACAAAATTGTTTTAAATAATCCTTGATATTCCCCAAATTTTTGTACATACTCCTACTGTAAAAGTTGATTATTGATCATTTCCTGTCATTGGAACTGCGGTTGTTGTATTGTATCTGTGTAATACTGACAATTACTATTTCTAATGGAATAGAAATGATTATCTGGATCTATCTCATATTCCATATCCTGTATATGGTGCTGAGTATACTGAAAAGATTGTAATTCCAGCACAGACGTAAAGTCAAATGAATCAGCTGTCATCATATAATAAAAAGAAAAGTCCACAAACCAACCCCCCCCTAAAAAAAAAATGTTAAATTAGGTGTCACTACATAATGTAAACACACACATAGTATGAAAGTTATTTTCCAGAATTGCTTGTACCCAAGTTCGTTTGACAGCACAAATATAATAAACATAACAATGTAATGAACCATACAATCAATTATTCAAATATGCAGCACAGTTTACCTTGTTGCCTCACAGCAAGAAGGTCCTGGGATCCCTTCTCATATAGTCCTATATGTGTGGAGCTTGCATGTTCTCTCCATGTTTGCATGTGTTCCTTCTGGTATTCCAACTTCTTCCAACTTCCAAAGACATGTTGGTTAGGTGAATTGGAAACTTTAAAATTGACAGTACATGTGACTGTGTTTGTCTATTTGTGAGCCTGTGATAGAATGTTGGCCAGTCAAGGGTTTACCCCATCTTTCACCCAGTTACCACTGGGATAGGCTTCAGCCCCACCATGACATTAACTAAATTAAGTGAGCATAGAAAATGAATGAATTACTGAAACATTAGGTTTGTATGACAGCAGATTAAATACACAACTCCAACTGCAGGCTTCATCCATTAATTTTATACCCACACACTGCAGTTAAGGGTCACATGGGGGTGGGGGTGGAACCTATCCCAGTTGTAACCAGGCATGAGGGAGGGTACACCCTGGACAGGACACCAGTCTACAACATGGCCCCATATAGACAGACAAACACATCCACAGCTACGAGGTCTGTCCAAAAAGTATCGTACCTTTTTATTTTTTTCAAAAACTATATGGATTTGAATCACGTGATTACATCAGCCAAGCTTGAACCTTCGTGCGCATGCGTGAGTTTTTCCACGCCTGTTGGTTGCGTCATTCGCCTGTGGGCAGGCTTTGAGTGAGCACTGGTCCACCCCTCCCGTCGGATTTCTTTTGTCTGAGAACTTGCTGAGAGACTGCCGCTTTGCTCCATGAATTTTTTTTTCAGAAACTGTTAGAGACAGGCAGTTCGAAATCATTCAATAGATTAAGTTGGATATCGGTGAAGATTCTGTCGGCGTCACACGGATTATGGACTGTTAAAACCTTTTTAAAGATGGCCCACAGCAGCGGAGGGCACGCAGCGAGCCGAGCGGCCATTCAACAGGCTGGATCGACCAGATCATTTCTCAACTGAATGCTGTGTTGATCTGGGACATCATGTGACTAGCACAGAAATGGCAACAGAGCTGGACATAACACTTTTGTGGCACATTCCACTGTTACAGGAGATTTTGTAATGAAAGACGTGCGGAGGATTTCGCGCGTCTGCACGAAGCAGCTCAGGACGCGCAGCAAAAAAACACCTCCGTCTTGGAAGTCTCACAGGACATGTTGGGGCATGTCCAGCTGTTACACAATTTCTCGGATACTGACTCGACTGAAAGCCATCGAAAGTCGTCTGAATCTTCTGAATGGTTTCCAACACGGAGGTGTTTTTTTTTTTTCATGGAGCAAAGTGGCAGTCTCTCAGCAAGTTCTCAGACAAAAGAAATCCGACGGGAAGGGTGAACCAGTGCTCACTCAAAGCCTGCCCACAGGCGAATGACGCAACCGACAGGCGTGGAAGAACTCACGCATGCGCACAAAGGTTCAAGCTTGGCTGATGTAATCACACATGATTCAAATCCATATAGTTTTTGAAAAAATAAAAAGGTACAATACTTTTTGGACAGACCTCGTACAGTCAATTTAAAAACAAAGAGACACCCGGTGGGAAGTAATCCCACAACCTTCTTACTGTGAGGCAACAGTACTAACCATTAAGCCACTCTGCTGCCCAATTGCAAGCTTGGCTACTCATGATTTTTTTTAACCTATAAAAAGAACAAAATACAAGACCGTTGGTGAATGTGGAAAGTCTGCTTAAATCACTCGTTCAAGGCACTTTCAAACAAATCCTTCATATGAGCAATTCTTGCATGAAATCCAATGTTTTGTGATTTTGTTTAATCCGGAATTTTGACAATGTGTTCAACATTTTTGAGTGGGATGACTCAAGCAATGAAACGAGGACTATTAGTTGTAAAGAGAATGACTAGCCTTTACAAGAATAGTTTATTTTGATGGACATGACAAAAACAAGTTAAAAGTGATCAAACTGTATGTACTCAATTACTACATGTCCAAAAGCATGTGCACTTTGATGAAATGAACATGAAACTGCCATTAGGTTGTGCTCAAAAGACTAAATGTTATGGAGGTTGCACTAACTGTTGTGCAAAGTTTAATACTGTTGTGAGAAATTCACCAAAGCGATTGACAAAAACTATATTGACTTTCTAACGAAAGAACTGAAACTGAACTGAAATTGTCAATCTTCCGAGAAGTCTGTTTATTTTGTGAAGAATTCCAGGGATGTCCAATGTAAATTGCCATGAGAATTTTTGTGATTTTGAGGTGTGTAAATAAAATTTCACTGAAGCTTTTTTAACATTAGTACAACCCTAATTCCAATGAAGGTGGGATGCTGCTTCTCATTATATTATGGACTGTAGATGATGGAATCGCTAAATTCCTTGCAATTGAATGTTGAGAAAAATTAAACTGTTGGACTATTTTTTTCACGCAATTGTTCACAAAGTGGTGATCCTTGCCCCATCTTTGCTTGTGAACGGCTGAGACTTTTGGGGATGCTCCTTTTATACCCAATAATGACATTCACCTGTTTCCAGTTAGGTGTTCTTTGAGCATTCGTCACTCACAGTTGGTATCCTCAGTTCCCAAATGCTTATTGAGTGTTGTTAGAAGGAAAGGTGATGTAACACAGTGGTAAACATACCACTGTCCCAGCTATTTTGAAATGTGTTTCAAAATGAGCAAATATTTGCACAAAAACAATAAAGTTTATCAGTTTGAACATTAAATATCTTGTCTTTGTGGTGTATTCAATTGAATATAGGTTGAAGAGGATTTGCAAATCATTGTATTCTGTTTTTAATTTACATTTTACACAATGTCCCAACTTCATTGGAATTGGGGTTGTATGTTCAGTTCAATAGCCAGAGGTCCAATTTTTGTGGGCAATACTTTGAGCCTTATGAAAGATATGCACTCTCTCTTGAGTCCATATGTTTTTGTTTGTTTGTGTTTTTTTAAATTCCTGTCCTTAAAGTATAAGCTCCAGTTTCATAAAAAAGGACAAAACAATTGGCACAAAAGTGGACATAACATGTCATTGTAAATTACCTCATAGCCACAGGATATGTACATTTAACATAATATACCTTAGGGATTGTGTAGTATTACCATATGTTCAGCTAAAAGCAGGACACAGATTGTAGATGGTTTACACTCGTTTTCACACGCTCATTGCACTGCAACCTAATTAAAAGGATGTCAGCCAGGGTTTCCTTTTAAATCCCTCTGCAGTTTAACTCTCCTGCGTCTTGTCAGACCTGATTGAATAAAAGCAAGATGGTTTACTAACCCTTACCAATGAACATGCAAATGTTTTTTGGCATATCAATTTAGCTTCCAGGTTTTCTACACCCAATATTCTGCTTTTAATTACAAAGAATAATTAAAAGCACCTCATAATGAATTCCAGGCAGGTTCCCTCCAAGGGCTGGATGCAATGTGTCACTTTGCATCATTTAATGGAAAATACAGTGACAAAAACTCAAAAAGTTTTAAAAGATGCATGCCAGTTGGTTGCATGCCACAGTTGTTATGGCACTCTCTGCCACAAGGAAGGAGGGTGCAGTGTGGGTAACAATCCTTTTCACCAAATCTGGCATAAAGTTTAACTACACTTGCTGAATATGCCTCCAGGGGGAAAAAAGGGAAAAAAATCACAAGAGATTAATCCTGGGTGACGTTTTTCTGGTTTATTTTCTTGCTGAATATTATAGCCCACTGTATAATGGTATACTGCCCACTGTTGGCAAATTGTGAGCCACTGAGACATTACATAATCTATAAATTAACATATTGTTGGCATGGAAATGAAAATCTTGTGCTCAATATTGTTTATAAAACTATATATATGAGGCTGGGTAGGATTTCTTTGAAAGAACACATGTGGATTACATGTATGTATGTACATACATTTGGATTACATTTCATAGTAATCCTACCCAACCTTGTATCTCTCTCTCTCTCTCTCTCTCTCTCTCTCTCTCTCTCTCTCTCTCTCTCTCTCTCTCTCTCTCTCTCTATATATATATATATATCTCCTGGTAATATTACTCTGCTGCCATTCTTCTTTATGTGACAGCAGAGTATACTTTGCGGACTTCTCAGGCTGCAAGTGGTACAAGAAATGTGTAATGCTGTGTTCACATGTCAGCAGTAAGTGGCAGAAGGAAAACTAGGTGCTCCATGGTTTTATTTCACCCGGGTACTCCGTGTGCTTTTGTTGTTGTTTGTCAGTTTGTTTTTGATTTCGAACAGCCTGGAGCACACTAATTTCCATATATTGTTCTGATTATTATTATTATTATTTTTTTTTTTTTTACTGAAGATTTATATCCTGATAGGCAAGATAAAATGCCTGTCATATTTGAGAGTGTTATGTAGGGTGGTATCATTTATCGACTGAAAAAGTTTGATCGGGATCTGATCCAGATTACAGATTTTATGACCATGTAAATTTAACACTGAAACCCCTTTTAATTAATATTTTCCATTCTGTCTTAATCAAACATGACCTAACCAATCATATTTGAAATTTAGGTGCAGACTGAAACTCACTATCACCTGAAAATGTTGGATGGGAAATTTGGACTGGAAACCTTGATTTTTTTTTTTTATGTATTTATTTCTTTATTTTTTGCTTTATTTACAAGTCTCTTGACTTTCAGTTGGACCATATCTGATGCTATTTAATTAATTATGGCTTTTCTCATTAATTGGTTTACCAAATGGCATGACATTTGCCAGGTTGGTAGAACACAGAACATACAGGAAATTCCTAGAAGAAACTTCTACATGGTGCTATATTTATTAAATATCTTTTGACACAAACAACTTCTAATAACTTGTGATACATTAACCACACATAGGAAACTTTTACACTATTGTGATCAGTGGAGCAAGGTCTTTCTATGGGTGTAGGCCATGCCCATCTGTGCCATGATGCTTTTTTCACAAACGTCCAAAATATGCAAAATGGTCCTGCGTGACCCTGTCTCAGTATTTATCAGACAGAATGGCCAAATTGGTGTCAAAAAAATTTAACCAGAAACTTTCAAATATTTTCCTCTGTTTGCATGTTTTGTTTATTTATTTATTTAGTTATTACTTTGAGTTTGACCTTGTGCACAGCAATTTAATTTATGATGGCTTTTCTTCTTAACAGGATAACCGTATGGCATGAAATTTGGCAGGTGTATGGGTGGCCTCTGCCAGATCCACAGTGCAAAATGTGGTGGAACTTTACTACTGGATGGCACAACCCAGTCTCACAGCAGTTCCTCAAACTGGGTTACAAAAAGTACATTAATCTATGGGTTTGTGACAGGGGTATGAAAATGTGGTGTTTTTCGTAACTGAGGCATGGTTAATGTTTGGGGAGGGTACACACTTACACAATGGACAGAGTTAGGAGAAGGGGAAGATTATATATACCAAAATAAAGTCATGAAAAGCAGGTGCTTTTCATGACGGGGGCACGGGAAAAGAACATGAGACCGGGTTGGGATGGCACTGCAATGCATATATTTATTAATTTCAAGGTTGTAACCCAGACAGCAAATGGATTTGGGCTCAATGTAGTCCAACATCTGGTACCAATCCTGACAACAGTTCGGTGTGCATTTATGTTGCCGCGTTTAGTGGACCAAAAGCCTTGTCTGTCTCTGCGGCTACGCATTAATCCCTCAACTATGACTGAACTCGAAGCCAGACTGCCTGAAATTTTGGCTTCAGGTTTGGAGAATGTTCAATCAGTGGATAGTCTTGCGGATGGCTTGAATTCAGCGCTCAAGGCTGCACTGGATAAGGTTGCGCCTCCTCTTTTAAGGCCACACCTTCCCAGGGCACAGTCGCCTTGGTTCAGTGGTTACTTGTGTGACCTTAGGCAGAAGGCTCGAGGTTTGGAACGGAAATGGCGTAGTTCTAAATTAGAGGTGTTCCACCTTGCATGGCGTGATGCTGTCTTAGATTATAAGCATGCACTACTGGCTACAAAGCATGCCTATTATTCTGATTTGATCAATAAAAACAAGCATAATTCAAAGTTTTTGTTTGAAACTGTAGCATTTCTCATTCATGGACAGCCACCTGTTATTCACTCTCCCTTTTCAGCACAGGACTTTTTGGAGTATTTCGAGAAGAAAATTGAGGATATTAGGTTGAGCATATCTCAGCAGGGTTTGGTCCAGCCACCGCATACTGCTATGGAGGTGGATGCGCCCACTGAGGTGTTACCCAGATTTACAGATTTTGATGGTATCGCTAGGTGGTGGTGCATGGTGTGAAGTTGGCAGACATCATGAACTAAATATAGAATGTCACAATCAATGTGCAATTGATTAATTTCACTCAATGTCGTGCAATGAACCCTTTACTGGCCACTTTATTAGGTACACCTTGTGTCTTTGTCTTCAGAACTGCCTTCATTGTTTCTTGCTGGGGTTCAACAAAAACATGCCTCAGATTTTGGTTTACATTGACATGTCAGTTTTTTGACACTGCGCTGCGTTCACGGTCTTGTATGGATTTTGGACACATTGGTTTTTTCAGGTATAGGTGTTAAACTTTAGTCTGGCATATTTTCCAGTTTATATACATCAAAAATGACCAAGAGTGGTCGAGAATTACTTGTAATAGACATCTTTGTCCTTAGCATCACTTTATTTACAGGTATCAAGACAATACAATGGAAAGAAAGTGTTGAGTCATTATCTACAGTATAAAAGTCCCCACGTTTCCTGATGCCACATTATGTGAGGACTGATTGCTCTCCTGTCACTCACAATTCCACGCCCCTCTCAATCGAAGCCACGCCCTCCCATGCCAGAACGGGGCCAAAAGTTTGAAACTGAAAAAGTAAGATCTGAAAGTGAAAAAAAAAAAGATCTGAAAAAAAGATATTTGATTCTGAAAAATTTAACCCTGCAACTGATAAAAATTACATATCACATGTTAAAATATATTTCAGAGTAAAAAATGAAAATAAATTATTTGATCAAAATAATTACAGAGCTGAATCAAAAGTATATTTAAACTGAAAAATATATATCTTACACATATTTTTATTTTAATAATACTTTTTAAATGATTAGAAAATTCAGGAGCAAACATTGAATTTTCAGTTTCAAAATTAATTTTTTCAATCTTTTTTTTTTTCAGATTACAAAATATTTGGCCTGGATTTAGCTCCATACATTTGTTGCTGGATCCCGTGTGGTCAAAGCTTTGACCTCTTGTGTGATCTGAGGTGCTCCTCTGCACACATTTTTGAAAATTTGAGTTACTGCTACCTTTTCATGAATTTATACCACCTGGCCATTCTTGTCTGACCTCTGCCATCAGTGAGGCATTTTTGCACTGAGAACTGCTGCAGACTGTTTCTTTTTCTTCAGACTTTTTGAAAACAGGAGTTGCACAATATCGAAGGAAGTCCTGCTGGGAAAGAATGAATGATTTTTGAAAGATAAGGGTGATTTGCTCATGTATGTATTTATTTAATTATTCATTCATTCATTTTATGCTGCTTATTTATTCATGAATGTATTAATTTATTTATTTTATAGAAGTGCATTGGTGTAGAAAACAACAGCAACAACAACAACAACAAAAAAACAATATTAATTTCCTATGCAAGGTGCTCTCATCAAACCTTTCACAATAAAAGTCCTAAACACTGCTGACCCCTGGTTACAGACAAGCACCACATGTATGTGACAGCTTGAGGTTAGTCATGCAGAAAAATACATGTTGTTCACTTGGAGAGAAAAAAAAAAAAACTCTCCACCAAATCAGAGACTCTTCGTATAGAGTGGTCATGGAACATGTCTGGGCAAGTTTTTTTTTTTTTTTTTAAATGAAGCAACAATAAATAGACTGCATTTATAAAGCAATTTTCCATCTGAATCAGAAGCTCAAAGTGCTTGTAAGAGTGCTGCATGATGCATACCACAAAATGGCTGACACACATCCAAAATGTCCTTGTATTTGGTAAAACTATCTGATCTTTTTACAATTGTCTAATTAATAAAGCCATCTGATCTTTTTATAGATGTTTAATTGATTAAACCAATATGCATGATGGAACACGCTTGCGTGAAACTACACTACATACAGTACATAAACACACACTATAAGATTTTTACATAACAACCATGAACGCACTGCAAACAGACGGCCGCCTATTTTCACCTCACTTTGCAGTCACCTCACATAGACACTGATTCAAGCCAGGTTAAGAACTACCCATACTGGGGTGGCTTAGGCTGAAGGAACAACAGGTAAGTGAAGGAGAAAAATCTGGGTTCTTTCTTCCAGGTGTTTGCATGTGACCAGTTCAAGATCCCAGCGCTGAGATAACTCTGTATCACTGTAACAGCTCTACAACATCTAAACTTTGGAGTCCGTTTCCAGTCCAATTCCTTTTGGAGATCTCACCGTGACAAAAGAAGCTAACACACTTTACAAGTATGCCTCATATTCACTCACTCACACTCACACGCCAATATCAGTGTGCTGCCATGCAAGGTGCTCACTACACACTGGGAGCAACTAGGGGATTAAGGACCTTGTCCAAGGGCCCTTAGTGATTTTCTGATCTTGCTGGGTTTTGAACTGAGGTTCCTCTGGTCTGAAGCCCGACGCTTAACAACGAGACATCACCTCCCCTCATGTAATGTCCCTCGTGTTTTGTCCCTGTGTTGTGTATTGTCATTGTTCTTGGGTTTTTGTTGTTTTGTTCTTGATTATTTCTTGAGTTTCCATTTTTTGTTTCCATATTCCATTGTTTATGTTGTGTTTGTTTCTTCATGTTACTTCCTCGGTTATATAATTCAGTTGTTTTTGTGTCACAGTGTAGTTTAATAATTCTAGTTAATAGACTAAATAGACTAAAATAGACTCAATTTACCTGATACATTATAACTGTGCTTTTTTTTTTTTTCTAAAAGTTAACCATATTGTGGATTGCACAGCAGGTGTCACAGGAATAAACAAATGAAAAGTACTCGCAGTGAATATGCTCAGAAATGATCTGGGGTTTGCAGAAATGTTCTGAAACCAATTTGGCCTTGGCATTATAACATTTGTGTCACACGTCCAAAGTGAAGGGAAAATGGGTAAAACAGATATTGCCTAAATATAAGACAGGCACGCAGTGAAGGAAAAAGAAATATGCTGGAGTTTCTTGGCATCCCAGTTTGACTTGGCTGGCAAAGGTGGATGTGCAGACATGTCCTGGATATAAATTATTTCTCGCTTATTTCCTCTCAGTATCTGCTGCTCAACTGTGAGGATTAAAAAAACCCTGCAGAATGACATGGGACAGACATGGATAGAGATAATTTATTGTCATTTGGTGCAGCTACAATAGTGTTTTTCTTTTTTTGGTGTTGTGTGGGCTGAGTGATAAGGACAGGGGGCTGATAACAAACCTCAGTGAAACAGCATAATGTCACTCCCGCCGATAACCTTGTCCTTTTCCTTACAAGTTTAGTCATGTATCTCAGAGGTGTGTGTGTGTGTGTGTTTGGTTTTATCACACTGGAGGTCCAAATAAAATGTATGACACAGTTGTAGGTTTTTCTATCCTGTGTATATGATAGCAACATTTGTAAGTTAATTTGGTCTTTGTTTACAAAATGTGACTGTAGGCACAAGTTCCTGTAATTTGATTTATTGATTTGCACATTTTGATTAGTGTGTGCGCCCACGATAAGTGTGTCTGCTACATGCTGTGCCAAGTTGAGTGGACACAGAGCACACTAAGTTAACAGAACAAAGATGAGTCCACCTACTGGGATGAGGTGGAACAGCTGACGGTGTGGTGTAGAGAAAATAACCTGCTCCTGAACACATCCAAATCTAAGGAGTTAATCACAGACTTCAGCATAAACAAAACAGACATTCAGCTTATTATCATTGAGGGAACCTGTGTGGAAAGGGTCATGGACTTCCGGTTCCTGGGAGTCCACATAGAGGAGAAACTGATTTGGGACAGGAACACCACACACTTGGTAAAGAAGGCACAGCAAAGACTCCACTCAAGAAAAATAATATAAACCAGAGATTGCTCATGTCTTTTTCCTGCTCTACCATGGAGAGCATCCTTACATACTGCCTCTGTATGCGGTTTGCCAGCTGGGCAGGGTGAAACAGGAAAGAGCTCCAGAGGGTTACCAAAATGGCAGAGAAGATCATTGGGTGCCCTCTACCCACACCAGAGGACCTTCATGGCTCTGTCAGGACAGCCAACAACATCCTAAAGAACTCATTCTACCCTGGCTACTGTCTGTTTGAGCTACTGACTCCGGGCAGACGGTACAGGGCCATTAAAACAAGTACAAATAGATAGAAAAAAAAATTTCTACCCAACTGCTGTCTAGCGCCATGGCCTTGATTCGCCCTAATTAAATAAATACAATAATGCTGTCTCAACAGAACCTGAGTTTGGAACTGTAGACAAAAGACTGTGTTTTCCCTCTCAGTTGAAAATTCCTAAGTCATCTGGAGATCTTCAGATAAGCTTGGAGACATCCGCCATGGGCCAACACTGGGGTTCACAGCAAAACAAAACTGTAATTCAAAGTTCTTCAAACGGGAGCCCTTGCCTTTTAATCAGTGAATTTTCTGACATTATGAATTACATGACATTATAATGGCTTCACGTCAGAATCTGAGTTTCTCCAGGCCAGGAGAACCCAAATTTTATGACCTCATGCCAAGGCCAGACCCTCTCAAGACTGCGAGACGATATCCCTTCCACAACACAGGGCCATAAAACTTTGTCTTGATTGGTATCTCGCTAGGCGCACTGACGAAGCTCATGACGTCTACTAAAAGCACAACCTGTTTATTTGATCCTATACCAACAAAACTGTATAGGGACCTGTGGCCCACTCTTGGACCGACTGGAAATTATAAATCTCTCATTAACTTCTGGATCTGTTCCTAAATGTTTCAAGTCTGCAGTGATTAAACCATTACTTAAGAAATCCAGTCTTGACCCTAGTGTATTGAAAAATTATAGACTGATATCAAATCTATCATTTTGTTCTAAAATCCTGGAAAAAGTGGTTTCGTGACAGCTCGTGGACTACCTCACTGAGAATAATCTTTTTGAGCCACTGCAGTCTGCTTTTAGAAAATATCACTCCACAGAGACAGCACTTACTAAAGTAATGAATGACCTTTTGCGAGCAATGGACTCAGATACCGCTACAGTCTTGGTGCTGTTGGATCTTAGTGCTGCGTTTGATACTGTGGATCATATATTTTACTTACTGGAACTGCTCTTGCATGGTTGACGTCATACCTGTCCAGTCGTTCTTACTGTGTATTGTGTAATGGCACCTCCTCTGATCGTAGGGACATGAAGTTTGGGGTTCCGCAGGGATCCATTTTAGGCCCCCTGCTTTTTTCCCTTTATGTAGCACCCCTTGGGAATATACTGCGGCACTTTGGGAGTCCCTTTCATTGCTATGCTGATGACACTCAATTGTACATGCCGATAACTGCTGGTAATCTCATTCACATAAAATCTTTGGAAGATTGCCTTGTATTAGTAAGAAGTTGGATGTCTAGTAACTTCCTACTTTTTGTCATGATTTCGGCCTGATCTGGGGTTTGATTTGGGTTTTCCCTCTTTCCTTTTTCCCTTTCTCATGCCCTGGTCTTGATTTACTAGTTATTTTATTTTCATCATGTGATTATTCTCTGTTCTGTTTTGATTTGTCACTTTACTTGTTTCTTTGGCTTATCATTTTGTTCTAGTGTTCTTCAGTCAGTTGTGTTTTATTTATTGTTTAATTTATCACTTGTTTTATCTAGTTCCTCTCATTTGTAATATTTGTTGTACAGTTATGTCAGAATTTGTTTTCTGTTATTTTTTAATCACTGCTTTTTCTTATGGTTTGTCTTACCACCTTGTTACGTCAGTTTTGGTTTAATTTTGTATTTATCTCTATTTTCTCATGCAGTTTTCATTAGGTTATAACTTGTTTATTTTACTATTAATACTTGTTTAGTTTTGCTTTACTATCTATGCTCCATGTTTTCTGATCAGTTTGTCATGTTCCAGTTTGGTGCATTTTGTCTTCAGTTGTAGCTCTGTTTCACTCCATGCCCTGCTTCTGCTCTGTTCTCATCCCTCTCACATCTCTGTCTGTGTTGTCACGTCATTCCACTAGCTTTGTGCCCTGCTCTCACACTTTGTTCCAGTCTGCTTTGTGTTCTCACTTACTTATGCTCTTGGGTCCAGCTCAAATGTCTTTGTCTGTTACTTCACTCTGTGCTTTCCTTCCTTCACTATCTTGTACTCTGCACAACCTTTGGCTCCCCCCGTCACGCCCCCTTCCAGAGACTTCCACGCACCTGCTTCACATCACCCTAATTTGTTTGCTCCTTATTTAAACCATCACAGTCTCACAGCTCACTGCCAGGTTGTTGTCGCTTTATGCACACATCCCAGCCTCTGTATTTTGTCCTGATTTCTTGCTTTGCTGTTTACCGTGTTTTGCTCTGTTTTCCTGGACCACGCCTTTTTGCCTCACCCTTGAAAACTGTGTTTGCTCGTGCCTGTGAATCCTGCCTGAATATGACTGTGTTCTTGCCAAATCCATATTGTGCTTCTGCTCCACTGACTGATCACCTGTGTGCTGAACCTGAGCATGGAATAAAGACCATGATTACTCACATGCCAAAAACAAGTCTGGGAGTCTGCTTCGCGGGTCCAACCGCTCCTGGTGTCGGGCAACCGCCCACCCTGACACTTTTAAATTCTGATACAACTGAAGTTATGGTTCTTGGTCCAGCGAGGTATCTGCATCAATTTGATCAGCTAGCACTTAGCTTAGGTTCGTGTGTTATACATCATACGGATAAAGTGAGGAACCTTGGAGTAATTTTTGATCCTACATTGTCCTTTGATCTCCACATTAGAGACATTACGAGGACTGCTTTCTTCCTTTTGCGAAATATAGCGAAGATTCGTCCCATCCTGTCTATGGCTGATGCTGAGACCAGTGTTGCCACAGTTACTTTGAAAAAGTAATCCAATTACTGATTACTGATTACTCCTTGAAAAAGTAACTTAGTTACTTTACTGATTACTCAATTGTAAAAGTAACTAAGTTAGATTACTAGTTACTTTTTTAGTTACTTTCCCCAGCTGCCGACAACAACCCACGTCAACATGACAATGATACCTGTTTTGCCAAAACTCACTTTATAGTCACCCTTTCTTGACTTCAATGAAAATAAATACTTGTTTTATAAAAAGTAAAATAAAGACCTCTTTCTTGACCTCATATTTAACTGTTGACAGCACTGTAACAGTAAAACTTGCAATTTCAAACCTACATTGTTTATAAATGTAACTATTAAATTCTAACATTTTTCTAACATTTAAATTCTCTCTAAACATTTTACTTGTCAAAATTATTATTATTTTAAGCAATATTAGTAGTTGTAGTAAAAAAACGGCTTCAAAACTGGATCTTTAATCTAGGGGTGTTGTGGGGGAGGGGGGCACATCCTTGCCCCACGCCCCCATTCCATCTGGATTCGCCCCTGCTTTGGCGTTTGAGCACAAAGAATGGATAACATTTATTTATGCAGAAAACATGACCAGATTTACAGGTAAGAAAGTTTTATTGCGTTTTCACATCATGTGGTCCTCAGAAAGACAGTTTAGGTGCATTAACACTTTTAATAGTGTTAGTTATTGACGCGTCGCGGAGGATCAGCTGTTTTTAACGAGACGATACAGAGCGGCTCAGCTCAGAATTCTAAATAAAGGAGGGAAAAAAGTATAAAAATGTCTTTGTAAAGCTCAGTGCAGGTGTGCTGATCACCGCGCTTTAAGAGATGAGGACGAGTCGAGCAGCTGCAAAAAACCGTGGATGAAAAGCTCACAGCTCGCTGAAAGTGGGCAGTTCAGTCGAACCCCGACCTCCTGCCCACAGACCAAGTTTAATGCTGCTATCGACCCACAATGAAAAATAATAGTAACGCACAGTGACATGGAGAAGTAACTTTAATCTGATTACTGATTTGGAAAGATTAATGCGTTAGATTACTCGTTACTAAAAAAAGTGGTCAGATTAAAGTCTCAGCATCACTGGCTGAGACTTTGATTCATGCATTTGTCTCTTCTAGATTGGACTATTGTAATGCTCTATTTTCTGTCTTACCGCAGTCCAGGATTAGGGGTCTTCAACTGGTTCAAAATGCTGCTGCCAGACTTTTGACACAAAGCAGAAAGTTTGACCACATTATGCCCGTTTTGGCGTCCCTGCACTGGCTTCCAGTTGCTGCAAGATTGGATTTTAAAGTACTGTTATTAGTTTATAAAATTGTTCATGGACTTGCACCTCCCTATCTGGCTGACCTGGTAAGCCCCTATGTACCGGCTCCGGCCCTGCGTTCTCAGGGTGCAGGACTTCTGTGTGTTCCCAGGGTGAATAAAAAGTCTGCCAGTCACAGAGCTTTCTCCTACCGTGCTCCAGCTCTGTGGAAAGATCTCCCGGCACACATTCGGCAGTCTGATACTGTGGAGACTTTTAAGTCACGTTTAAAGACTCATTTGTTTTCCCTGTTTTATCATTAGTGTTATGATGTGTTTTTATTCTTGTATTCTTTTATGGTCATCTTTTTATTGTGTTTTAAATTTTTAATTCAGTTTTTTGTTGTTGTTTTATGTTGTGTGAAGCGCCTTGAGATGAGTTCGTCGTGAATTGGCGCAATATAAATTAATAAATTTGAGCTACTGACTCCGGGCAGATGGTACAGGGCCATTAAAACAAGTACAAATAGATAGAAAAAAAAATTCTACCCAACTGCTGTCTAGCGCCATGGCCTTGATTCGCCCTAATTAAATAAATACATTAATGCTGTCTCAACAGAACCTGAGTTTGGAACTGCAGACAAAAGACTGTGTTTTCCCTCTCAGTTGAAAAATTCCTAAGGCATCTGGAGATCTTCAGATAAGCTTGGAGACATCCGCCATGGGCCATCACTGGGGTTCACAGCAAAACAAAACTGTAATTCAAAGTTCTTTAAACGGGAGCCCTTGCCTTTTAATCAGTGAATTTTCTGTCATGAATTACATGACATTATAATGGCTTCACGTCAGAATCTGAGTTTCTCCAGGCCAGGAGAACCCAAATTTTATGACCTCACGCCAAGGCCAGACCCTCTCAAGACTGCGAGACGATATCCCTTCCACAACACAGGGCCATAAAACTTTGGCTATTATTATTTGGCTATTAACAGCTACTATTTTTAGGTTTAAGTGAACAAAGACATTCTTTTAAAATAAAAGAATTGCATCAGTATTCTTTTTCATATATGCAAAATTCTAATGTGTTGTATTGATTAATCAAACAAAATGTTTTGCATATAATCATTCCAGTTTATTGACATCTGCTCATTTTAACTGATATGTGGTTAAGGGTGATCTTGCTGAATTATTATGTTGATGGTGAAATATTCTGTTTATCCAAAGGATGTGTCTGACTAGTAATAATGTGTGTCCATTTGAATGTCTGAGAACAAATAGTATACCAAAATTGTTAATGTGTTTAAATAGTTGAATCATATCTGTTTGCCCTCTGAGGACATGAAGTTTTCTGTGAGATTACACACCCTAAATGGGCGGAGTTTAATGACGTAAGTCCCCTTTAAAAGTTTAGGACAGACCCTTCTCCTCCTCTCTGCCGCTCTCTCTTGGAGCGCTCGGCAACTCTCTTTTCTTCTCTCTCTTTCTTTAACACTTTTATTTTGGGCCAAGGCCCCATTGCTAATCTAAGATAAGCTAAGCTACCACATGGCTTTCATTCATTCA
Source organism: Thalassophryne amazonica (assembly GCF_902500255.1). Taxonomy (NCBI): domain Eukaryota; kingdom Metazoa; phylum Chordata; class Actinopteri; order Batrachoidiformes; family Batrachoididae; genus Thalassophryne; species Thalassophryne amazonica. Next base: position 121,141,948 of record NC_047106.1, on the reverse strand, counting down.
TCCTTTATTTTTGACAGACTTAAAGTTTAACCTGACGCTTTAAGGTACGCCAAGTCTTTTAAATTTTTAAGAGAACTTCCAAGCAGAGCTTTTCAAATGAATAGCGAATTTACAGAAAAGCAACCCTCCTTTTCTGTCGGCTATATTGTTTTTCAATGTTTTTAAAGTTTTAATTTTTTCCTAAATTCACAAAGATTTATAATCTGGCTCCAACAAACTTTTTAAAAGCTACCAGAAATCATTTTGAACAAACACCTTCCACCTCTGGGTTCCTGCAAGCTGACGACAGAGCTGATTTCAAACCTGACTAAGCAGCCATCCTGTCGGTAAAGCCAGCCGAACCAAGCTGTTGGGATCCCACGGGGAGACCACTGAGTTAACCCCTGACCCAAGTGAGCACGCTGCACAACCTACATCAACGATGGACGGACGGGCCGTCTGAACCACCTTTTCAACGGACCAGCTAAGTGACCCAGTTAAAGGTTCCAGAAAAAGGGTTTGTTGTTAATGGATACAAAGTGGCTCCTCCTTATTAGTATTCTTCCTTTTAAACTTATTCATGTGTTTGTTTAATATTTTTCTTAATAATTGGCTTTAAATTTCATCATTGAATTCTAATTCTAAATTCTACATATATTCACTTAAAGTTTTTAAGCTTTATCTCTCTCTCTCTCTTTCAACGTCTCATGAGTTAGTAAGAATTGTGTCCATCAATGAATTTATCACTGTCCACAAAAATGCCAGTAAACTGTTCATTACTTGTAAATAAATTGTAAATATTTCTGCTGTGGTTCATTTTGTGTTCAGAAGGAAACATGCGGTCAATCGTATTGTGAATTCAAACTTCAGATCAGAGACTGATTAATTGAGACTGATTTAATTAAATTGAAACTGATTAATTAATTTGAGACTGATAAATTAATGAATGTTTAAATTAAAGTCGTTATACTATAAATAGGTGGTGCCCCGAATAATAATTAAATAATAAGTATTAAACCCTAAATTGTTAATTATTTTGGTGAATCAGATGGGGCCTAATCTGATCTAATACAATTTGGGAGTTTAACTGCTTATTCACTACATTCTTACGGTGCTCGCGTGTGACGTTTCATTTAATAATTGGGTTACATCTTTTGCTTCCCAGTGTGGAGGCTTTATTAAATATCCACTGCATATATTTATTGGTGTTCCCCGTGTGGAGGCTCTAATAAATAAATACGCTACATTTTTATCGTCCCCCATTGTGATGCCTGAATATCTGTAAATTTATTAAACATATTCGCTACAGCTGTTAGAGCTTTGAATGCAACTGGAGGCAAATAGCCATGTCACATGCCACACTTGAAATGAGTGCAATATCCACTACCACTGAAATATTCCAGTTTTGTATATCCTTTTCTCTTTGTTAATATGCAATGTCTTTTTTGCTACTACAGTGTTTATATATATATATATATATATATATATTTTTTTTTTCCTTTTTGTTTTTTTTCTGTGGACATACCTCTTTCATGTGGTTAAATTTTATTTTTATTTTGTTTCATTGCTAATAAAATGACTCTTAAAGGATAGGAAGCATAGTACCATACTATGTCAGTATGCTAGCCATACGAGAGGGAGAATAGATGTGTCTTAAGTCTAGACTTGAAAATCTCCACAGAATCTGGCTGTTTTATTGATGCAGGGAGATCATTCAACAAAACAGGTGCATAATAAGAGACGGCTCTCAGAGTTTTTTTTCACCCTAGGGACACAAAGTAGTCCTGCGACCTGAGAACGTAGTGCCCAGGCCGGTACATAGGGTTTGATTAGGCCAGCTAAATAGAGAGGTGCTAGTCTATAAATAATTTTTTTAAGTTAGTAGCAGAACCTTAAACTTTGACCTCACAGGGACAGGTAGCCACTGAAGCGATGCCAAAATGGGTGTAATGTGGTTGAACTTTCTACTTCCTGTCAATAAACAATCTGTATCTGTATCTGTAAATAAAACATTGACTGAGGGATGATAATGTGTTCATGTGGAGAAACACAAACATAAGAAATACGTCTATACACATTCAGAAATTTCTTAATTTGTACAGCAAATTCCTGGCTAATTGCAGTAATTTAAAGTCACAACTTCACTTTAAATTTAATACAGCACAGTATGATATTTATGGGTTTAGAGAGTCTGAAATCAAAAATATTATATGACATATGTGTTTCTAAGTAATTTATTAACAGTATCAAAGGAGCATCAACTCTGGCATTGTGTCCATGTGGCCTCTTTCTTTGTGCATGATACATCATGCAGGTGTCTGACTGTTAAGGGCCCCAGTAGCTGAATAATGCTAAGGAGACGCCCACGTTTCACCTGGCTGTGGCAGATAGATGGTTATTTTAGAGATGTGTGGATGGAAGAGTTGTCTGCCATCCATGACTCGGGGCGGTTCCATGGTGTTGCGGATACAGCAAAGTGCAGCATCAGCTCATGCTCCCAGACTTAACTGCAGCAATTGAGTTGCCATAAATTTCCTGGAATTTCAAATACAACTTTTCTGTATTCCCAGAAGGTTATGATAACAAGAGCAATCTGAGATTTCTGATGTCTGCCAATCCCGATCTGGATCACCTCCAAAATTCAGTGGAGTCTTCCATGCCCTAATATCTATCTGTGGTGCAAATTTGGTGAGAATCTGTGAAGTTGTTTTCTTTAATGCAATTGTTCAAATCTTAAAAGGGAAATATTGATCCAGAATCTGGATCCAGATCACCTCCCAAATTTAATGGAGTTTTCCATAACCTAATATCTATCTGTGGTCAAATTTTTGTCAACATCCGTGCAGCAGCTTTGATATAATTCTGCTAACAGTCAGACAAATAAATAAAAATACAACATTGTAATTCAACAGACTGCATCTTGTTTTTGTAAATATTATATTTAAAAAGTGTCATTTGGGTTTTTCCAGTCTTTTGCAATGAAAACAAAACAATGGTATTATTTCTTCTTTTTTATTGTCACACAATATTTTTGTTTGGAAGGAATACTTCGAGGATCTCCTCAATCCAATCGTCACATCTTCTGAAGAGGAAGCAGACACTGGGGACTCAGAGGTGGACTCATCCATCACCCAGGCTGAAGTCACCGAGGTGGTCAGAAAGCTCCTCAGTGGCAAGGCTCCTGGGGTGGATGAAATCCATCCTGAGTACCTTAAGTCTCTGGATGTTGTGGGCCTGTCTTGGTTGACACGCCTTTGCAACATCACGCAGCGGTGGGGGACAGTGCCTCTGGATTGGCAGACTGGGGTGGTGGTCCCTCTGTTTAAGAAGGGGAGCCGGAGGGTGTGTTCCAACTATGGGGGATCACACTCCTCAGCCTCCCCGGTAAGGTCTATTCTAGAGTACTGGAGAGGAGAATTCGACAGATAGTTGAACCTCAGATTCAGGAGGAGCAGTGTGGTTTTCCTCCTGGTCATGGCACACTGGACCAGCTCTACACCCTCCATCGGGTGCTCGGGGGTTCATGGGAGTTCGCCCGGCCGGTCCACATGTGCTTTGTGGTTCTGGGGGGGGGGCGTTCGGCCATGTCCCTCGGGGCACCCTGTGTTGGGGTGCTCCGGGAGTGCGGGGTCTGGGGTCCTTTGCTGGGGGCTGTCCGGTCTTCGACCCTCACCTATGGTCATGAGATTTGGCTCATGACCGAAAGAACAAGATCGTGAGTACAAGCGGCCGAGATGAGTTTCCTCCACAGGGTGTCCGGGTGTTCCCTTAGAGATAGCGTGAGGAGCTCGCTCACTCGGGAGGAGCTCGGAGTCGAGCCGCTGCTCCTCCATGTCGAAAGGAGCCAGCTGAGGTGGCTCTGGATACCCCCTGGACGCCTCGCTGGACAGGTGTTCCAGGCACGTCCCATCGGGAGGAGGCCCCGGGGAAGACCCAGGACACGCTGGAGGGACTACGTCTCTCGGCTGGCTTGGGAACGCCTCGGGGTTCACCCGGAGGAGCTGGGGGAGGTGTGTGTGAATCGGGAGGTTTGGGCGGCTTTGTTTGAGCTACTGCCCGCACGACCTGACTCCGGATAACACTCGGAGGTCCAAGCTTTTCTCTTCTACCTGTAAAGCCCACGGAGAGTCAAATGACCCTGGCTAGCTGACTTGGCTAGCCACATTCTTGTGTTTGCATAAAGCCCATGGAGAGTCAAATGACCCTGGCTAGCTGACTTGGCTAGCCACATTCTTGTGTTTGCATATTTACTGTCTGTGTGTTCTGAGACTTCCTTGTTTACATAACAGAAGTAGCTCTCCACAGGGGATCTTGGAGTCACTTGCCTGCTTAGCTGAAAGGACTGCGTATGAAGCAGGAGTTGTGTGCAAAACGTGTAAAATTACAGCTGCCTAGTACACCTATTGCTACAACTATTTGTGACTGTAACCTGTACCTATTGTATATATATTGGTTTTCTGGTGTGTTTTTTGTACATTTCAATACAATTCAGAAAACAAAATTTCATTTCTCCCCCAGGGTAAAGTTATTTATCCACCTGAGCACAAATCAGCAGCCCTTTCAGACAGCAAATATGCAAACACAAGAATGTGGCTAGCCAAGTCAGCCCCTCCCCTGAGGTGTTCTGAGACTTCCTTGTTTACATAACAGAAGTAGCTCTCCACAGGGGATCTTGGAGACATTTGACTATCTGTGGACTTTAGAGGTAGATTGGTCATTTGACCAGACCTTGGCCTTCTGGGTGATAAAGCAGAAGAAAATGGATGGATGGATGGACAAGAACAAGAATGGAGCAAATAATTTTTTCCCTCAAAATTCTACTCACAACACCCCATAATGACATGATTTTTGTTTTAATATTTGCAGTTTTTAAAAAGAAAAAGAAAAACTTGATGCACTTGATGATGTTGATGCACCTTTTTCAGCAATTACAATCTCAAGTCTTCTTGAATTTGATGCCACAAGCTTGGTGCACCTATCTTTGGGCAGTTTTGACCATTCCTCTTTGTAGAACCTCTCAAACTCCTTCAGGTTTGATGGTGAGCACTGGTGCACAGCCATATTCAGATCTCTCTGGAGATTTTCAATTGGATTCAGGTCTGGGCTCTGGCTGGGCCATTCAAGGACATTCACAGGGTTTTCCTGAAGCCCCTCCTTTGATATCTTGGCTATATGCTTAGGGTCATTGTCCTGCTGAAAGATGAAATGTTTCTCTCAATCCTGACTAGTCTCCAAGTTCTTCCTGCTGAAAACCATCTTCACAGCATGATGCTGCCATCACCATGCTTCACTATAGAGATGGTGCCTGGTTTCCTCCAAACATGGCATCTCCCATTCACACACGAGAGTTCAGTCTGTCTCATTCAACCAGAGAATTTTGTTTCTCATGGTCTGAGAGTCCTTCATGTGCCTTTTGGCAAACTCCAGGTGGGCTGCCATGTGCCTTTTACTAAGGAGTGGGTTCTATCTGGCCACTCTATCATACAGGTCTGATTTGTGGATTGTTGTCGAGATGGTTGTTCTGTAAGTTTCTCCTCTCTCCACATAGAAATGCTGGAACTCTGACAGAGTGACCACTGTCACCTCTCTGATGAAGGCCCTTCTCTCCTGAATGCTCAAGGAAGAGTCCTAGTGGATCCAAATGTCTTTCTTGTAGAGATGATGGGACTTTCAAAGTAGCAGAAATGTTTCTGTACCCTTCCCAGATTAGTGCCTCGAGGGAATCCTTTTCAGATGTCTACAGACAATTCCTTTGACGTCATGCTTGGTTTGTGCTCTGACATGTACTGCCAACTGTGGGACCTTACATGTAGACAGGTAAGGTGAGGTTCATAGCAAAGGCTGTAAGTATGTATGTAAATGTGATTTCCAGTGGTGGGCACAGGGAACCAAAAAGTTAGCTTTGATAACCATTAATCGGCTAACTGAAAAGTTAACTTTTAAATCACTAAACTTGTGTCTTCAAAAAGAAGAAACTCAAACTGAAGACAAAACGCATGGTATACCAAGCAATAGTTCTCCCCACCCTCCTCTATGGCTGTGAAACATGGACAATGTTAGTGACGTGATTTGAAGAAACTCGAAAAATTTCATGAGAGCAAACTTAGGTACATTCTCAACATCAAATGGGAGAATTATGCCACCAGCACCTCTGTCTTCAGCAACATTATTAGGATGCCTGAAAATTGCTTGCCCCGTGTCACACTCTAGACTAAATTGTCATCTAAGAAATGCCCCCTTGGTCACCCACTGCCTCAAGGACCAACTGAAAGATTCACTCAAGAAAACGGACATCGACTTAAAGTCCTTTGAAACATTTGTGCAAGATCGGCCATTCTGGACAAACACCATCAAATCTGGCATCGTACATCTGGAGGAACAAGCCTTGGCTGAATTCTTTACATATTTTATTTTTCCTGCACTACAGTGCAATATGGCTCTACAGTTAGGCCCAAAACTACAGGCAGAGGTTCCCTAACTAACCTCTACTTATGCCAATTTGTCATTCAGAAACTTGAAACATAATTCCATCAATGTCTGGACTCATCCATGGTGCTTGTCATCTTGGTGTACACGTAACTGCAGCCCTGCTGAATATCTGACATACTGTCACATTTATCCAATGTTAGATGGAAATAAGTCGACATTGGGATTGACTTAAAAGATGTTTGATTAAAATGGAATATGTGTAGTAGGGAGAAAATGTAGTGTAAAAGCTTTTAGCAAATGTGTATATAAACTTATGTCCACAACTGTACATGAAATTCCCAGCTCTGCTGATCTCCAATTACTGCTATTGATGGTTACCCCCCGAATTGGCCTTGAGCCTCACAACATTGCCCTCACACTTGGTCTCATTCTCACACAACTACTGCCTGCAGCTCCTTCCCAAATGGGGGCATGACTCAGCTACACAACCCTGGAGGAACCGTCACTCTTATGCCCCATTAGCCTCTGGATCTCCCAGTGGATGAAGAAAAATGTATTCAGTGCTAGGATGTTGCTGCTATAGACATCTAAATTGCAACCATTCATCCTTTCTGCTTCACAGTGGATGACTTCATGACTGGAAACACTCTTGTTTGAATTAATGAAGTGGAAAGTAAGTTTATAATCACAGCATGTGAAGATCAGGAGGCTGACAGTGATTGTTTTATCCTGACATAACACAAAAGAAGATGAACACTAGGTGATACTGTGTTCATAAATCAGTTACTTTCATAAATCATGAATCACTCACTTTCAAAATTATTTTTTCATGAATCACTAATTTTTGATAACTATCTACCATGGAGATTACATAATCACTGGTGTTTGTTTGTGCACACAACTTCAGAATTAATTGATGGATTCTGACAAAATTTTGGAAGAAGATGAGCTACTAAATGGAAATTAGTTTAACATTTGGCAGTGATCAGGCTATGGAAAAAAATCTCCCTTTTAGCAATCATTTTGAACGTGTATGGTATAACAAAGCTCCATTGCAAGATCTATAGTTGATCATTTTTGTACGAGCAAAGTGCCGCACAGCTGAGTGAAGCTCGCTCATGGTACAGGAAGTGCCAAACTTTGAGTCCACAGTGAAACAGGAAATGTCAAACACTTCCTGGATAGACACTTCCTGGATTGACAGACAAGATCCCATGGAATCTCACGGGAACTAAGTGGCAAGTTCACACTGAAACAGGAAGTGCCAAATTTTGAGTCCACAGTGAAACAGGAAATGTCAAATGTTGAACAATTCCTGGCATGGGTGGAGCTAGAGCGGAGGCCAGGGTTTCACTGGACTCTCCTGACATCTGATTGGACACAGATGATTCACATGTCACAGCACCGCAAGTCTGGTTGAAAAGAGCTGCATTTTGGAATCAGTGAGTCACACTGACTGCTAGGTTCCTCCTGTCCAGTAGTTGGTGCTGTCTACCACAAAACTTCTAATCCCCTTTAGTAGAAGAAGAAAAAATTTCACCTCAGATTTGAACTGAACACGCCGTTTGAACCATGGACTAATAATGACACCAAAGTTATATTGGTGAGTAAATGACTGTATTTTATGCCAGAAATGACGTCCAGGTTGTTAAAAGTGGCATTTCTCCTTTAATTCGGGTTGCTTGATATATGCATGTGTCTCCAGTGATTTTTAATGAGCAGGCAGCTGTTGATTAAATAACCTCTTAATTTTGCTGTCTGAGTAACATCCGGATGATGCATTTCACTTAAAAATACACATGCCATGGAGTGTTTCTCAACTGCACTCAAAAGTATTGGAACACTTGCTATTTCACACATTTTAATTTGTTTATGCCATTTCAAACACAAATAAATAAATAAATCTAAAGTTATCTTCCTTTAACTTAAACTGAACGCAAATCTCTACAACTTGATAGAAATTAATTAAAAACATAAAATCCAGCTTCCTGATGAAGTGGTGTAAAGGAGGATTTTCTTAAAAAGAAGACCTGAAAGTTCAGCTACAATTTGCCAGAATGTACACCTGAGATATAAGCCTAGAACTGATGTTTTGGTGAAGGAAACTTTTGCATTTCTTCATAATTGATGTAAATAAAGTCCAAGACATATTCAGTGACTTGGAAATGTTCATGTTTCAATCCCCTGACTTGTCTGAAGAAAAGTGACAGTAAAACTGATTATTATTTACATGTTTTTATCACGTTTTAGAAATTTGCTTTCAGTTTGAGCTTGAGGAAGATAATTTTAGATTTTTTTTATTCTTTATATTTTTTGTACTTCTTGTATTTGAAATGGCATTACAAATTAAAATGTGTGAAATACCGAGTGTTCCAATTTGTTCTGTGGGCACAGTATCCTAACCTTATGATGACTGCAAAATGAGAGTGGTATTTTTCCTGTTTTGTTTAAGAATGTTTAATTTTCACTGTTGCTGCACTTTGTGTGAAATCATAGGCATATCGTATATCATATTGATATGACAATATTGACATACGATAATTTGGCCATATTGTATACCAATACTGTCAACTAGCGGAAACTTTGAATATTAATTTACATCTACATTAAAAAAAAATGCTTAAAGTGGCAGGGGGTTAAGAGGGCTGTAATTAGGGGGTTGTGTCGGGTGGACCTCCCCCCCCCCCCCAGAAGCTGAAAGGCAAAAAAAAAAAAAAAAGAAATGCTTAGCCATCCTCATGCTCCCAAGAACCATTTTACTGAAAAACAGTCTTAAGGACATAAATTATATGGTTAGACGAACCATATAATTTAACGAAGCCAACATATATATGTTGGCTTCGTCAAATCAGGACCTTCAGCGTGCACTGGGGCGGTTTGCAGCCGAGTGTGAAGCGTTCGGGATGAAAATCAGCACCTCCAAATCCGAGGCCATGGTTCTCGACCGGAAAAAGGTGCTTTGCCCTCTTCAGGTCGGTGGAGTGTCCTTGCCTCAAGTGGAGGAGTTTAAGTATCTCGGGGTCTTGTTCACGAGTGAGGGACAGATGGAGTGTGAGATCGATAGACGGATCAGTGCAGCATCTGCAGTGATGCGGTCGCTGTATCGGACCGTCGTGGTGAAGAGAGAGCTCAGCAGGGGGGCAAAGCTCTCGATTTACCGATCGATCTGCGTTCCGATCCTCACCTATGGTCATGAGATTTGGCTCATGACCGAAAGAACAAGATCGCGAGTACAAGCGGCCGAGATGAGTTTCCTCCGCAGGGTGGCTGGGTGCTCCCCTAGAGATAGGGTGAGGAGCTCGGTCACTCGGGAGGAGCTCGGAGTCAAGCCGCTGCTCCTCCACATCAAAAGGAGTCAGTTGAGGTGGCTCGGGCATCTTTTCCGGATGCCCCCTGGACGCCTCGCTGGAGAGGTGTTCCGGGCACGTCCCATTGGGAGGAGGCTCCAGGGAAGACCCAGGACATGCTGGAGGGACTACATCTCTCGGCTGGCTTGGGAATGCCTTGGGGTTCCCCCGGAGGAGCTGGGGGAGGTGTGTGTGGATCGGGAGGTCTGGACGGCTTTGCTTGAGCTGCTGCCCCAGTGACCCGACTCCGGATAAAGCTGAAGAAAATGGATGGATGGATGGATGAATTATATGGTTAGATAGTAAGCTGCTTCCAGGCATGTGAGAGGCAAATAAAGAAAAATGCTTTTTTAGGCGGGTGCTCTGGGGAAGCGAAGCCCCTCAAAAGCTAAAAGTTTTTAGCCATGCTATTGCTCCCCTGAAGCATTTACTCAAAAAAGTCTGAAGGACCTAAATGGCATGGTGAGATGCAGAAGAGCTTTGTTCATTCATGGCCGCAACATATACATGTTACCATTGATAAAAATAAGATTTTCTGTACCATGCCTCTTTTTTTTTTTATACCTTTTTTATACATTTTTCAAGGTTCATTTTCAATAATTCAGACTCTCATACTGTTTTTGGACAATCTCCACAAACCTTTTGAACAGAACAATCTTTGTCAAGATGAAGAACAGTTGTAACACCATACAGAGTCTGGATATAGTCTGGTGACTGTTTAATTTATTTGCTATAAACTCTGAGATGTGACTTTTTGAAAATATTTTGCAATATTCCTCTTCATGTGACACTGTAACCTAGTTAGGTCACGTCAGTCTTGTTTGCACTCATTTCACAGGTTTTTGCAGGTATTTGGCACCATTTACTGTTGGGCATATGTATTGAAGAATATATCTGCATTTTCTGCTACTAATTCTTGTTCTTATCTTTCATAAACAACCAGAATAAATAATTCGGTCTGTATGTATGTGTATGTATGTATGATTAAAATGTCTATGTTTTGACCTGATTCTGTTAAGTTGACATTTGTGTAACAGCGTGAAGTTTCTGCCATAATCTGAAAACTACTGTTTTATGGTCATATTGTGTTCAAGTATGCTTGCACTGTTCAGTTGAACGTGTTTTGACTCATATTAGTATAATGTCCACTGTATTAGATTTAGGGGCTTCTTTGTAAACTTTTAAACTTTTTTTTTAAACTTTCAAACTTAAGTTCAAACAACTTAATTCATTCAGGTTTTTACAAATTGTAACACTTTAAGTTGGTTCAAAAACTCTCTTTTTTTCAGTGTAAGTGCCCCACGAGTGTGGCTTGCAAACACACACACTGACACATTGGTGTGTGCGCTGAACTGACAGGAGATGTGGCTGCAGACAGAAGCAACTGTGGAGATCTGTCCATCTGGACATCCCAGAGGGACAACACGTACTGTGTTTGGACAGACATGAACTAACAACTGCCCAGTGTGTCTGCTTGCTGTCCTTACGTGGACATAAATAAAAACATATATCGCTGTGGCAACATGCTGCAGCGCGTGCGCGCGGGGTATGCACATTGAAACGGACCATCAGATCAGAACACGCAGCAGGTGATCTGACTGTCACACCACCCACATGAGCTCTGTTCCACATGACACTGTGTCAGCCCTCCGGCACAGCGTCCACAAGACACACATGTCGGGCAAAATGCGCGCATGGCTGGCTGGACACACCGGATCAGTAGATCAAACTGCCTCATCATTCATGTCATTTCATGACTGTATGTCTGTGACCATGGGTCATCTACAGAGGAACAGCCGGATCATATTTGTATTGCCCGCTTGATAAGAGTGATTCAATGTAATGTGGTGTTTATATATGGTGTGTGGTTTATTTATTTATTTTTAATATGTCCATGTCCTTCCTGATATGATGCAGTTTCCTGCAACTATCAAAGGACAGCGATTGGAGTTCAGCGGTAAAGTTTCTGACTGGCAATCAGAGCTTTAGGCGCGGGTGGCATTTAATTTAATTTTTTTTATTTTCACACACATCGCGCAGCTGCTATGAAAAACTGCTGTGAAAGGCTGCTGTGTTCCCATGTGCACAAAACCATCGCTGCATGTATTTTCAAAATTTTTATTTTTTTTCTTCACAGCAGCTGGTGGCACTGTGTTCCATCGTCAGCGCAATGTTTCGTGGTGCACTCATACAAGCTGCTCCGATGGGTGTCGCCCTGAGTTGTAAACATTCGCACTATGTGTGAAGGGGCCCTAAGCCTTGCCGACAGAATTACCTACAGAAAAATAAACCATGCAAACGATGGAATTGAATTAGAATGGAAATAACCCCCTTGTGTCTGATGATTTGTAGATGTTCATGCTGTTATACAGTCACAAATAGCCGTTTTACTCCTTTTTACCAGCTCTGCTTACGCGTCGCCAGTAAAACTCAATTTGCGACTGTATAATCACCATGAATGTTTGCAAATCTTCAGACACAACAGGGTTATTCCCTCAATATGGACCCTCTTTTACAGATGCAACAAAAAAGCCTCTCATATTCAAAACAATAGCATCTATCTATCTATCTATCTATCTATCTATCTATCTATCTATCTATCTATCTATCTATCTATCTATCTATCTATCTATCTATCTATCTATCTATCTATCTATCTATCTATCTATCTATCTATCTATCTATCTATCAGCGGTGGGCACAGTTCAGCTAATCCTTCTTTTTCTTTCGGCTGCTCCCATTAGGGGTCGCCACAGCAGATCAGTCATTTCCATCTCACCCTGTCCTCTGTATCTTCCTCTGTCACACCAACCACCTGCATGTCCTCCCTCAGCACATCCATAAACCTCCTCTTTGGCCTCCCTCTTCTCCTCCTGCCTGTTGGCTCCATCCTCAGCATCCTTTTCCCTATATACTCTGGGTCCCTCCGGTGCATATGTCCAAACCATCTCAATCTTGCCTCTGACTTTGTCTCCAAACCGTCCCACCTGAGTTGTCCCTCTGATATTTTCTTTCCTAAACTTATCCATTCTTGTCACACCCTAAGAGAATCTTATCATCTTCAGATCTGCCGCCTCCAGCTCCACCTCCTGTCTTTTTGTTAGCATCACCGTCTCTAAGCTGTACAACATAGTTGGTTTCACTACTGTCTTGTAAAATTTCCCCTTCACTCTTGCTAATATTCTTCAGTCACAAATCACTCCTGCCATGTTTCTCCACCCACTCCACCCTGCCTGCACTCTCTTCTTCACTTCTCTACCACACTCTCCATTTGAACAGTTGACCCCAAGTATTTAAACTCATCTATTTTCACCACTTCTACTCCTTGTATAACTGCACTATTCCACTGGGCTCCCTCTCATTCACACACACATGCACTCAGTCTTGTTCCTACTGACTTTCATTCTTCTGCTCTCCAGAGCAGAAGAATACACTCACTACAGATCACAATGTCATCTGCAAACATCATAGTCCATGGGGACTTCTGTCTGATCTCATCCGTAAACCTGTCCATCACCATTGCAAACAAGAAAGGAGTTAGAGCTGATCCTTGGTGTAGTCCCACCTCTACCTTGAATGAGTCTGTCATTCCTACTGCGCATCTCACTGCTGTCACACTATTCTTGTACATGTCCTGCAATACCCTCACATACTTCTCTGCCACTCCAGACTTCCTCATACAATACCACAGCTCTTCTCTTGGCGCCCTATTATAAGCTTTTTCTAAGTCCACAAACACACAACTGTTTCTGGCCTTCTTTGTACTTCTCCAACAGTATTCTCAGAGCAAACATTGCATCGTAGTGCTCTTTCTCTGCATGAAACCATATTTCTGCTCACAGATCTTCACCTGTTTTCTAAACCTAGCTTATACTACTCGTTCCCATAGCTTCAAGCTGTGGCTGATCAACTTTATGCCTCTGTAGTTAATGCAGCTCTGCACATCACCCTTGTTCTTGAAAATAGGAACCAGAACACTTCGTCTCCACTCCTCAGGCATCATTTCACTTTCCAAGATTTTAGTAAACAGTCTGGTTAGAAACTCCACTGCCATCTCTCCTAGACAATTCCATGCCTCCACTGGAATGTCATCTGGAGCAACTGCCTTTCCACTCTTCATCCTCTTCATAGCTGCCCTCACTTCTTCCTTACTAATCTCTTGTACTTCCTGACTTACTGTCAACACATCATCCAGCCTTTTCTCTCGCTCATTTTCTTCATTCATCCGTTCCTCAAAATATCCCCTCCACCTTCTCAACACACACTCCTCACTTGTCAGCCCATTACCATGTGCATCTTTTACCACCCTAACCTGCTGCACATCCTTTCCAGCTCTGTGCCTTTGTCTGGCCAATCAGTACAAGTCCTTTTCTCCTTCCTTACTATTCAACTTCTTGAACAGCTTGCAATATGCCTTTTCCTTTGCTTTTGCCACTTATGCTGCATCTCCTTGTACTCCTGTCTACTTCCTTCATCTCTCTGACTACCCCAAAACTTTTTTCCAACCTTTTTCTCCTTATGCTTTCCTGGACCTCTTCATTCTACCACCAAGTCTCCTTGTCTTCCTTCTACTGTCCAGATGTCACACCCAGTACTGTCCTAATTGTCTCCCTCACCACATCTGAAGTACTTTTCCAGTTGTCCAAAACTGCTTCCCCTCCATCCAGTGCTTCTCTCACCTGCTCGTTAAATTTCACACAACAGTCTTCCCTCTTCAACTTCCAACATCTGATACTTTGTTGAGCTTTCAATCTCTTATTTTTCTTTACCTCTAAAGTCATCCTACAAACAACCATCCTATGCTGTCTAACTGCACACTCTCCTGTCACCACCTTACAGTCTCTGATTTCTTTTAGCTTGCATCTCCTATAGAGAATTTAGTCCACCTGTGTGCACCTTCCTCTACTCTTATATGTTACCCTGTCCTCCTCCATTTTCTTAAAGTAGGTATTCACCACAGCCAATTCCATCCTTTTTGAAAAATCTACGACCATCTGTCCTTCCACATTCCTGTCCTTGATACCATATCTACCCATTACTTCCTCATCACCTCTGTTCCCTTCACCAACATGCCCATTGAAGTCCGCTCCTATCACCACTCTTTCATGCTTGGGCACACTCTCCACCACCTCATCTAATACACTCCAGAAATCTTCTTTCTCCTTCATCTCACAACCTACCTGTGGGGCATATGCACTGATGATATTCATCATCACCCCTTCAAATTTCCAACTTGACAATCATCACCCTGTCAGACACTCACTTAACTTCAAAAACACTCTTAACATGCTCTTCCTATTAAAATGACCCCAACACCATTTCTCTTCCAATCCTCACCATGGTACAACAACTTGAACCCACTTCCAGTGCTCCTGCTCTTACTTCCCGTCCACTTGGTCTCTTGCACACACAGTATGTCAACCTTTCTCCTCTCCATCATATCAGCCAGCTCTCTGCTTTTACCAGTCTTACTACCAACATTCAAAGTCCTCACTCTCATTTCCACCCTTGTAGTTTTCCTTTTCTCCTGCTGTTTGTGGAAACATTCTCCTCCTCTTCTTCGTCTTCGCCCAGTAGTAGCCCAATTTCCACCAGCACCCTGTTGGGCAACAGCACCGGTGGCGGACGTTGTTAACTGGGGCCTCGACCGATCCGGTATGGAAATTCTATTCTTAGTCTTTTTTTTCTTTTTTTTTTGCTCGTAAAGTGAGCAAAGTTTAACGGTCAAAAATGTTTGTAAACCCTAAAATCAAACATTTTAGTCCATCTGTTGTGTGTTTGTAGCAGACTGGCTGTCACTTGCTGATGATGTCATCATTAAGCGCAAAACGTGATTGGCCGGTCGACGCAGGAAGCATTGTGGGTAGTGTAGTTCAGGTTCACTTTGGATGTTACAGTGAGTCATCCACGAGACACAAAAGCAAAACAGACTAATTTTGACATTATTTTATTTTACTTCTTTGTGGCTGTAATTTAATCGCCAAGACGCGGTGGGGGAGAAGAGCTCTCACGACGGAGCTGTGTGTACAGAGGGAAGGACTTTTCTTCACATTTAGACACTGTTTTGTATTAAAAGGACGCTTTATGTGGATTATTTATTCAGATGAACCCCACTGAAACTAACAGGTAAGAATTTATATTTACTACGTGTATTTTACTCTGCCAATCAATGCATTAATGGATGTATTACGGTTGTTTAAGCTGCAGGGCTCAAGGCATACAAGAAAGCGGCAGCTTTTAGCTTGTAAATGATGGTGTATTGAAGGAATATATCCTCAATGTGCTTAAACTATGCATTAACCTTAACTATGCATTAATCATCATAATATTATTTATGGTTTATTGAGCTAAAAATATATTTTTACATGAGTGTGTTTTAATGTTTAGAAGTCATCATTTATATATTAATAGAGCTTGTTGCTGTTGAAGAATATATTACTCATATGCTCATAGTAATCAATATTTATCAATGCTTATTAAACACGTAAACAGTAGCTAAAGTTAATTACATGGTATCTATATATTCAAATACTCTTGGGTTATATGTTTGAATGCTGTTGAATTGTGTATTGTGTCTACCAAATTAAAGGCATGTTATGTTTATGATTACATTTACTTTTGTTCTAAGATTTGCTTTTGCTCAAATATTAGTTTAGTTTCTTAGCAAGCTGTCATGAAGATATGTTACTTATATAATCATTTTCAAAAGTCTTGTAAATGTGATGTGTCCCTGCTTCGGTGAGGCCCTAAAGATATGCTGACAGTTTTTCAGTTAGCAGTTGCCCAAAAACCTTATCTGAAGACTTCACAGCATGTGTGGGCAGGACCTTCAGTTAGCAGTTGTTGCCCAAAAACCTTATCAGAAGACTTCACAGCGCATGTGGACAGGACCATGCCACGAGGACACCACCTAAGATTAGCAGAAAAATGTTGTAGTAGCATATGGTATATAAATACAGGGCCAGCCCACTGTTCGGGGTTCTTGCTTGCTGTCAGTTTGCTGGAACACCAGATTGCTGATTGGAAGCTTGCAGCTCCTGGGACCCTCAGGACGTCTGGGTATGTTTTTGTTTATCTCACTCATTCTGTAAAACTTAAATTCTGTCAAAATTTGTGACATTTAAATCCTGTTCAATAAATCTCTGAGTGGTGGACTAGCCCTCAGAGTAATTGTGTTCGAATTTAACTGACTGGTTAATACCTTCTTTCAAATCAACGGACGCGCGGGATAAGAGGCAGGTGGAGGCGAGGTTACAGGAGACCCCTGAAATATCCCAAGATTATCTAATACCGATTTAAATTGTGACTTCTAATACTGTGTTTTACTGCTTTTGAAAGATGATGACAGTGTTTGGGGGTTTATTTTTTATTTATTCATTTTTCGTGTATTCTTTGTGTTTATGATCGTGGAATTTACCAAGCAGCCCCTATGGCGCTTAAAGTGAAACTGATTTATCAGAAGCTGACAGTGTAATCTGATGTGGCTCTGTCCAAATCAGTACTAATAGGTATCAGTTATCTGTAATAAACTGATTAATGGTTATCAAAGATAACTTTTTGGTGAGCTGTGCCCACCACTGCTATCTATCTATCTATCTATCTATCTATCTATCTATCTATCTATCTATCTATCTATCTATCTATCTATCTATCTATCTATCTATCTATCTATCTATCTATCTATCTATCTATCTATCTATCTATCTATCTATCTATCTATCTATCTATCTATCTATCTATCTATCTATCTATCTATCTATCTGTCTGTCTGTCTGTCTGTCTGTCTGTCTGTCTGTCTGTCTGTCTGTCTGTCTGTCTGTCTGTCTGTCTGTCTGACCTGCAACAGGGCCCCACAGCACGGCACATCTCCTTCAGCGACAGACTGATTCATCCAAATTGTATGGAGTGATATTAAAGGTCTTAACTTTCTGCTGCTATTACACTGAACAATCTGCAGTGCTCGCAGTAGGTAAGTAAGTCCTTTCACCTTCTCCTTTGGTTCACTCGAGGTCACCATAGAACAAAATTGTCTGTCCTCTGGCAATCATTTATTCCTTTGTAGGAAATAAATGCTGGAGGTCCATGTTGATTTGCCACGTTTTACACCAGATGCCCTTCCTGAACCAGCTCCAGATTACATGGAGATTGAGCAGGGGTGGTCCTGAACTGGGAACCTTCTGCACTGGAAGCAAACACAAAGGCCACCACCCTTCCCTTAATCTGCACTGCTCCCGGAAAGTGCATATACTCAACAAAAATATAAACGCAACACTTTTGGTTTTGCTCCCATTTTGTATGAGATGAACTCAAAGATCTAAAACATTTTCCACATACACAATATCACCATTTCCCTCAAATATTGTTCACAAACCAGTCTAAATCTGTTATAGTGAGCACTTCTCCTTTGCTGAGATAATCCATCCCACCTCACAGGTGTGCCATATCAAGATGTTGATTAGACACCATGATTAGTGCACAGGTGTGCCTTAGACTGTCCACAATAAAAGGCCACTCTGAAAGGTGCAGTTTTGTTTTATTGGGGGGGATACCAGTCAGTATCTGGTGTGACCACCTTTTGCCTCATGCAGTGCAACACATCTCCTTCGCGTAGAGTTGATCAGGTTGTCAATTGTGGCCTGTGGAATGTTGGTCCACTCCTCTTCAATGGCTGTGCAAAGTTGCTGGATATTGGCAGGAACTGGTACACGCTGTCGTATACGCCAGTCCAGAGCATCCCAAACATGCTCAATGGGTGACATGTCCGATGAGTATGCCGGCCATGCAAGAACTGGGACATTTTCAGCTTCCAAGAATTGTGTACAGATCCTTGCAACATGGGACCGTGCATTATCCTGCTGCAACATGCGGTGATGTTCTTGGATGTATGGCACAACAATGGGCCTCAGGATCTCGTCACGGTATCTCTGTGCATTCAAAATGCCATCAATGAAATGCACCTGTGTTCTTCATCCATAACAGACGCCTGCCCATACCATAACCCCACCGCCACCATGGGCCACTCAATACCACAACACTGACATCAGAAAACCGCTCACCCACACGACACCACACACGCTGTCTGCCATCTGCCCTGGACAGTGTGAACCGGGATTCATCCGTGAAGAGAACACCTCTCCAATGTGCCACACACCAGCGAATGTGAGCATTTGCCACTCAAGTCGGTTACAACGACGAACTGGAGTCAGGTCGAGACCCCGATGAGGACGACGAGCATGCAAGATGAGCTTCCCTGAGACGGTTTCTGATAGTTTGTGCAGAAATTCTTTGGTTATGCAAACCGATTGTTTCAGCAGCTGTCCGAGTGGCTGGTCTCAGACGATCTTGGAGGTGAACATGCTGGATGTGGAGGTCCTGGGCTGGTGTGGTTACACGTGGTCTGCGGTTGTGAGGCTGGTTGGATGTACTGCCAAATTCTCTGAAACGCCTTTGGAGATGGCTTATGGTAGCGAAATGAACATTCAATACACGAGCAACAGCTCTGGTTGACATTCCTGCTGTCAGCATGCCAATTGCACGCTCCCTCAAATCTTGCAACATCTGTGGCATTGTGCTGTGTGATAAAACTGCACCTTTCAGAGTGGCCTTTTATTGTGGGCAGTCTAAGGCACACCTGTGCACTAATCATGGTGTCTAATCAGCATCTTGGTATGGCACACCTGTGAGGTGGGATGGATTATCTCAGCAAAGGAGAAGTGCTCACTATCACAGATTTAGACTGGTTTGTGAACAATATTTGAGGGAAATGGTGATATTGTGTATGTGGAAAAAGTTTTAGATCTTTGAGTTCATCTCATACAAAATGGGAGCAAAACCAAAAGTGTTGTGTTTATATTTTTGTTGAGTGTATTTACTTATGTATTTTCCAGGTCAGCAAACTGTACAATACCTTTCATGAATCTGCTTCAGTGGACACACACTAGACTCATTCTACCCACTGCATATATACTATTTACATCAAGCTTACAGTATGAATATAGTATTTATCTATATTTCATTCTCTTAATTTGCCAAGCCAACCAATTTACCTCTCCTATTTGCATATTTGCTGCACCCTACTGTTAAACAAATACTATCAACACTGCTGCAACACTGCAAATTTCCCCACGTGGGACCAGTAATGGCTTATCCTATCTTATCTCATATTTCATATATATATATATATAGAGAGAGAGAGAGAGAGAGAGAGAGAGAGAGAGAGAGAGAGAGAGAGAGAGAGAGAGAGAGAGAGAGAGAATTGAATAAATGAATCAATTTATTCGGCACACACACATACTTAACAAAAAATCTCTTTTAAAAAACAAAAAACTCAAAAGCAATTTCTGCTGATGCCAGGCGGCCTTCACCCTGCTGGGCAGGGCTGGACTGGGGAAATTTTTCAGGCCGGGCATTTTTAACCAAGACCAGGCCACCACCAGGTATAAAAGGGGAAAAAAAATTAAGCCTGCTGTGACAGCGTGGTTTTTTTAGTCCCTTAACCGATCAATGTGCACCAGGAGACACATACATTTTAACACTATAAGAAGCATTATGAAAAGTTCTCCCAAATGCAGTTATCATAGGCTTATCAAAAGTATGATCTATTGACAGTAGGTCACATTACTTTTTAGACATAATAAGCCGTCATTTCATTCAGCCTTGTTACTTAAATTTAGAAATATAAATTATATAAAAACATTTGTTATAGAAATCCTGTAGGCTATACTATAAATAATATATCATTACTTGTGTGATACAATTCATCATATAAAGCAAGAAATGACTGGATGACTGGACCAATGACTGAATACAAAGGTTGAACTTTTGAAACTGCAATACACAAAAAGGCCACAAGATGGAGACAGTTGTCTATCTCACTACAAGCTACAAGTAACATCAAGGATTTCTTTTATTACCAATTTGTGTTGCTAATCAACTTAGAGAATGACTCTCAATTTAAAGTAAAATGTTAGGTATGTGAAATTATGCCAGGACTTGGAAAGAATAGGATTTGTTTCATCCATTTAATTTAGAGTATAAAATAAAAAGGGATGATTCACATAATAGTAGAAGTTCAACAGAGATCTGTAGATATGATTATCATTTATTTTTGTAATGAATCAATAATTACTTTGTACAAAATAAAATACTAAATTAAATACACAATTATATATTAAGAATATGAATATCAATAAAACAAACATTAAAATGCAACAGGAACTGGTAACTTACATGCAGACCAATGAGATAAAATGGACTCTACTAAGTAAGTCCCTTCGGCTGCTCCCTTGTTTGCACTTGGGGTCGCCACAACAAATCCAAGGTGGATCTGCATGTTGAAATGGCACAAGTTTTACGCTGGATGCCCTTCCTGACGCAACTCCACATTACATGGAGAAATGTGGCAGGGGTGGGATTTGAACCCAGAACCTTCTGAACTGAAACCAAGCGCATTAACCACTTAAAATAAAATGGACCCTATAAAATGGACCCTACTACTACTACTACAAAAAAAAACATTCTCGACCTTTAAATAAAATAACAACTTATGTAGAGTAAATATGTTTATGTATAAATGATAACATCACATTACTTTTAATCCCATGCTGTTATAATGACGTTTTTGTACGACCAGAAGATCAGAATGTCTCTCTCACACACAGATGTCTGATTTATGAACAAGTTAGGTTGCTGTTCATCAATTAATAGCTGAAGTTAACCTTCACTTACCGTCATGTGGTCCATAGTGGTCCCCGCCTCGTCCACCTGTTGAACTTCTCTGCCACTTGCTGAGGCTGCCGCAGATGTGGATGCTCCACGTCCACGTGAAGCAAACATGTCTGTTACTTTAAGACATTTTGCAGCATCTGCCTGAAGGGCTACTCTCTTCTGATCCCTGGCTCTTTCAGCACCACCTTTCCTCTTCGCGCCACCATCCATATCACTTGTTATCACTCTGTCTGGCACTGGCGCACTGTGTCGCCCAACCGAGGCCCGAGATGGAGGGGTAATTGGCCTGCCCCTCACCTCACTGGTCCAGGCCACAATCAATCATGACTAAAGGGCCGATCTACCAGTTAATGCACCAATAGGAGGGTTTATATACCGGTATCCACCTATAGCGTTATGTTTTAAATTATTATTATATTATATATTATACTTCGTAAAAAAAAAAAAAAAAAAAAAAAATCCGCAGGCCAGTAGGCCATCAGGCCAGCGGGCAAATGCCTGGTGTGCAATACTATCAGTCCAGCGGTGCTACTGGGGAAGGTGCCACCATCTTGTCTGCGAACATAGATAGAGCTCTACAGGGAGGTAACATTAGGATTTTACAGGGTCTCTAATCACCATGGAGCAGGTGATTAGAGACCCTGTGAGGTTTATGACAAATGTGGGTGGAATCCATTAGCTTAGCGGGGAAATTAGTGCCAAAAATCCACTATGGTGATAGTGTAGTTTTCTGCCAGGGAGGGAATTCAACAAGTTGAGACTGTGGCCTGCTTCCGTAGACGTGTCCATAAAACTCATAGAGGCTTTTGCTTTGCAAACTTAATACCCATTACTACATTGGATGATGTTGAAATTGAGGATGGCCCATTGGCTGTTCCAGCAGTATCAAAGATTTCATGTCTGCTACCTGCAACTCATGAGGAACGTCTCAAACCTAAACCTACTTCCCGGCATCTTATATATGCTACCCTGTAACCACCCCTAAACCGAAACAGTCCAACTGTCAACCTCATTGAGGTCCTTACTCTGGGTCTCATTAACATAAGATCACTATCCTCTAATCATTGTTGATGTAATGATGTAATTATGGATCATCACTTAGATATGATTGGGTTATGTGAAACCTGGCTTAAACCTACAGCTGTTCTCACCTTAAATGAGGCCTACCCGTGGGCGTACACATTTAGTCACATCCCTTGTGATGCGAAGGAAGGTGGGGGTGTTGCTCTTATTTCTAAATCTAGGTTTAGTTTGTTAGCTGTTGGGGGTCACATAATGAGTTTGAACATCTGATTCTCCGCTCTGCACATGATGCTACGTATTGCCAAGGTAAGAAGAATAAAAATCAGCCGTATTACTTTGTCACTGTATATAGGCCCCCTGGCCCATACTCTGAATTCTTAGATGAATTTGGTGCATTCATCTCTAACTTGTCGATGAGTGCAGAACATTGTGATTATTGGTAACTTTAACATTCAGATCAATAATCCTTCTGATCCCTGCAAATCATTTATGGAAATTGCGGATTCATTAGGCTTTTTGCATTGCATTCAGGATTCGATGTGCACTAGTGGATTTAGTTCTCGCATGTGGTATTGCTGTCCCAAATATACATTGGTGGTCTCTGATCACTCACTTATTCGGTTTACAGTTTCGCTGCCATGTTTATTGGAACAACATCCTTATTTATCACTGTGGCGATGCATCAGCTCCTCATCTACGACTGAACACAAAGCTAGACTGCCTGATATCTTAGCTTCATATTTGGAAAATCCTCAATCTGCAGACAGTCTTGTGCATAGTTTAAACTCAGTGCTCAAAACTACACTCGACATGATTGCGCCACCTACATTAAAACCACGCCACCCAAAACACAGTCACCTTGGGTCAATGATTACTTGCATGACCTCAAGCATAAGGCTAGAGGTCTAGAACGGAGATGGCGTAGTTCAAAATTAGAAGTGTTCCACCTTGCGTGGCGTGATGCTATCTTAGACTATATTCATGCACTCCTGGTTACAAAGCGGACCTATTACTCTGATCAACAAAAACAAGCATAACTCAAAGTGGCAACACTTATTCATGGACAACCACCTGTAAGTCACTCTCCTTTTACAGTACAAGATTTCTTGGATTACTTCAAGAAGGAAATAGACAAAATTAGGTTAAACATATCCCAGCATGTCTTAACCCAGCCACTACACCCTGCTATTGAGGTGGGTGCCATTACTGAGGTATTACCTAGATTTACAGACTTTTAGAATATCTCACTAGATGTGCTGATGAAACTTGTAACAAAAAGCACGACCTGCTTATTTGATCCCATACCAACAAACCTGTTTAAGGACCTGTGGCCCATCCTTGGGCCAACTGTGAAGGAAATTATTAATCTCTCATTTACCTGTGGATCTGTTCCTAAATGTTTCAAATCTTTAGTGATTAATCATTAACTTAAGAAATCTAATCTTGAACATAGTCTGTTTAAAAACTATAGGCTGAAATCATCCATCCATCCATCTTCTACCGCTTAGTCCAATTAAGGGTCGCGGGGGGCTGGAGCCTATTCCAGCAGTCATAGAGCACGAGGTAGGGTACACCCAGGACACGACACCAGTCTGTCGCAGGGCCGCAAACAAACAAACAAACACAGACACACCCGCATGCCCACCTAAGGACAATTTAAAGATTCCAATCCACCTAACCTGCATGTCTTTGGATGTGGGAGGAAACCGGAGCACCCTGAGGAAACCCACGCAAACACGGGGAGAACATGCAAACTCCACACAGAAAGGCCACGGGAATTGAACCCATGACCTCCTCGCTGTGAGGCTACAGTGCTAACCACTAAGCCACTGTCCCGCCCAGGCTGTAATCAAATCTATCATTTTGCTCTAAATTTCTGAAAAAAGGTGGTTTCATGGCAGCTCATGGACCACCTTACTGAGAATAATCTTTTTGAGCCACTGCAGTCTGCTTTTAGAAAATATCATTCCACAGATACCATAATTAGATCATCAATCATCAATGATTTTGAGGACAGTGATCTTATGTTAATGAGACCCAGACTAAGGACCTCAGTGGGGGTTCATAGTCGGACTGTTTGGATTTAGAGGTGGTTCAAGAGAAGCATGTATAAGATGCCTGGAAGTAGGTTTAGGTTTGAGATATTCCACACGGGTTGTAGGCAGCAGAAATTAAATATTTGATACTGCTGGAACAGCCAACGGGCCATCCTCAATTTCAACATCATCCAATGTAGTAATGGGTATTAAGTTTGCAAAGCAAAAGCCTCTATGACTTTTATGGACATGTCTGAGGAAACAGGCTACAGTCTCTATTTGACCAATTTCCCTCGCTGCCACATAAAATGCCCTATCACCATTGTGGATTTTCTACACTAATGTCCCCAATAAGCTAATGGATTCCACAACCACATTTGTCCTAAGCCTTGCAGGATCTCTAATTAACTACTCTGTGACCTGATTAATTTATCATCAATAAAAACTCCAAGAAATTTGGTTTTGGTAACAATTTCAATTTCAGCATCATTTAATAATGAATTTCTACTTAAATTCCAGGGCTTATTTACGGATATAGTACACTTTGTTTAACCAAGATGAATCACTAATTTGATTGAATCAAACCATTGTTTGAAATTCAGTTGTTCCCTTTACATCATGTCCAAGAGTTGTCTTAAATGTTACATATATGCAAATACAGCTACAATCATCCAGTCAGGTACTTATGTTAATCCTAAAAATGATGTATGGGACTGGTCAGCCTTAATAAAAGTGTGTACCCACAAATGTCCTTCTAGTTTAAGAATAGCTTTTACAACAAGAAGCAGAGAGGTGGTTTTGGATAGCAACGACTATGTAGATGTGGACATTTGTAGAATTGCCCAGGGTAAATCCAGAGGGAAATCATGGAGTTGTCTCTGTCAGACAGCCAAGCTTGTAGCTCCAAATGGGATAAATCACAGAGCAAGTGCTCGGGTCACTGCTGCAATATTGATTACCAATGGAAGATGCCTGAATCTTAAGTATCACTTTCATCTTAGCCACTCGGTCTTACACACAAAGCACACTTGCATACAGCTGCATTATTGCTCCTCGCTCTCAATATGAACTCATTTTGAACTTGACTATCCTTTCAAAAATGCTTATGCAGTAGCTGTAAACCATTAAATAGTGCATATTGTGCTTAGCAGTTGCTGAAACGGATTTCCAATGCAAAGTGAAAGTGTTTTTCAGTGGGCGTTTGTTTGCTTGAACATACAGTATCATTCACTGTGCAGACATTACATTTGAAAGCTTTGTGGGGTGTTTATTGAAGTCCTGACCCCATACTCTGCTCATTAAATTGATTCATGGGTTCAATAAGTGGGGCACAGGTGCAGGTGTTCATGTCTGTGTGTGCAAGAGGCACATAGGCATCCATCACACTTATCAGGTATCTTCTGTGCAGCACACTCACAAGTCCCCTGCAGATGTTGGCTTTCAGCCCAATTTCACCCAGAGATAGACTGCGTGCAGCAGACACGTCTACAGGCACACAAAACAGGGACTGACAGGCTCCACACCTCATTATATTTCATTATACTAATTCAGGCCAAAGGTCAATTGAGGTTAAACTGTTTTTTGGAAGGGGATGAATAAATCATATTAAAATGAACAT
This sequence comes from Thalassophryne amazonica, assembly GCF_902500255.1. NCBI lineage: Eukaryota > Metazoa > Chordata > Actinopteri > Batrachoidiformes > Batrachoididae > Thalassophryne > Thalassophryne amazonica. The sequence goes on along the minus strand of NC_047106.1, from coordinate 121,115,789 downwards.
CAAAGTGTCCAAAAAACTCAAAATAGGAATTCCAGTCCTCAACTTGTTGAATCCAAGAAATTATCAAAAAGGTAACTTTTCGACATTTTATTTTTCCAGCACAAAAATAATATTATTTAATGTGGTACACTGGGTTAAAAACACTACAAATACTTGTTATAAAAGATGTGCTCCAAGAGTACATCCCTTCTTCAAGACACTGGTATATATTTGAACATCCATGTAAGTCATCTCAATTCTGTCACCACAAATGCAGGAGATACAAAGCAGTGTGGCTCTGGTATGTAGAGAGACATAGCAGATAGAGGACAGACTCCAGACCATTTGGAATCAATGGCAGTGTTCCCCTGAATTTTCTTCAGGCTCGGTCGAATTGACTGATAACCCCCCCCCCCCCCCACACACACACACACACACACACACACTCAGAATTGCAAAAAGAAGGAGACCTAAAAAAAAGCAAGTATTTTTTGTATTAAATTATACCAAATGACTGGGTTCACTCAGTATCAGCTTCACAAAACACACCAATAACTGCATGGGTGCAAACAATACAACCCCAATTCCGATGAAGTTGGGACGTTGTGTAAAATGTAAATAAAAACAGAATACAATGATCTGCAAATCCTCTTCAACCTATATTCAATTGAATACACCACAAAGACAAGGTATTTAATGTTCAAGCTGATAAACTTTACTGTTTTTGTGCAGATATTTGCTCATTTTTAAATGGATGCTGGCAACACATTTCAAAAAAGCTGGGACCACTGTGTTACATCACCTTTCCTTCTAACAACACTCAATAAGTGTTTGGGAAATGAGGACAGTAATTGTTGAAACTTTGTAGGTGGAATTCCTTTACACAATGATGTCAGTTTGATGTCGATCCCTCAGTACCACCTGAGGGACCTGTGAGGGATATCCGAGTGAACACTATTCGAGAAATTAAGCTGGTTTTCGGTGAAAAGTTTAACGGCTGATGAGAGATTATAGGGTGTTTCTGTCGGTGTAAGGATTTCCCACAGAGCGGGATGTCGCGCAGCGCTTCCAGGCGCCGTCGTCGGCCTGTTTCGACCTGAAAACATTCTAATTTAAGGCTTAATTCACCCAGGACGTCGTGAGAGAACAGAGAACATTCAGAACAGGCCGGCATGAGGACTTTATGCGGACATTCCACTGTTTAAGGACATTTTGTAATGAAAGACGTGCGTGCAAATTCGCCGAGTCGTTTCCGTGACGACTCGGCAAATCTGTGTGTGCCGCGACAGGAAAAACACCTCCGTGTTGAAAACCATTTGTAAAATTCAGGCGGCTTTTGATGGCTTTCAACAAGTGAGTAACTGAGAAATTGTTTAACAGCTTGGGCATGTTCCAACTTGCCCGTTAAGGTTTCCAACGGAGGTGTTGTTCCTGTCGCGACCCCCCACGGTTGGGTCCGGCCCGACATGCGACTCTGTCTGCACATTCTTTCATTACAAAATGTCCGTTAACAATGGAATGTCCGAATAAACTCCTCATGCTGACTTGAAAGTTCTCTGTTCTCTGACGACTTACTGGGTCAACAGAGCCTGAAATGTGGAAGTTTTCAACTTGAAGGCACTGGGGGAGCAGGGTCCCCCCAGAAGCTGAAAGGTTTGAGTCATGCTAATGCTCCCCTGAAGCATTTACTCAAAAAAAGTCTGATTGACCTAAATGACATGGTGAGACGCCAAAGAGCTTGGCTTTTTCATGTCCACGAGATATACATATTGCCCAATATAAATGCACCCCTTAAAATTGATTTTTTTGAACCACAACAGTCAGATACCTATAGGTATTAACATTATAAAACATTTCATTAAAAAACATATATATATGTCTTATTTTGTTCCCATTCAACGATCTGCTGGTAACTACTCCCGTGTAAATCATCTTGAGATTTGTGTTGAGCTTTGTCTTGACAGCCTGCACCCAGTCTGTTTAGAACTTTAAATCAGCAAAGTGACTTGGTGTTTTCCAAATAAGTCTGGGTACTTGCTCTGGGGTCTGCCAGCTTTTATTTGTCTCAAGAATCTCAAGTACAAAGTCACAATGAGTCTGTTTAATACCTCAAAAGTTAGTTGTGGCAACAGAGACAATAAAATTAAAAGAGACACAACAGTTTAAGAAAACCATTCTTCTTCACCATATGAATAAAATGTGAGTCGTTCCATGTAGCCCACTAGATGTTGGACCTCTACTGTCAAACAGGTCATAGTCAGCTCCTTGCCACAGGCCCTCCATGCTATTTAGGAAGTGCTAAAAACAGGAAAGCCCACTGGTGTCCTTCAACATGTCAAACACCTACTGGAACTGAAGCTTCGGGCATGAAACCATAATTAAAGGGAAAGCACTTTCCCTGGTTTACTTTGAAGACTACATTTTTCTCTCCTGTCCACATACAAGCTGCATGCCCCCACATATTAGCTTAGCATTTTGAAGTTTACTCTGAAGCTCGTGTCCCCTTCACTGCTCATTAGAAGTAAGAAGCTGTGTAAAGCCATTTGTCAGACTTAATTTTCCCTACACGCACATTAAAAAAAGGAATGTTATTGTTCCAATGCTGTGCATTCAACTGACCACACGGTAGTGGGAATGCATATTATGTCCTGAACTAATGAAAGTGGGTCAGATGAGGTCAGGCAAGGTATGAGAGAAAGGCCTTGTGCTGCACATGACACCATCCACCAGACTGCACAATGACTGGAAACCACCCAGGCAGACCACATTCAGTTCAATTTGGTTTATTTATATTGCACCAAATTACAGCATATGTCATTCCAAGGCACTTCACAAGAGTAAAGTCTAACCTTATCAAGCACCCTGAGCCAGCACATATGTAATGGTGTTAAGGGCCCCTTCACACATTGCATAAAAAAGTAGGAATCAGGCGAATCATGGGGAAACAGCCCGAATGAGTGAACCCCGAAAACATAGAGCTGATGTCGGGAGGGACACATAGGAGGAAGGCGTGAACGATCTTGTTGCGCAGGTTTCGTGCACATGCATGAAACCGTGGCAGCGGGAACACAGTGCGAGCAGCTGGAGCATATGGAACCACATCATGCAGCTCATGTGGAAAAAAACAAAACAAAACAGCTGGAACGTGTGGAACCACATCACACAGCCACTGTGGAGAAGAAAAAAAAAAAAAAACAGCTGGAGCATGTGGAACCACATTGCACTGCTGATGTGGAGAAAAAAAACAAACAAAAAAAAAAAAAACAGCTGGGGCGTGTGGAACCACATCGCACTGCTGATGTGGAGAAAAACAAAACAAAAACAGCTGGAACATGTGGAATCACATCACGCAGCCACTGTGGAGAAAAAAGAAAAAAACAGCTGGAGTGTGTGGAACCACATCGTGCCGTTGATGTGGAGAAAAACAAAACAAAAACAGCTGGAACGTGTGGAACCACATTGCGCCGTTGATGTGGAGAAAAACAAAACAAAAACAGCTGGAACGTGTGGAACCATATTGCACTGCTGATGTGGAGAAAAACAAAACAAAAACAGTTGGAACGTGTGGAACCACATCGTGCCGTTGATGTGGAGAAAAACAAAACAAAAACAGCTGGAACGTGTGGAACCACATTGCGCCGTTGATGTGGAGAAAAACAAAACAAAAACAGCTGGAACGTGTGGAACCATATTGCACTGCTGATGTGGAGAAAAACAAAACAAAAACAGTTGGAACGTGTGGAACCACATCGTGCCGTTGATGTGGAGAAAAACAAAACAAAAATAGCTGGAATGTGTGGAACCACATCACGCAGCCACTGTGGAGAAAAAAAAAAAAACAGCTGGAGTGTGTGGAACCACATTGCGTGGCTGATGTGGTGAAAAAAAAAACAGCTGGAATGTGTGTAACGACATTGCGTGCTGCTGTGGAAAAAATAAATAAATAAAATCTACACACCATAAAAATAAAACCACTGGAATGTCTAATATTTAATCCCTCTTATAAAGTGGACAATACAAGTATGATCCCTCTGTGCCTCTGTATATGACCCATGGTCACAGACGTACAGTCATGAAATGACATGAATGAAGCAATGCGTTCTCATTAGGGTTGAGCTGGATACTCGTTTCAGACAAGTATCCAATACGAATAAAGCATTTTTGATGAGTACGAGCGTGATACGAGTAAAACCCATCAATATCTCTGCTCATGCTGAAGGAAAATCCTGATTGGCTACCTGACATGTCTTCACGCTCTGTGATTGGCCAGTCACTCACAGCACCCGCCCCTCCCTCCCCAGACATGTCTCTGCAGCCTCCGCACATAAAGGCATACACACACACACACACACACACACACACACACACACACACACACACACATACAGACAGGAACTGATCTCTCTCTCTGTGCTTGGCTTGACTCAAGCACAGAGAGAGAGACTCAGTATTCCTTAGGTTTTGTTCAGTTTGCTTCTATTTTGGTTTGCATTGTATTTAAAGTTACTTTGTGAACTTCTTTCGTAACGTACGTGGTGCTTTTGACAAGACAGAGCTGAAAATGGCTCATGCTGTGCCGGTCACTGCCTCCACTCCGGTCGTTTTTTTTGTTTTGTTTTGGTTTTTTTTTACCGTTTGTTAGCTCTTTGTTTGGTTGGGTGATTATAAAGTCAGTTGGAAAACTTTGCTTGTACTGAATGCGGTGCTTTTGAGAAGAATACAGTGAACGAGGATGACATATTATTTCCCTGTTTGCTATCACTGGATGTTTGCATGAATCACCAAGTTCACACAGATCATTAAAAAAAGTCTAAAGGTGTGTTTACACATAAGCAAGACACGTTACGAATGTTATTTTTCTGTCATTCGTGACACATTCCTGACATTCTTAATGTGACTTAACGCATCTGAATAGGTTTCTTAATAGTGCGTGTTGGTGCGTGATATTCTTGATCTTCGTGGAGCATGTTTTTGCCTGTCAAAAAATCTTCCACGAATGTCACACACCATCCTCATTTCGTCTCATGTCATGGAGGTCGCAACTGACCGTATTAATCCATCTTGATGAGTATTGATCCTTAATAGAACGTGACAACGTTCGTAGTGGTTCCTGTGATGGTTCTTGGAACCCAAACTGTCATGGGTTATTACGAAGTGACACGGAACCTGTCAAGTTTTGACACGACTTGTAACACGGTGTCACATTTCACTGCGCGCCACGGCGAATCAGTTTTCTGTCACGTGCGCACAATCAAACTCTGCTCCAAATGTTGTTCCACAGTTCCTGCTGAAGCTCCTCAGGACGCTTCTGCAGGTGTTCCACCTGTTGTTGTAACCGATGAGCGGGAGAACGAGTCTGACCCTCTGGAACCAGAGGAGTGAGAGGAGACTCACGTGCAGCCCGATAGCGCGTAACAACGCGGAACACTATTCTTGACCATGCATAATGGTTCCTGATAATTATCCGGCAACATGTGCCATTAATCGTAACGTGTGGTAACAGGTTGCAGCAGTTCCTGAGGACACCTGATGCCTCTGCCCTGAATAATCACATTCGTGATCAGCAGCCAAGAATGTATACTTCGTGGCATTCGTGACTTGTCGTCATTATGTGTAAACGCAGCATTAGAACAACCTCTCTCTCTCTCTCTCTCTCACTCAGTTACACACACATGCACAAAGACACACACGCACAGACATCTTAATCAAAATACCATGAACATTAGGTTGTAAAAATAAATAATTGAAAAAAAAATCATTGTTTGATCATAAAAAATAATAATAATACAACCCAATTCCAATGAAGTTGGGACATTGTATAAAATGTTAATAAAAAGAGAATACAATGATTTGGAAATCCTCTTCAACCTATATTCAACTGAACACACCACAAAGACAAGATATTTAATGTAATAGATCATTTATATTTGTTGTTTTGGTGCAAATATTTGGTCATTTTGAAATGGATGCCTACAAAAACATTTCAAAAAAGTTGGGACGGGGCAACAAAAGACTGGGAAAGTTGATGAATGCTCAAACAACACCTAATTGGAAACAGGTGAGTGTCATGATTGGGTATAAAAGGAGCATCCCCAAAAGGCTCAGCCATTCACAAGCAAAGATGGGGCGAGGATCATCACTTTGTGAACAACTGCGTGAAAAAATAGTACAACAGTTTAAGAACAATGTTTCACAGTGTTCAATTGCAAGGAATTTAGGGATTCCATCATCTACAGTCCATAATGTAATCAGAAGATTCAGAGAATCTGGAGAACTTTCTACATGTAAGCTGCAAGGTCAAAAACCAACATTGAATGCCCGTGACCTTCGATCCCTCAGGCAGCACGCATTAAAAACCAACATCATTGTGTGAAGTTCTTACCGCATGGGCTCAGGAACACCAGAAAACCTTTGTCAGTTAACACAGTTCATCGCCACGTCTACAAGTGCAAGTTAAAACTCTACCATGCAAAGTGAAAGCCATACATCAACAACATCCAGAAACGCTGCTGCCTGCTCTGGGCCTGAGCTCATTTGAACTGGACAGACGCAAAGTAGAAAAGGGTGCTGTGGTCTGATGAGTCCACATTTCAAACTGTTTTTGGAAATCATGGACGTTGTGTCCGGACAAAAGAGGGAAAAGAACATCCAGATTGTTACCAATGCAAAATTCAAAAACCAGCATCTGTGATGGTATGTGGGTGTGTTAGTGCCCATGGCATGGGCAACTTAGACATCTGTGATGGCACCATAAATGCTGAAAGGTACATCCAGGTTTAGGAGCAACACATGCTGCCATCCAAGAAACATCTTTTTTCAGGGTTGGCCCTGCTTATTTCAGCAACACAATGCCAGGCTACATTCTGCACATGTTACAACAGCGTGGCTTCGTAGTAAAAGAGTGCGGCTACTAGACTGGCCTGCCTGCAGTCCAGACCTGTTGCCCATTGAAATCTGTGGCGCATTATGAAGAGCAAAATACGACAACGGAGACCCCGAACTTTTGAACAACTGAAGTCGTACATCAAGCAAGAATGGGAAAGAATACCAGCTACAAAGCTTCAGCAATTAGTGTCCTCAGTTCCCAAACACTTATTGAGTGTTGTTAGAAGGAAAGGTGATGTAACTCAGTTGTAAACATATCACTGTCCCAGCTTTTTTGAAATGTGTTGTAGGCATCCATCTCAAAATGAGCAAATACTTGCACAAAATAATAAAGTTTATCAATTTGATCGTTAAATATCTTGCATTTGTGGCATATTCAGTTGAATATAGGTTGAAGAGGATTTGCAAGTCATTGTATTCTGTTTTTATTTACATTTTACACAATGTCCCAACTTCACTGGAAATTAGGTTGTAACGTGTCTGGAATTAGTTTGGTTAAAATTTTAATTGAATTAAGTGATTTTGTCTGTTAATCAGAACTTTTGTAAATTGCAGGTTCGAATCCCATGGGTGACATTTATTTATTTATTTATTTATTTTTATTTAACCAGGCTTATTTAACCGCAGGGTCCTGTATTGGGTCCCCTTTTATTTATTATTTATATCAACCCAGTGATTTTCACTAATTATACATCAATATCTAATCTATCAGTGTCCGGTGATTGTAGTAATTATTTATATACCTGGCTGGACATAATAAGACATAAGGAGAGCTAGGGATGAGTGAGTACAACACTATCGGTATCTGTTTCTGTTCAACCATCTAAATTATCTGTATCCATATCTGTGCTCGTAGTGGGCAGGACCTAAACTGGAAGTGGGCGTGGTTTCACCCAAAATGGCTGGGACTTAAATTGGTACATTATTTTAAATCTGAACTTGATATGGATTGATCAGAAGTTGGTATATTTATTGTTTATTTGAAAACTATTTACAGAACAGCCTCAAAATTGAGATTCAATGTTTTTGATCACAAAAGTAAGAGAACTATTTACAGAACATTAAGTTTTTTTTTTTATGAACTCAGAACATGAATATTCTTAAGTGTATCAATAAATATTTACAGAACAACTTCAGAATTGAGATTCAATGTTTTTGATCACAATAGGAAAGGAACTTATTTTATAGAACAATTTTTTTATGAACTCGGAACATGAATATTCTTAAGTGTATGAATGAATAACAAAACAGCTTCAGAACTGACATTCAATGTAGTAGGAAATTATGAACTACTAAGTATGCATGAACAAGAGTTGGCATGCTCAACACAACTTTCTTTTTTAATTTCTTTTTTTTTCTTTATTTACCTCACCTTTTTTCAGTTTGTATTATATTTAAGGTTACTTGGTGAACTTCTTTCATATCGGACACGGTGCTTTTGACAAGACAGAGCTGAAAACGGCTCGTGTCGCATCGGTCACTGCCTCCACCCCGGTAGGGTTTTTAAATTTATTTATTTATTAATTAACTGTGTGTTTGCTCTTTGTTTGGTTGATCACAATAGTAAAGGAAGTATTTACAGAACAGCCCAAAATTGAGATTCAAATCAATGATTTTGATCACAAAAGTAAGAGAACTATTTACAGAACAAGTTTTTTATGAACTCAGAACATGAATTAACTGAAGTGTATGAATGAGTATTTACAAAGCAGCCTCAGAACTGAGATTCAATGTTTTTGATCACAATAGTAAAGGCACTATTTGCAGAACCTCAAAATTTTGATTCAAATCAATGATTTTGATCACAAATGTAAAAGAACTGTTTACAGAACAAGGTTTTTATGAACTCAGAACATGAATATTCTTAAGTGTTAGGCTCAACCCTAATGTTTACCACTATGTTACATCACCTTTCCTTCTAACAACACTCCATAACAGTTTGGGAACTGAGGTCACTAATTGTTGAAGCTTTGTAGGTGGAATTCATCAACTTTCCCAGTCTTTTGTTGCCCCGTCCCAAATTCTTTGAAATGTTTTTGTAGGCATCCATTTCAAAATGAGCAAATATTTGTGTTCCTGAGCCCACGTGGTAAGATCCTTTACACAATGATGTCAGTTTTTAACCCTCTGGGGCCAACGCCGTCGTATGCGACAGCTAAGACCAAGCTTTACTAAATTATAATAACTATATAGAAACTTACTTTTTTTTTTTTTGCTGAAAAGTTAACTCCGCGGACGTTCGAGCCAGCCATCGGCCATCTTTGTACTCTTCATAGAAGCTGTGTGATTACGTGTGCAATGTGAGTGTCCAATCGGAATTAGTTCACCATCACATGGTTTTACAAAATCCAATCATAGGGCAGATTTCCCTCACATGAAAAGCCAAAGATCATTTTCAAGAGTGATGTGTTACTAGTTGGCTCGTTTGAATAGCCCTCTGGGTGCTCCAATGAGTACATACTATTAGTACATACTCAGTGCACCCTGCACCATTATGCACAGCGATCAGTGAAAGCAGGAGCACACGGAGAGCCTCTGATGACAATCTCACGTGCTCAAGCAAAGAGTGTGTAACTGTCAGGATTGCTCCACTAGTTTGCATGTGAACGTTACTGGATAACTCTGTTTTCTCTGTGTAAAGCACTGTTTACCATATCAATGGACAACAAAACGCACAGACCATTTTGTATATATTGTTCAAAATGTGCATTTGTGTTTATTGTTTGAACCTTTTTTGTTGTACAGTCTTTCACACAACACCTCAAATTACCTTTATAAAGTGTCAAAACAGTTGTTTATTATAGTTTGCTGTGTGTTTTGAATAAATGTATGTGGAAAATTATTTTTTGCTTTATTTTTTCCTTGCCTATTTTTGATTGTAAAACTTTATTACACTAATAAAACACAACAAAAGCATACATATTCTGAAAGCACAGGTTGTCCTGAAAAAAAGAGACATAAAACTTGATTGTGGGATGCAGGGAGAGCTGTTAACAGCACTAATAAAACATTTATGCCAGGCGAGTGAACTGTCCAAAAAATGCCCTCAGACCCCAGAGGGTTAAATAAGTGCCAGGCATTATGCGCATTTAAAGGATTACATTTGTTCAAGTTACGTTTTTTTCAAAGTCCACTGCAGAGTGGTACCTTAAAATCCTAAAGCCTGATTCATGCTTCTACAGCTCTGTAACTCAATGGCCATGCAATGACATTGACATGCACATGACTCTTTTAAAGTTCTCTGTCGCATTGGTGGGAACAGTGGGAACAGTTTTTCTGGATCAGTTTGTCTCTCAACGAGCTCCACTTCTTTATACAATCATCAACCAACCTCCAAACCAACGTTATGGTATGTGCAGTTTCCCTCCATGAATTACAGGTCATTGTCTTTGTAGTTTTTAGAGTTGGTCATATTTGTGGACTTTTCTGCCAAACGTTCCTCTATTTGATCCATGATTACAATGTAATCAGCATACAGACTGCAAATACTTTTAAAATATGACGAGACAGGAAGAAGTGAATGTGGAAAATTTACCAATCACAGCCCTTGTGGTCTCCATCGTTAAAGCAGGTGCATGTCAGGCTATTGAAAGGGTTCGCAGTCATGCAGAGACCTCTGATCTAAAGCATTTGTCTTTGGTTCACCACACCCAGGGATATGTCTGAAAGGTAATGACATATTACAGCGCAGGGTGTAAGTAGCATTTTGTTGATAATCGCTGGCCTTGGATAAAGGCCTGTCTCATTTAGGCGCCGGGTCTGAGCACAGTTTGAAAAAATAAACGCCCCGGCCTTTAATAAAGGAAATGCCCACTTTCCTCGAATTGGCCAGTGTCAGTGCTGGACATCATTTTGTACCTCTGTTGCAACTGGGCATATCCAGACTGCTTTGTCTGGTATATGCAAGGGGGTTATAATGGAAATACATTGTGATGGGATGTGACATTTTGTCCAATTTGAGTGAAAATCTGTTATACAAAATCTGGTACAAAAACCATACAAACATATTGTGAATTTTGCTTTTGTCCGGTGAATGTGAGGGTATGGTTTATGCAGTGACGGTTTAGACAAGTCCTACTGTAGTCAGTTTGCCATTTCTTAATTATGGTATATGACCGCAAAACATAAAATGTGCTGCAGTCAACCCGAAAATGCTCATTACTGGGTGTGTCATGGACCACAAAACCCATGGTTTGGCTTGGATCTGGTTTTTCAGCCACTGATTGGATCATTTTTCGGATCAGCTAAAAAAAAAAAAAAAAGAAAAAAAAAGAAAACGAAATGGCAAAAAAAGAAGAAATATTACTTTTCCATTTTACTTTTTAAAAATAACAGACAAAAAAATAAATAAATATATAAAAAATTAAGAAACCTTTGCCTGTGGCCCTGAATGAAAAGATGCCAAATGTTTTGCATAACATTAAAAAAGTCATTATTACATTAAACTGCAATATGAAGAGTACATAGTGAATAAATAAGCTTTTATTAAGAATTTTGTCTGAAATCTATTTCTTGGGGTTGTTGGATCCATTATGAATTATGTCTAGTGACCCTTTGGCACTCTACATGTATTTTTCTGTGGCTTTGTAGTACATAGAAAAATTGCTAGAGATTCCACTGTGGAGGACTATATTCAAGAGATGCACTTATGAACTAGACAGGACAAACCAGGGAATATTTTGTGTAAAACACACACACACACACACACACACACACTAGTTTGATCAGTTAAAATTAACATTGGTTGGATGTATCATTCATCGTAGTAAGAGAGAAAAAGAATAAATAAAATATCTTGGGATAACCTTTGATCCGACACTGTCCTTTCATCTACACATTTGAGAAATGACAAACAATGCTTCCTTTCATTTGTGTAATATCAGAAAGCTTTGAGGTTTTCTGTGTATGGTAGATGGAGAAACTTAGATTCATGCCTTTGTTTCATCAAGAATTGATGAATATAATCTTAGTTTTCAGCTTGCCATCCACTAATATCAGATGTCTTCAAATGGTTCAGAATGCTGCTGCTCCTGCTAGAGGTCCAACCAGAAGAAAATCTGACCATACCATCATAGTTGTAGCCTCGCTTCAGTATCTTCCTCTTCATGTGAGGTCAGACTTTAAGGTCCTATTTATTACCTTACAAAATCCTACATGGATGAGCACCTCCCTATCTGACAGATCTAATTACCCTTATGTACCGGCCCATGCTCTGTGTTTTCAGGATGCAGGATTGCTGTGTGTCCCATAAGTACAGAAGAATTCATCAGGTCACAGAACTTTATATTGTTGTGCACCTTTTCTTTCAGTCTGCCTGCTGGGATATTTAAAATAAAACCAACTTAGTTGTTTTGACATCTTTCCTGTCCCTATCACTTCACTTATGTCTATCACTGGAGAAAGACTCTATCTTATCACCACTGAATTCTGGGGGAATGTTAGCAAAGTATAGGATTTTACTGCCAGTGATCACATTAGCAATCACATTGACTTTTTTTTTTTCTTTTTTTTTTATAGTGAACTGATCATTTTGGTTGATTTATTTCTGCTGTGTTCTCTGTCTGAAGACAAGCTGCTGGTGAAGACATAGGACATAGGTGAAAAGGAATCAGCAGGCTTGTGAGGTTACACTTCTGCAATTTGGTGCATGTTGTAATTTCTCCCAGCTCTTTATGTAATTTACTGCCCCTTTCCAAGAACCAAACCACTGTATTCCTCATTTTGGATTTATTAAAGGTCACAATGAAAACCAGACCGGGACCCTCACAGACATTGTCCATCTTGTGAAAGGCCCAGAAAAAAAGGTCATACAACACTTTTTATACAATGTGGCCATTTACAATGGGTATGGCTTAGTCTCACATTTCGAATGTTAATGGCTGTCACCAACAGGGGGAGATCTCTCTGTGTCTGAAACTTGGACATATGATGGAAATTAAACTTAACTCTTAAGTTTAAACATTAAACCAGATCCCAGAGACTTTCAATCAAATAGCAAAAGCAAATACTTAATAACGAACAGAAAATAAGGACTTAGCACAGATATTATCTAACAATGTCATCCATCCTAAATTCATCCAGTCACCCATCCAGGCATTTAAGATCCTTCCAGGTGTCAACACTCTAGGAACAGATATCTCCCATTACCAAAAGACTGCACAGTCTGGAGGCAAATAAAAAGAGGTAAGGTCAAATTTCAGACACTGGTGGCTACACAGTGATTGCAGCAACCATATCCAGTCTATCAGGTGAGCTCAGTGGTTCAAAACGAACCAAACGTCTGCACACAGCAAAATCAAAGAACAGGTAAAAGTACAAAAAACTGGGCAAAAACCATGGTAAAAAATCTAGAAAAGGTCAAGCAAGCCCCTGTGGAATAAAGAACAAATCACATACTGAGTGGAGTGTGACCTGTCAATAAAGGAACAAAAGAAAAAGTTGAGTGCAGGAAATGAAGGCGAGACATCAACGATGAAAACAAATGGTGGAAAGCGGAAGATAAACTACTGACTGCACGGTTCTATGTAGAAACAAAACAGAAAAGGACAGAGAGTGAAAGGGAAACCATTTGGCTGAACTAAAGATAAAACTGTGTGGGATGGAAAGTACATGGTTATGTGACAGTAAGACAAAAACAAGAAGAAAAGGGAGAATATGAAACAATCATCAAAAACAGATGGAAAGAACACATATGAAACAGGGTCCCTGAAACAGACTCGTGAGGGCATATATGTGGGAGCGTCTCATAACTCCAGGACTGGGACATGCGGGATCTTTGTGGAAACTGCTTTTGGAATGTGCCTATGGGATGGAAAGTATATTTTGGAAAACACCTAAGGAGTGTACTTTTTAATGACTGTTCTGGCATCAATGCAAATACCAACTCGCCAACTGCAGTCTGATCATCAATCAATCAATCACTGGACTCTACAGTGCATCCAAACAGTATTCACAGCGCTTCACTTTTTTTGATGTTACAACCTTGTTCCAAAGTTGAGTAAATTCATTTTTTTTCCAACAAAATTCTACACAGAACTCCCCAAAATGACAACATGATTTTTTCTTTTAATTTTTTGCAAATTTATTTAAAATAACAAAACTAAGAAATCACAGTAACATATGTATTTACAGCATTTGCCCAGTACTTTGTTGATGCACCTTTGGCAGCAATTATAGCCTCAAGGCTTCTTGAATATGGGCTCTGGCTGGACCACTCAAAGGCAATCACAGAGTTGTCCTGAAGCCACTCCTTTCACATCTTGGCTGTGTACTTAGGGTCAGTGACCTGCTGAAAGATGAACCATCGCTTCAGTTTTACGTCAAGAACTCTCTGGAGCAGGTTTTCATCCAGGATGTCTCTGTACATTGCTGCATTCATCTTTCCCTCAATCCAGACTAGTCTCCCAGTTTCTGCCACTGAAAAACATCCCCACAACATGATGCTGCCACCACCATGCTTCACTATAGTGATGGTGCCTGGTATTCTTCCAAACATGATTCCTGGTATTTACGCCAAAGTCTTTGTCTCGTCAGATCAGAGAATTTTGTTTATCATGGTCTGAGAGACCTTCGGGTATCTTTTGGCATAATACAGGCAGGCTACCATGTGCCTTTTATGAAAGAGTGGCTTCCCTCTGGCAACCCTACCATACAGTTCAGAAAGTCAAACCAACTCAAAAATGTCAGTGTATTTATTTATTTATGTTGGTGTAATAGTGATATGCTAGTAACAGTTACTTAATAATACTGAAGTTGGGACAACTTAACAAGAGCCATGCAAATAGTTAACACACCTTTTTGAGTAGATCCAGTCCATTATTTTTTAGAGTGTGTACCCTTCCCCAGATTTTCCTCGAGACAATCCTGTCTCAGAGGTCCACAGACAATTCCTTTGACTTCATGCTCGCTTTGCGTTCTGACATGCACTGCCAACTGTGGGACCTTATACAGTGAGGCAAATAAGTATTTGATCCACTGTCGATTTTGCTAATTTTCCCACCTACATAGAATGGAGAGGTCTGTAAGTTTTATTGTATGTACACTTCAACTGTGAGAGACAGAACCTAAAAAGAAAAAAAAAATCTGAAAATCACATTGTATGAATTTTAAATAATTAGTTTGCATTTTATTGCATAAAATAAGTATTTGATACAATAGAAAAACAGACATTAATATTTGGTGCAGAAACCTTTGTTTGCAATTACAGAGGTCAGACATTTCCTGTAGTTCTAGACCAAGTTTGTACACACTGCAGCAGGGATTTTGGTCCACTCCTCCATACAGATCTTCAGGTTTCGAGTTTCAGTTCTGTCTAATGATTTTCTATTGAGATAGGTTCTGGAGACTGGCTCTGCCACTCCAGAACCTTGAAATGCCTCTTATGGACCCCTCCGTAGTTGCCCTGGCTGTTTTTTTCAGGTCATTGTTATGCTGGATGACCCAGCCAAGACCCATCTTCAATGCTCTTACTGAGGGAAGGAGGTTGTTTGCCAAAATCTTATAATACATGACCCCATCCATCCTCCCTTAAATACGGTGCAGTCGTTCTGTCCCCTTTGTAGAAAAGCACCCACAAAAATGATGTTTCCACCACAATGCATTACGGTTGGGACAGTGTTCCTGGGGTTGTTTTCATCCTCCAAATACGGTGAGTGGAGATGATGCCAAAACACTCTAGTTTGGTGTCATTTTTTTTTGAACATATCTTTATAATTATTCAAACCAACATCATGTCACAAATTACAGTTGTCCCCCCATTTCCATTTACATACCAACTCTCCCCCCAACAACTCCAAAACACACCCCACAGCACAGTCTTCAGTACATATAATATCCCCAAAGGACAAATACAAAAAAACAAAAAAAAAAAAACAGAGAGAAGCAAAAAAGTGAAAAATTACAGACAACCAAAGCTCCCATACAAATTTAGTCATCATTCCGTGGCTTGGGAAGTGTCCCCCAAAATATGTTCGCTATCCTAGGTCCAATATAATCAAAAAATGGAGTCCATATGTCATAAAATATTCCAAATTTACCTTTAACCCACTATGTCAAGTATTCCATGGGCAGCATATTGAATATATTCTTATGCCAATCCGAAAGTGTTGGTGGTTTATTTGAGATCCATTTTAACAGTATGCTCTTGCGTGCAGCATATGTTAACATGTACAGCAATTTTCTTCTGTGAGTCCTTTTGATTTGTGCATGTGGCATTCCCAGAATAAGACATACTGAGTCCAGGCCCATGTCTTCATTAAAAATTACATTTAACTTTGAGACTACTTTTACCCAGAAATCTTGAATGTGGCCACAGGTCCATATAGTGCAGGGGTGGGCATCGAGGGCCGAGACACTGCAGGTTTTCCATGTAACCAATCACCTCAGCAGGTGGGTTGCTGATGAGCTTCTGCTCTGAACATAAACACCTGGTTGTCAATGAAATCACCTGCTGAGACACCTGATCATTAATGAAATCACCTGCTGAGGCGATTGGTTGCACGGAAAACCTGCAGTGTCTCGGCCCTTTATGGCACATGATTGCCCACCCCTGATATAGTTTGTATGTAACTGCCAACCTCCTTAGTACGCTTAACACACATTTCTGACCTTTTAGGGTCCATTTTATGTAAAATTTGAGGTGAAATCTGAAGACGGTGTAATATCCTGAATTGCAGTTCTTTTGCTTGGTTACATATAGATATATTACAGGCATGTTCCCAGATACCAGTCTCTGTAGCTTCATTTATCTCTACTCCAAGATCTTGAGCCCACATTTGCAGGATTGTGTCCTTGACTTTAAAGGACTTATAAAGGGCCTCATAGCAGTGTCTTACTAAAAACCTGTTGCTACATGTTTTTTAAGTAGCTGTTCAGTTGGTGACATTTCCAAAGTAAATGTACGCCCAGTGTGATTCTGAATGAAACTTCTGACTTGCAGAAACCTAAAAAAAGGTAGAGGTAGATTATATTTTAATCTTAACTGATCAAATGACATCATTTTATCACCTTCAAATAGATCTTTCAAAGTTTTGATACCTGCATTCTCCCAAAAAGAAAACCCATTATCTACCAACCCTGGTGGAAAATCTGCATTTCTTCGTATTGGGGTAATTGGTGAAAGCACATTAGTTTTCTTTTCCCATTTTTTTTTATCATATTCCAAGCCTTTAAAGTAGATTTAATAATCAAATTATCATCTGAAACCCCTGAATCCTTCCAGTTCAGAATGAAAGGAAGACTAGCCAATGCTAAAGGCTTGCCCATATTATATGCTTCAATATCTAGCCAGAGAGAGTCTGGGTCATTCCGTATCCAGTCTACCAGATACTGCATTTGAGAAGCTAGCTGATAAAATTTAATATTAGGGACTGCCATTCCTCCCTGATGTGATGGTAATTGCAATTTTACAAATTTAAGTCGTTGTCTCTTATGGTTCAAAATAAATGTTCTATTTTAATTGTGTTATTATTTAATAGGATTGGAATAATTTGAAACTTGTAAAGTAATCTGGGCAAAATATTCATTTTGAAAAGAATGTGAATTCTCTATTATTAGGATTAAGTGTTCACCACAGGTCCAAGTAACCCAAATCCTCACATGTATTAATTGTTGTCCATGCTCGTTTAGAAGGATTAATATTTTCACCAGGTAATCTATCAATGCGAGGGTCAAGTATACAGTTGAGGTCCCCTCCAGCAATTGACTGGGCACAGTCCATCTCTGACAACTCTGAAAAAGCCTTTGTTATAACATCAGAAGGGTGACCTGGTGGGGCATAAACATTTAAGATTGATATATTTTCACCAAAGAGACAGCCTTTAATTATAACATACCTTCCTACTTTATCTTTGATACAAGACTCTAACGTAAATGGAAGCCATTTGTTGATAAGAATACAAACTCCTCTGCTATTGGATGTAAAAGTAGAAAAAAATACTTGTCCTACCCAATCACGTTTGAGCATTTGATGTTCTGTGTCCCTCAGGTGCATTTCTTGAAGTAGTGCAATATCACCCTCTTCTTTTTTAAGATATGTCAGTATTTTTTTTTCCTTTTCACTGGATGATGTATGCCCCTAATATTCCATGTACATAGTTTAAGTGAAGAGTTCTTCATGGTGACAATGAAATATTGAATCTAGCTAGGAGCAGTTGTTGACTGCATATATCCATTTTACTATCCATAATTTGATTCTCTCCATATAGCAAACCTTCTAATTAGAAAATAAAAATGCTGTGCTGCTTCCTCTTTAACGCAATAACTATGTACAAGTGTTATTCCCCCATGAACAAACAAACATAGGTAATTCCAAATAACAAAAGGGGGGTCAACCCCAAGTTCAGAAGAGCCCTTTCCACTAGGGCCTCTTAACCTTACTCTGGATGCGGCTATGAGGTTCTGAGCCCGCAAAATCAGATGCAATCAGTATTTAGTCAGCCCTACATAAATTCTACCCCAGTGTCCTATAGTCAATTGCTGTACACCCCATCCTTGCTACTTGGAGTGCCCAAATATCAAAAACAAAATAACTTGATATAAATTATTTCACTGTTGAAAAGTAAATAAAGTGACCCCCCCCCCAAAAAAAAGGAAAAAAAAAGATTGGTAATACATTCATAAAGAACTGTGTATAGCAGCATAGGAGGGTACAAATTAAACGGATAAAAAAAAAAATATATATATACATACACATACACACACACACACACACACACACACACACACACACACACACACACAAACACACACAAACACACACATATATATATATATATATATATATATATATATATATATATATATATATATATATATATATATATATATATATATATATATATATATATATATATATATACACACATATATACATACATACTGGATCTTTGCTGCCATCTAGTGGTATAACTTAATTGCAGCAATATGAGAGTCAGTCACTCACGCAAAAAAAAAAGAAAAAAAAAAAAGAAAAAACAATAACATAGCAGCTATAATGACAATTGTAAAAGGACATTCAATCATTTGGCGCAAGAGATTTTAACATTATGATGAACCAATATACTTCAACCGGCACTTCAAGCAGTTAGTGTCTTTATACGCGAATCCTGTAATTATAAGACGTGGTGGCATAATGGGCTCGTGCGACCATTTACGCTGTGCCGTCAGGTGCCATGTCTTCTTTTCTCAGCGTGTTTATGAATACCATCGCCTCTTCAGGCTTATCAAAAGATTTAGTGGTGTTATTTACGGTGATTCTCAGAGTTGCAGGATACTTCAAGCCATAAGTACATATCCCGAGGGATTGGAGCTTTTTTCTGGCTTCATCAAAAGCCCACCATTTTCTCTGAGTGCTGCTGGAGAAATCCTGGAAGAAAAAAATCCTGTTGCCCTCATGATGAACCATCTTCGCTGTAGTGGTGGAATCTCACAATCATGACACGGGTAAGGCTTGCGAGGTGAAGCTCCGCTCCTCGAAAACCCCAACACCTGGTTCGCTCTATCCGGTTTAATTTTCCCCGCTTTAGTAGTCAGTCCGAGAACCTGGGGGATCCATGACTCCATGTACTGTACAGCCGACGTGCCCTCTGATGATTCTGGCAAGCCAATAATCCGATATCCGATCGATATTTTTGCGCCTACCTCAGTCTTCCTGGTCATCGAGATGCTCCTGCAGCGAGGCCACAGCTTTTTCCAGAAATGAGACGCGCTGTTCCGTCTCAACATTGTTGTCCTCCACCGCTGAGATACGTTGTTCAGCTTCCTCCACATGCTTGGTCGTGTCTTTCAGTTCCTTAGCAATATTTCCAATTTTATGTAGAAAGGAGTCAAACTTGGCTTCCATCATCTCAGAAATATTTAGTGATATTGCAGCCATGGCCTTGGACATCGCTGGGTCTAACTGATCGGTCTCCATAATTTTGGTGTTTTCATCTTGTGCTCTGCTAGCAGCGCTAGCCAGCGTGTTCTTCTTGTCTTGGACTGGCGTTTTGCCCCAAAAATGCTCCAAGGACATTACATAAACGTCCAACCGTTTTTGTAGCCAGTATGGGCTGTATCAATTATATTCGTCAGGATATTTTGCAGTGAAAATGCGGGACCTCACACCGAACGCTGTTACTCGGTCCGCACCACCGGAAGTCCCCCAGGTTGGTCTCATTTGACCACATGACCTTCTGCCATGCCTCCTCTGGATCATCCAGACGGTCACTGGTGAACTTCAAACGGGCCTAGACATGTGCTAGCTTGAGCTTCATGCCCTGCAGGATTTTAAACCATGACAGCGTAGTTTATTTACTAATGTAATCTTTATGACTGTGGTCCCAGCTTTCTTCAGGTTATTGATCGGATCCTCCCTTGTACTTCAAGGTGTTCTCAGAATCATCGTTACTCCACAAGGCGAGATCTTGCATGGAGCCCCAGACTGAGGAAGAATGACAGCCATCTTGTTTTTTTTTTTTGTTTTTTTTCCATTTTCTAATAATTACACCAACAGTTGTTGCCTTCTCACCAAGCTGCTTGCCTATTGCCTATTGCCAGTAGCCCATCCCAGCCTTGTGCAGTTCTACAGTTTTGTCCCTGGTGTCCTCAGACTGTTCTTTGGTCTTGGCCATGGTGGATAGGTTGGAGTGTGATTGATTGAGTGTGTAGACAGGAGTCTTACATACAGGTAATGAATTCAAACAGGTGCAATGAATACAGATAAAGAGTACAGAATGGGAGGCCTTCTACAACCCTAATTCCAATGGAGTTGGGATGTTGTGTAAAATGTGCATAAAAAGAGAATACGATTTGCAAATCCTCTTCAACCTATATTCAACTGAATACACCACAAAGACAAGATATTTAATGTTCAAACTGATAAACTTTATTGTTTTTTGTGAAAATATTTGCTCATTTTGAAATTAATGCCTGCAACACATTTCAAAAAGTTGGGACAGAGCAACAAAAGACTGAGAAAGTTGATGACTGCTCAAAGAACACCTAATTGGAAACAGGTGAGTGTCATGATTGGGTATAAAAGGAGCATCCCCAAAAGGTTCAGCCATTCACAAGCAAAGATGGGGCGATGGGGCAAAGTTCAAAAGCTAACATCTGTGATGGTATGTGGGTGTGTTAGTGCCCATAGCATGGGCAACTTAAACATTTGTGATGGCACCATCAATGCTGAAAGGTACATCCAGGTTTTGGAGCAACAAATGCTGCCTTCCAAGCAATGTCTTTTTCAGGGACGTCCCTGCTTATTTCAGCAAGACAATGCCAAGCCTCATTCTGCACATGTTACAACAGCGTGGCTTCATAGTAAAAGAGTGCAGGTACTAGACTGGCCTGCCTGCAATCCAGACCTGTCGCCCATTGAAAATGTGTGGCACATTATGAAGTGCAAAATACGATAATGGAGACCCCAGACTGTTGAATAAATAAAGTCGTACATCAAGTAAGAATGGGAAAGAATTCCACCTATAAAGCTTCAACAATTAGTGTCCTCAGTTCACAAATGCTTATTGAGTGTTGTTAGAAGGAAAGGTAATGTAACAGAGTGGTAAACAACCACTGTCCCAGCTTTTTTGAAACCTTTTGCAGGAATCCATCTCAAAATGAGCAAATATTTGCATAAAACAATAGTTTATCAGTTTGAACATTAAATATCTTGTCTTTGTGGTGTATTCAATTGAATATAGGTTGAAGGGGATTTGCAAATCATTGTATTCTGTTTTTATTCACACTTTACACAACGTCCCAACTTCAATGGAACTGGAGTTATAAAAGAAAAACTAACAAGTATGTGAGAGCCAGAATTCTTGCTGGTTGGTAGATGATTTGTCTCCCTAAGGAGACTAATAAAGACACTTTGACTTTGACTTTGATCAAATACTTATTACATGCAATAAAATGCAAATTAATTATTGAAAAAAAAATTATACAATGTGATTTTCTTTGTGGGTTTTTTTTTTTTTGTTTAGATTCTGTCTCTCACAGTTAAAGTGTACCTACGATAAAAAAAAAACACAGACCTCTCCATTCTTTGTAGGTGGAAAAACTTGCAAAATTGGCATTGGATCAAATACTTATTTGCCTCACTGTATATAGACAGGGATTTGCCTTTCCAAATCATGTCCAATCAAATTAATTTACCCCAGCTGGACTCCAATTAAGGTGCAGGTACATCTCAAGGATGATCAGTAAGAACCTCATTTTTTTCCCCACATTGTCATTATGGGGTAGAGTGTGTAGAATTTTGAGGAAATAATGTTTTTTTTTTTTTTTAATAAGGCTGCAACATAATATATGGACAGTTGCATTGCTGTGAATATTTTCTGTATGCACAGTATAATTATGTATGTGGATGCTTAACTGCAACCTTTCTGTTTCTGCATTTTTGAAAATTGTTTGTTCTGCTTTTCTTTATTGTTTGCTTACTTATTGGTAGTATGACCACAGTAGAGAGACACCCCACTAACTCTGGTCTGCTTGAGGCTTCTTCCCATCATCAAAAATGAGTAATGGAGTTCTTTCTGACCACAGTTGTCAATATGATTGCTTAAATGGTGGGTAAGGTTCAGCCTTATTCATGTGTAGCACCTTGGGGTGGCTTATGTTGGGATTTGGTGCTGTATAAATACAATGAATTGAAAATGAATTGTTATGCTTCTTTCCAGGTTTCCTGAAGTGACATAAAGTCATTCAAGTGGTACTCAAGGATCCGCCAAAGGGATCTACTACAACATGTGCACTCATTGCCTCAGGTAATTGGCTGGAGTGCAAAAAACTCATTTATAAAATACTGCATGTGATTCATACTGTAAATATACGTACAAACAAAAGGCAAAAATGATCTATGAAAAAAATAACATAAAAGCATTTGTACAGTTGCAAGCACAATGCTCTGCTGTGTTTTGCCCTGCCATGTCAGGTGTAATGACTTATTTGATGGTGCCCTTCTATTTTGTTCCTAGAGTAGTTTCTGTTCTCCACTTGATGGCGCCCTTTAGTTCATCTTCACACCAGTCAATCAGTTATGTTTAATTAGGTAGAGACTATTTTAGAGCCGACATTTAGTTTATTCTCTGTCAGATACTACTGAAGACTCCCAGTCAATTCTTTTGTGCCGTGACAACCTTTTGCCTCGCCAGCCACCGAGTCTCACCAAATGCTCCAGAGGGAGATCAGAGAATTTTTCCGACTGCTGCACTGTGACCTTGAATGCGTCTCCAACTGTGCACTCAGACGTCGAAGCACCCAGCAGTTATACGAAGGTAATGCTGGCCTAGCCCCTTGACTCTGCATTAGCACAAACTGTTCTTCTAACTGTTCTTAATTTGGTAAGATTGTAATTCACGTCGGCAGTAATGACACCCGGTTACGCCAATCGGAGGTCACTAAAATTAACATTGAATCGGTGTGTAACTTTGCAAAAACAATGTCGGACTCTGTAGTTTTCTCTGGGCCCCTCCCCAATCAGACCGGGAGTGACATGTTTAGCCGCATGTTCTCCTTGAATTGCTGGCTGTCTGAGTGGTGACCAAAAAATGAGGTGGGCTTCATAGATAATTGACAAAGCTTCTGGGGAAAACCTGGTCTTGTTAGGAGAGACGGCATCCATCCCACTTTGGATGGAGCAGCTCTCATTTCTAGAAATCTGGCCAATTTTATTAAATCCTCCAAACCGTGACTATCCAGGGTTGGGACCAGGAAGCAGAGTTGTAGTCTTACACACCTCTCTGCAGCTTCTCTCC
Source organism: Thalassophryne amazonica (assembly GCF_902500255.1). Lineage (NCBI taxonomy): Eukaryota > Metazoa > Chordata > Actinopteri > Batrachoidiformes > Batrachoididae > Thalassophryne > Thalassophryne amazonica. Next base: position 121,092,192 of record NC_047106.1, on the reverse strand, counting down.
CCCTGCCATCCCCTCATTACCCCATCCCCGTAGAGACGGTGCCTGCTCCCAGACCACCAATAACCAGCAAAAATGTATTTAAGCATAAAAATTCAAAAAGAAAAAATAATATAGCACCTTCAACTGCACCACAGTCTAAAACAGTTAATCAATCAATCAATCAACATTTATTTATAAAGCGCTTTACAGCACCGACTGGTGTCCAAAGTGCTTAACATTAAAAACACAAATTTACAAAATAAAACACATATAAAATTTTAAAACAACACATAAAAAAAGAACATAAAAATAACAGAACATGTCACCTCCCCACTAAGTGTTAAAAGCCAGTTTAAATAAATAAGTCTTTAACTTAGATTTAAAAAGTGCTAGGTCAGGAATAGTACGTAACTCAAGAGGTAGCTCATTCCACAGTCTGGGGCCAGCTACCGCGAAAGCATGATCACCCCAGCGTTTATATCTTGACCTTGGAACATCTAAGTAAAGCTGGCCAGACGCCCTTAACGTCCTACTGTAGGTGCGCAAAGTTAAAATTTCAGACAAGTAGGGAGGTGCAAGGCCATAAATAGCTTTAAAAACAAACATTAAAATTTTTAAATCAATTCTAAAACGAACTGGAAGCCAGTGGAGTGAGTATAGGATGGGCGCAATATGCTCACGTCTAGAAGTGTTTGTCAAAAGACGAGCAGCAGCATTCTGCACCAACTGGAGACGCACAGAGACGACTGATTAATGCCCGCATAAAGTGCATTACAATAATCAAGTCTGGAGCTGATGAAAGCATGAATGGCCGTCTCAAGATCACGTCTACTGAGAAAGTGCTTTATTTTAGCCAAGAGGCGAAGTTGGAAAAAACTAGCTTTGACAACAGAATTTATCTGTTGATCGAACCTCAAACAGCTGTCAAATATCACTCCCAAATTCTTGACAGCTGGTTTTACATAGTTAGCCAAAGCACCAAAATTTGGTGTTACCACATTTGGTATGCCAGTGCGCTCAAACACCATGATCTCAGTTTTACCATCATTCAGGTAAAGGAAGTTTCGGGACAGCCACTGCTTTACATCACGAATACAATTAAATAATGATGACAAAGCATCACTCCCATTAGTCCTCACAGGCAGATAGATTTGCAGATCATCTGCATAACAATGAAAGGACAAATTGTGCTGGGTTATAATTGACCCCAATGGCAGAATGTACAAAGAAAATAGAATCGGCCCAAGGACAGATCCCTGCGGCACTCCACAGCACAGAGGAGCAGTTGATGAGGAAAGGTCCCCAATCATGACAGAAAAGCTCCTTTCAGCCAAATATGATCTAAACCACTCAAGTGCAGTACCATGAATGCCAATAAAATGTTCCAACCGGGAAACAAGTACTGTGTGATCCACAGTATCAAAGGCTGCTGTGAGGTCCAACAGAACCAGCACAGCAGGATTCCCTGCATCCACCGACAGAGTAATATCATTATGAACTTTTAAAAGTGCTGACTCAGTGCTGTGTCGCGATCTAAACCCAGACTGGAATTTTTCAAGGATGAGATTGTCTTCTAAAAATGATTGTAACTGTAAAAAGACAACCTTTTCTAAAACCTTAGATAGAAATGGCAGATGAGAGACAGGTCTAAAATTGGATAAAACTGATGAGTCCAGGTGAGGTTTTTTAAGAAGAGGTTGAACCACAGCATGTTTAAAAGCAGCTGGAACAGTTAAATGTGGTCTATTAAACATTAGGTCTCTCTCTTCTAAGTCCCTGTTAGTAAATGATATAATAATTGATCAACATATTGATTTATTCTGCCTTACAGAAACCTAGTTACAGCAGGATGAATATGTTAGTTTAAATGAGTCAACACTCCCGAGTCACACTAACTGTCAGAATGCTCGTAGCACGGGCCGAGGCGGAGGATTAGCAGCAATCTTCCACTCCAGCTTATTAATTAATCAAAAACCCAGACAGAGCTTTAATTCATTTGAAAGCTTGACTCTTAGTCTTGTCCATCCAAATTGGAAGTCCCAAAAACCAGTTTTATTTGTTGTTATCTATCGTCCACTTGGTTGTTACTGTGAGTTTCTCTGTGAATTTTCGGACCTTTTGTCTGACTTAGTGCTTAGCTCAGATAAGATAATTATAGTGGGTGATTTTAACATCCACACAGATGCTGAGAATGACAGTCTCAACACTGCATTTAATCTATTGTTAGACTTGATTGGCTTTGCTCAAAATGTAAATGAGTCCACCCACCACTTTAATCATACCTTAGATCTTGTTCTGACTTATGGTATGGAAATTGAAGACTTAACAGTATTCCCTGAAAACCCCCTTCTGTCTGATCATTTCTTAATAACATTTATATTTACTCTGATGGACTACCCAGCAGTGGGGAATAAGTTTCATTACAGTAGAAGTCTTTCAGAAAGCGCTGTAACTAGGTTTAAGGATATGATTCCTTCTTTATGTTCTCCGATGCCATATACCAACACAGGGCAGAGTAGCTACCTAAACTCTGTGAGTGAGATAGATTATCTCATCAATAGTTTTACATCCTCATTGAAGACAACTTTGGATGCTGTAGCTCCTCTGAAAAAGAGAGCCTTAAATCAGAAATGCCTGACTCCGTGGTATAACTCACAAACTCGCAGCTTAAAGCAGATAACCCATAAGTTGGAAAGGAAGTGGTGTCTCACTAATTTAGAAGATCTTCACTTAGCCTGGAAAAGAGTCTGTTGCTCTATAAAAAAGCCCTCCGTAAAGCTAGGACATCTTACTACTCATCACTTATTGAAGAAAATAAGAACAACCCTAGGTTTCTTTTCAGCACTGTAGCCAGGCTGACAAAGAGTCAGAGCTCTATTGAGCCGAGTATTCCTTTAACTTTAACTAGTAATGACTTCATGACTTTCTTTGCTAATAAAATTTTAACTATTAGAGAAAAAAATTACTCATAACCATCCCAAAGACATGTCATTATCTTTGGCTGCTTTCAGTGATGCCAGTATTTGGTTAGACTCTTTCTCTCCGATTGTTCTGAGTTATTTTCATTAGTTACTTCCTCGAAACCATCAACATGTCTATTAGACCCCATTCCTACCAGGCTGCTCAAGGAAGCCCTACCATTATTTAATGCTTCGATCTTAAATATGATCAATCTATCTTTATTAGTTGGCTATGTACCACAGGTTTTTAAGGTGGCAGTAATTAAACCATTACTTAAAAAGCCATCACTTGACCCAGCTATCTTAGCTAATTATAGGCCAATCTCCAACCTTCCTTTTCTCTCAAAAATTCTTGAAAGGGTAGTTGTAAAACAGCTAACTGATCATCTGCAGAGGAATGGTCTATTTGAAGCGTTTCAGTCAGGTTTTAGAATTCATCATAGTACAGAAACAGCATTAGTGAAGGTTACAAATGATCTTCTTTTGGCCTCAGACAGTGGACTCATCTCTGTGCTTGTCCTGTTAGACCTCAGTGCTGCTTTTGATACTGTTGACCATAAAATTTTATTACAGAGATTAGAGCATGCCATAGGTTTTAAAGGCATTGCACTGCGGTGGTTTGAATCATATTTATCTAATAGATTACAATCTGTTCATGTAAATGGGGAATCTTCTTCACAGACTAAGGTTAATTATGGAGTTCCACAAAGTTCTGTGCTAGGACCAAGTTTATTCACTTTATACATGCTTCCCTTAGGCAGTATTATTAGACAGCATTGCTTAAATTTTCATTGTTACGCAGATGATACTCAGCTTTATCTATCCATGAAGCCAGAGGACACACACCAATTAGCTAAACTGCAGGATTGTCTTACAGACATAAAGACATGGATGACCTCTAAAGTCCTGCTTTAAACTCAGATAAAACTGAAGTTATTGTACTTGGCCCCACAAATCTTAGAAACATGGTGTCTAACCAGATCCTTACTCTGGATGGCATTACCCTGACCTCTAATAATACTGTGAGAAATCTTGGAGTCATTTTTGATCAGGATATGTCCTTCAATGCGCATATTAAGCAAATATGTAGGACTGCTTTTTTGCATTTGCGCAATATCTCTAAAATTAGAAAGGTCTTGTCTCAGAGTGATGCTGAAAAACTAATTCATGCATTTATTTCCTCTAGGCTGGACTATTGTAATTCATTATTATCAGGTTGTCCTAAAAGTTACCTGAAAAGCCTTCAGTTAATTCAAAATGCTGCAGCTAGAGTACTGATGGGGACTAGAAGGAGAGAACATATTTCACCCATATTGGCCTCTCTTCATTGGCTTCATGTTAATTCTAGAATAGAATTTAAAATTATTCTTCTTACTTATAAGGTTTTGAAAAATCAGGTCCTATCTTATCTTAGGGACCTCATAGTACCATATCACCCCAATAGAGCGCTTCGCTCTCAGACTGCAGGCTTACTTGTAGTTCCTAGGGTTTTTAAGAGTAGAATGGGAGGCAGAGCCTTCAGCTTTCAGGCTCCTCTCCTGTGGAACCAGCTCCCAATTCGGATCAGCGAGACAGACACCCTCTCTACTTTTAAGATTAGGCTTAAAACCTTCCTTTTTGCTAAAGCTTATAGTTAGGGCTGGATCAGGTGACCCTGAACCATCCCTTAGTTATGCTGCTATAGACTTAGACTGCTGGGGGATTCCCATGATGCACTGAGTGTTTCTTTCTCTTTTTGCTCTGTATGCACCACTCTGCATTTAATCATTAGTGATTGATCTCTGTTCCCCTCCACAGCATGTCTTTTTCCTGGTTCTCTCCCTCAGCCCCAACCAGTCCCAGCCCTCCCTGAGCCTGGTTCTGCTGGAGGTTTCTTCCTGTTAAAAGGGAGTTTTTCCTTCCCACTGTCGCCAAGTGCTTGCTCACAGGGGGTCGTTTTGACCGTTGGGGTTTTTCCGTAATTATTGTATGGCTTTGCCTTACAATATAAAGCGCCTTGGGGCAACTGTTTGTTGTGATTTGGCGCTATATAAATAAAATTGATTTGATTTGATTCTCCTCGTGTTCCAGAATGATATGGTACTGCCCCCGTGCCTGAACCCTAGTACTGGCTACCTGTTCCACACGTCTCTGTGGAAACTCATCAGCTCCTTGCTGGAGCGCTCCTGGACTTAATTGTCATTTAAGTTCTGCTCTCTCTCTGTGGGATCTCACTCTGACATTCTTTAAGACAGTGACTGTGCTTTCATAAAGAACTATTCAAGAACTCTGCTAAAGAATTATAAGACATTCTGTGTTTGCTCCTATTCTGTACTGAGATTGTTTGTGGCAAGCATTACTGAAGTGCACTCCACTTACCCATTGTGTCTTCCTCCATAGTTCCTGGTTACTGAAGCCATGTCCCACCTGGCCCCTGGTCTCTTTCCTTGCTTGTCCCTTCATTTCTCAAGACCGGCTCGGGATCCTGCAGCTCCCTATTTTCATGGCTAGGAGGCGGGCTACTCTCCATTCTGCAGGAAACCCCCAGCGCAGCACCCTTATTTCTATTAATAAATATTATTTCTTTTTGTACTCCTGTGCCCATCTCCCTGCATTTGGGTCCACAGTCCGAACAGTTCGGTTGTACCCGAACCCCTAACCATAACATGCTGTTTATAAATCACAGTCTGATTGGAACTGTGCACAGACAGATCTGTCTTATATCCCGTTCTCTACATGGCCAGACTGATCTACTAATGGCCGATGCGAAACACATCATGAATATTCAAACATATACATGAAACATGAAATGTGTACTTATCATGACAAAGGAGACAATGAGAAGGAAAATTCAAACATTTCTGAAACAGAAATCGAGACACTTCTGTGTGATCAGTGGTGTAATCAGAAAAAAAATAAGGCAAACTTCAAAGCCACAGCTAATGACACCCAAAATACTTTTAAATGGACTGCATTTATATAGCACTTCCCATCTGCATCAGAAGTTCAATGAACTTTGCAATTATGCAATTATTCACCCATTCACACTCACACACCAATGTCAGGGTGCTGCCATGCAAGGCGCTCACTGCACACTGGTAGCAACTATGGGATTAAAGACCTTACCCAAGTTCCCTTAGTGATTATCTGGTCTGGCTGGATTTTGAACCAAGTATCCTAAAGTGTGAAGCCCAATGCTCAACCACTGGACCATCACCTCCGCAACTAAACCACCACCTTTTTGAATAACAGCCATTTGTAATGATGGTTCACTGGTGGTTCTGCATGTTTTGTCTTAATTTTGACATCATGTTCACTTATGAACATACAGTGGGGAAAATAAGTATTTGATCCCCTGTCAGTTTAGCAGGTTTTCCCACCGACAAAGAATGGAGAGATCTGTAATTTTTATCATAGCTACACTTCAACTGTGAGAGACAGAATCTAAAAAAAATTAAAAATCCAGAAAATCACATTGTATGATTTTTAAATAATTAATTTGCATTTTATTGCATGAAATAAGTATTTGATCCCCTAGAAAAAACAAAGCTTAACAACTGGTACAGGTCTGCCATTACAGAGGTCAGACGTTTCCTGTAGTTCTTGAACAAGTTTTCACACATGGCAGCAAGGATTTTGTTCCACTCCCCCATACAGATTTTCTCCAAATCTTTCAGGTTTGGAGTTTCAGCTCCCTCCAAAGATTTTCTATTGAGTTCAGGTCTGGAGACTGGCCAGGCCACTCCAGGACCTTGAAATGCTTCTTACGGAGCCCCTCCTTAGTTGCCCTGGCTGTGTGTTTGGGGTCATTGTCATGCTGGAAGACCCAGCCATGACCCATCTTCAATGCTCTTACTGAGGGAAGGAGGTTGTTTGCCAAAATCTCACAATACATGACCCCATCCATCCTCCCTTCAATACGGTGCAGTCGTCCTGCCCCCTTTGCAGAAGAGCACCCCCAGAGTATGATGTTTCCACCCCCATGCTTCATGGTTGGGATGGTTTTCTTGGGGTTGTTCTCATCCTCTAAACATGGTAAGTGGCGTTGATTCCAAAAATCTCTATTTTGGACTCATCTGACCACATGACCTTCTCCCATGCCTCCTCTGGATCATCCAAATGGTCACTGGTGAACTTCAAACGGGCCTGGACATGCGCTGGCTTGCTGCCCTGCAGGATTTTAAACCATGACAGCATCATGTGTTACTAATGTAATCTTTGTGACTGTGGTCCCAGCTCTCTTCAGGTCATTAACCAGGTCCTCCTGTGTAGTTCTGAGCTTTCTCAGAATCACACTTACCCCACAAAGTGAGATCTTGCATGGAATCCCAGAGTGAGGGAAATTGACAGTCATCTTGTGTTTCTTCCACTTTCTAATAAATAATCATAACAGTTGTCTTCTACCAAGCTGCTTACCTGTTGTCCTGTAGTCCATCCCAGCCTTGTGCAGGTCTACAGTTTTGTCCCTGGTGTCCTTAGACAGCTCTTTAGTCTTGGCTATGGTGGACAGGTTGGAGTGTGATTGATTGAGTGTGTGGACAGGTGTCTTTTATACAGGTAACAAGTTCAAACAGGTAAAGAGTGCAGAATAAGAGGGCTTCTTAAAGAAAAATTAACAGGTCTGTGAGAGCCAGAATTCTTGCTGGTTGGTAGGGGATCAAATACTTATTTCATGCAATAAAATGCAAAGTAATTATTTAAAAATCATACAATGTGATTTTCTGGATTTTTTTTTTTTTTTTAGATTCTGTCTCTCACCGTTGAAGTGCACCTACAATAAAAATTATAGACCTCTACATTCTTTGTAGGTGGGAAAACCTGCAAAACTTACAGGGGGTCAAATACTTATTTTCCCCACTGTAACCTTAGCAGCTTTTAGAAACAATAAAAATAACACCAAAAGAAACTGCATGAAACTGTTCAATTAACAGAATAATAAGACAACTAGAAGCACTCAGAGAGTGCATACCTCTGCCAAGGCCATGGGGTCACTGACGTCATAACATCTACATGCCGTGGAATCATTGAACCTAAAAAAGTCTAACAATGATGTTTGCTCAGCAGTAAAAAAGTTTCATCTGCTGTGACTGGATAGCATGTATCCTTAGCGCTTGGCATCACAGTTTATTGCAACTTGCACCTTTCCCTGAAGCTACTGTCATCTGAGCACTGATATTGATATTGCATGTGCTTATAGATAAAAACAAATAAGAGACAAAATTCAATATATTATTCAGCTAAACTGCAAATATAAGAATTTTTTAACATTTATGAAACACTTCTCGAAACAAGGCTATAGGGTCACTGACCCTAAAGAGATTCCCTCCTTGGCACAGTGATCTATTTCTTTTTGTCTCTTTGTCTAAAATTGTATATAATAATCATTAGATTATTAATATATAAACAAAAATAAATTTAAGAAATATTACAATTTGAAAACAAATGCACCTGAACGTGATGACAGCTGCAACTGCTTAATGCTAACTTTTAATATTGAAAATGCCATGACATGCCAATGACATGCTAACGCGTTAGCATCGGGATCCGGATCACCACTAAAATTTAATCACTTGCTCCTCTTGTCATTTCCAACCACTCCACAAAATTTCATCAAAATCCGTTCAAACCTTTTTGAGTTATCCTGCTGATAGACAAACAAACAAACAAACAAATGCGACTGAAAACATAACCTCCTTGGTGGAGGTAATTTGTGATTTTTACAGTTGTCCAACACTCCTGTGCACTGCTGTGATATCACCACACTCCTATCTTTGGTCAGATAAAATGATGCCTTACAAATTTTGAGCAGTGAAAAAGATTTGGGCCCCTTTTTAATATTAAATTGCAGAAAGGAAAATATTTGTATCTGTTTTATGCCAGTATCGCAGGCAGGACCATGCCCAAATAATGGCGATAAACCAGTCATGTTCACCACGAATACTTACATTTCTGCAGCTGTGGCACGGTGATGAATTACTACATGTGCAACTTGCAAGTTGGATTTTACAATTAAACAGACCATCTGGAATAATTTTGACTCACTGTCACATCTACAATTTTCATTTTTATAATGATAGTACATGTATATGTGATGTGTATTATTAAGTAGAATTTAATTTATGAGTTATGAATCGCTTGCACTGCATCATTTTAATTTAACCTTTATTTAACCAGGTTATGCCCATTGAGATCAAAATCTCTTTTACAAGGCATACCTGGACAATTATAAAGTTTCCAATTAACCTAACCTGCATGCCATTATATGTGTAGTAATTGTCCCACTCACATTTTAGTCCTCTCCAAAATGTTTGACACGTGGATAACAGTTTGTGCTCATATACACAGATGTAGTTTGTTTTGATAAATACCTATTTATGTGTTAGTAATATTATATAATGTAATATATAATGATGCCTTCTGCGAGTGAGTCACAAGATGTACATGCAATTCTACTAAATAACAAATGTCAAGTATTCTTTACATGTATTCTATCCATAAGAATATTTCCATTATTCAACATTATGGTGAGTCAAAAATATTACAGAGTGACTGTTCTGTTGGTAAATATATAATCCGACTCAGTTCTTGTGGGCAGCCCAGTGCTATAGTGGTTAGAACTGTTGCCTCACATCAAGAAGGTCATGGGACTGATCCCAGCATGTGGTCTTTCTGTGTGGAGTTTGCATGTTCTCCCTGTATTTGTGTGGGTTCCTTCCGGGTGCTCCGGCTTCCTTCCACATCCAAAGACATACAGGTTAGATGGATTGGAAACTGGAAACTGTCTATAGGTGTGTCTGTGAGTGTAAATGTGTTTGTCTATATGTGGCCCTGTGACAGACTGGCGTCCTGTCCAGGGTGTACCCTGCGTCACGCCCTATGGCTGCTGAGATTGGCTCCAGCCAACCCCCCTGTGACCCTTAATTGGCATAAGCAGTTGAAGATGAGAGAGTGATTGAGTTCTTATATCAAACCACACCTTTAATAATTTATCAGTGCATTGGAATTACTGAAATGTAAATATATTAGTGTTGCACATGAGTGTATTGTCACCCTCAATTGGACAAGGTGTGACATCCTGTCTTCTATACCAGCATAAAACAAATACAAGTCTTTCCCTTACTGAAATGGTTTATTAAAAACTGGCCAACATCTGTTTTGTTGCTCAACATTTATTAGGAGTGATTTTATCTTAATATAGACAGCAGTGATGCAACCTCACAGCAGTGCAAAGGATTCTGGGGCAAGTGTGAAAATCATTCATTGCCTTGTTATTCTGTTAACTGGACAGTTTCATGCTGATTTTTAATACTCCTTAAAGCTTGTTAAATGTATGTCCATAAGTGAGGGGGATGTGAAAATTAAGACAAAGCATGCTGCACCATTAAGGAGCAGTCATTACAAATGGGGGTTGAATGTACTTGTGAGTGCTTTCAAAAGCAGGGTTGTCACTCAGTTTATTTACTGTTTTGGTTTTGTTTGTTTATTTGTTGTGGGGTTTTTTTATCATGCCACAACTGTGATCACCTACAAGCACCTTGATTTCTGTTTCAGATTTTTCTTTTTTCTTTTCTTTTCCTGCTCTTCCTCTTGGCTGTAATAATTACTAAACTTTTCAGGCATCATGTGTAAATTTGAATATTCATGAGATGTTTGCATTGGTCAGTTGTGGTTGAATGTGGGCATGCAGACAACAGGATATGAGGCAGATCCATCTGTGCACAATTCAAAGTCATGTGTCATTTATAAAGGCAATTATGCTTGCAGTTGTGTGTGCCAACAGTTTTATGAGTCTGAATTATTACATACTAGTGCAGTGCCCATAGGTTTGTATTCCTATAGAAAATTGGGAGCTTAAGCAGATTTTGCATGGATGGTCACATGAGGCTGTGTTTGAAGGAGGGATGTAGAAAGATGTGTACTTCTGTTATATTATATTATTAACTGAATATAGTGTTTCATATTTTTTTTTTAAAAAGTCTGTTTTATTATCAAATATATGAAGATAAAATGATTCCTATTAAATAGGTAATTGGAAGAGACTCAGACAAAATTAAACAAAACATTTAGAATATTTGTAACAGCAAATCAGTATCCCATCTTCTGAAGACAGTTTATTTCAACTTGAACTCACAGAAAATATAATATTTCATTCAGCTTATGTACTTAATGAAACATTGTACAAATTGTGGGAAAATATAATATTTTGTTCAGTTTATGTACATACTGAAATCCATAAATAGTGGGAAATTTGTTGGAGCTATCAAAAAATGGATTTTAGTCAACATTTCCTCAGTGTTGTCAAGTTAAACTCACTCGCAAGGAATACTGGCAGCATGTCTTTCACAGTAAAAGTATGTGCTGTGATGTTGGCATTAATCATTTTATTGTGAAACAGTGCAAGCAACATCAACTATCTAATGTTTAACTTTGCTACCAGTAACACTTGGAAGTAAGAATGTTATAATGTCAATCAAAATAAAGGTTTTGAAAAGTTTTTTTTTTTTAAGGTTTTGAAAATTGATTCCCAAAATTTCTAAAGGATACACATCATCATGCCATGCGCAAGCCATATCCCAAAGCTGAAAGCTGAGATCAATCTGACAAACAGTCATAGAGATATGCAACCTATATATAGTTTTTGTTTTTGTTTTTTTTTGTTTTTTTTTTTGTATTTTTTTTTTGAGTGCTTGTTTCCAGCTTGGAAGGTTCCTGGTTCAATCACTGTCCATTGTGCATGTAATGTGGAGCTGTGTAAGGCATCCAGTGTAAAACGAGCCAATTCAACATGCAAATCCATCTCAGATTACTGTGGCAACAGTTTATCCCCTCAAAATGAACATACTGGTACCTGTCTTGTAAATAACTAGTTAATCAATCAAGAGCCAATCCTCTAATACCGTACTTCTGTAATTTGTTCAGTAGTAAGGTGTGATCTATGGTATCAAATTCTTTCTGCAAATCAAAAAAAAAAAAAAAAAAAAAACCTCCTACAGTGTATTTCTTCTCTGTTGCATTTGTAATCTGTTCAACAAAATCGACCAAACTCAATGAAGTAGTGCAATTTTTCCTAAAACCATACTGATGTTCACTAAGAATGCATTGTTTAATTAAGAAATTGTTCAACCGCTTTACAAATATCTTTTTCCAGAATTTTTGAAAACTGTGGTAAAAATGAGATTGGCCTGTAGCTTGAAAAAAAAAATGCTTATCACCAGATTTGAACAATAGTATCACCTTAGCTATTTTCATTTTAGAAGGAAATTTCCCTGTCAACAATGACAAATTACAAATGTAAGTCAAGGGCTTAATAATAAAATCAATAATGTTTTTTTTTATCAAGAACATATCAAGGTTGTCACTGTCAATTGATTTTTTTCCCTTTTAACTTGCGAACTATGTCAATAATTTCAATTTCATCAGTTTCATTAATACACACTGAATCTAAAGTTGTATTAGTTGTTTTGCTGTTGTCCAAACAGCACATTTTTGAGGATACAATTGAATTTAATACGTTTTTACCCACATTTTTCAATTTCAATTTAATTTCAATTTATTTTCATTTATATAGTGCCATTTATATAACAGAGTAGCCTCAAAGCGCTTCACACAGGTAAGGTCTAACTTTACCAACCCCCAGAGCAACAGTGGTAAGGAAAAACTCCCTCTGAGGAAGAAACCTCAAGCAGACCAGACTCAAAGGGGTGACCCTCTGCTTGGGCCATGCTACAAACATAAATTACTAAACAATTCACAGAACAATTCACAGACGAATATACAAGAAATGCTATTGGCGCACAGGACAGGAGGATCGCCAACACGAATACAACTCCCATCTCTGGATGGAGCTGCACCTTAAACAGAGAAAAAAAAAAACAATCAGGCATCAGAAAGACAAAAAATACTGTATAATTTGCCAGCATTAAACAACAAGAAAAACAGAGAAATACTAAGGTGATCACCCTAAACTTCACTAAAAGACCCAGAATTTAGGTAAAGTTGAGGCTGTAGCCCACTCCAATTACTAATAAATGAATTAAAAGAGTAAAAAACGTAAAATAAAACTGTACCAGTATGCTAGCCATATGAAAGGGAAAATAAGTGCGTCTTAAGTCTGGACTTGAAAATCTCCACAGAGTCTCACTGTTTTATTGACGCAGGGAGATCATTCCACAGAACAGGGTCACGATAAGAGAAACCTCTGTGAACCGCAGACTTCTTATTCGCTTTAGGGACACAAAGTAGTCCTGCACCCTGAGAACGTAAAGCCAGGGCCGGTACGTAAGGTTTAATTAGGTCAGCTAGGTAGGAAGGTGCGAGTCCATGAATAATTTTGTAGGTTAGTAGCAGAACCTTAAAATCTGATCTCACTGGGACAGGAAGCCAGTGAAGGGATGCCAAAATGGGTGTAATGTGGATGTACTTTCTGCTTCATGTCAAAAGTCTGGCTGCAGCATTTTGAACCAATTGGAGACCCCTAATGCTAGACTGCAGTAAACTAGAACATTGCAGTAGTCCAATCTAGAAGAGATAAATGCATGGATCAGGGTCTCAGCATCAGCCATAGACAGGATGGGAGGAATCTTCGCTATATTTCGCAGGTGGAAGAAAGCAGTCCTAGTAATATTTCTAATGTGGAGGCCAAAGGACAACGAAGGATAAAAAATTACCCCAAGGTTCCTCACTTTGTCAGTGTGATGTATGACACACGAGCCGAGGCTGAGCATTACCTGGTCAAATTGATGCCAATGCCTCACTGGACCAAGAACCATCATTTCAGTCTTATCAGATTTTAAAAGTAGGAAGTTTCTAGACAGCCAACTTCTCACTGCTGCAAGGCAAACTTCTCAGGATTTTATGTGAACGATATTACCAGCAGTTATCGGCATGTATAACTGAGTGTCATCTGCATAGCAGTGAAAGGTAATCCCAAAATGCCGCAATATGTGCCCAAGGGGTGTTATATAAAGGGAGAAAAGCAGGGGGCCTAAGACAGACCCCTGTGGAACCCCAAATTTCATGTCACTAAGGTTAGAGGTAGTGTTACTGTACAAAACACAGTGAGAACGACTGATCAAGTATGACATCAGCCATGCAACAGTAATTATGCAACCAGTAATTCCAAAATGATTTTCCAGCCTATCAAGTAGAACATGATGATCCACTGTATCAAATGCAGCACTGAGATCTAACAGCAACAGAACAGTAGTGGTGTCTGAATCCATTGTAAGCAGAAGATCATTCATCACTTTAGTGAGAGCCGTCTCTGTGGAATGATATTTTCTAAAAGCAGACTGCAGTGGCTCAAAGAGATTATTCTCAGTAAGATAGTCTGCGAGCTGCTGTGACACCACTTTTTCCAGAATTTTAGAGAAAAATGATAGATTTGATATCGGTCGATAGTTTCTCAATACAATAGGGTCAAGATCAGGTTTCTTAAGTAATGGTTTAATCACTGTAGATATTAAGCATTTAGGAACAGATCCAGAAGTTAAAGAAAGATTAATAATTTCCAGCACAGTCGGCCCAAGAGTGGGCCACAGGTCCTTGAACAGTTTTGTTGGTATAGGATCAAATAAACAGGTTGTGCTTTTTGTTGACATTATGAGTTTTGTCAGCATTCCTAGTGAGATACTATCAAATTCTGTAAGTCTAGGTAATACATCAGTAGTGGCGCCCACCTCAATAGCAGGGTGTAGTGGCTGGGTTAAGGCATGCCGGGATATGTTTAACCTGATGTCTTCTATCTTCTTCCCAAAGTAATCCAGAAAATCTTGTGCCGGAAAAAGGAGAGCGAACTATAGGTGGTTGTCCATGCATAAGTATTGCCACCATGTTGAACAAGAACTTTGAGTTATGCTTGTTTTTGTTGATCAAATCAGAGTAGTAGGTCTGCTTTGTAGCCAATAATGCATGCTTATAATCTAAGATAGCATCATGCCACGCAAGGTGAAATACTTCTAATTTTGAACGATGCTATTTCCATTCTAGACCTCTTGCTTTATGCTTGGGGACACGCAGATAATCACTGAACCAAGGTGACTGTGATTTGGGGGAACGCGGTTTTAACACAGGTGGTGCAATCATGTCGAGTGTAGTTTTGAGCACTGAGTTTAAACTATCCACAAGTCTGTCTACTGACTGGGTATTTGTCAAATGTGAAGCTAAGACATCAGGCAGTCTAGCTTCGAGTTCAGTCTTAGTTGAGGAGTTGATGCATCACCGTAATGATATATATAAGGTTGTTGTTCCACTAAACACAGCAGCGAAACTGTATACTTAATAAGTGAGTGATCAGACACCACAGATGTAAGAGGCATGATGTCAATATTCGTGACAGCAATACCACATGCGAGAACCAGATCCAGGGTATTTCCACTAATGTGTGTTGAATCCTGAATGCATTGCCGAAATCCTAATGCATCCACAATTTCCATAAATGATTTGCAGAGGGGATCAGAAGGTGTATTTATATGAATGTTAAAGTCACCAATGATCAGAATGCTATCTACACTATTTGACAAGTTAGAGATGAACGCACCAAATTCATCTAAGAATTCAGAATATGGGCCAGGAGGCCTATATACAGTGACAAAGTAATACGACTGATTTTTATTTTTCTGAACTTGGCAATGTGTAATATCCTGAGCAGAGCGGAGAATCAGATGCTAAAAGGAGTTATATTTGTAACCCCAACAGCTAATAAGCGAAACCTAGATTTATAAATAAGAGCAACACCCGCGCCTTGCTTCGCATCATGAGGGATGTGACTAAATGTATATGCTGGTGGGCAGGCCTCATTTAAGGGGAGGACAGCTGTAGGTTTAAGCCAGGTTTCACATAGCCCAATCATATCTAAGTGATGATCAATAATTAGATCACTGATCAACAACGATTTTGAGGACAGTGATCTTATGTTAATGAGACCCAGTCTAAGGACCTCAGTGGGGTTGACAGTTAAACTGTTTGGGTTTAGGGGTGGTTCCAGAGTAGCATATATAAGATGCCTAGAAGTAGGTTTAGGTTTGAGACATTCCACGTGCGTTGTAGGTAGCAGACACGAAATCTTTGCTATTGCTGGAACAACCACTGGGCCATCCTCAATTTCAACATCATCCAATATAGTAATGGGTATTAAGTTTGAAAAGCATATCCCTCTATGATTTTTATGGACAATACTACGGAAGCAGGCCACAGTCTCAACTTGTTGAAATTCCCTCCCTGGCAAATAAACTGCACTATCACCATAGTGGATTTTCTGCACTAAATTCCCCACTAAGCTAATGGATTCCACATCCACATTTGTCATAAGCCTTGCGGGGTCTCTAATCACCTGCTCCGTGGCTTGCTGTAGATTCCTAATGTTACCCTCCCTGTAGAGCTCTATCTATGTTCGCAGACAAGATGGCGGCGCCTTCCCCAGTAGGGTGGAGGCCATCCAGCATCAGCAAGCACAGTGGCCCCAGAATGACGGCCAGTTAGCAATAAAGCTAAAGCCTTGCTGTCTACAAAACTGTGCCAGCCACCTATTTAACGATGTCAGCCTGATAAACGCCTCATCAGTCCCCTGGGAGGGGAGGGGACCAGAGACTATTAATCAATGGCGACACATTTTCTGGCAAGGTCACAAGTCCTCTCTATGTCCATTTTTGTGACCTCTGAGTGCTTCATCCTGATATCATTGGTGCCAACGTGAATAGCTATGTGACTATATCTCATGTCATGTTCCTTTGTCTGTCTTCCCTTCTGCAGCGTCAGCACCCTAAGATGAGATGCAATGTCGGGAGCTCTGGCCCCAGGAATACATTTAATGTCAGCCGGCGTCTGTAACCTGACTTTGCGGGTGATAGAATCCCCTATCACTAAAGTCCGGTGTTTCGGCCTGGAGACATGAGTGGATGTCACTTGTGGGCTCAGAGAATTCACATCAGGCAAATCCAAGGGGGAGAACCGATTCACAGTTTGCACTGGCAAGTGTGATCAGGGTGCCACAACTGGGCACCAAGCCCTACGGGGCTTCCTCCGCCTAGCCACAGTCCGAAAGCCGTCCTCCACAGCCAGTGTTTCTAAGCTGATGCTAATGGGCTCGCTAGCCAGCCCAACACTAACCTCATCTGGAGTGCCTGTAACATCTAACTCCACTGAGCTAAGAAGCTGCTCTAACTTACGGATATGGCTCTCTAGGAGAGAGACCATATCTTCCAACATCACGCAGGATTTGCAGAGGGTGTAAAGTAGAATTAGTAGTGTACATTGTGCACTAAGAAATTCAAGAATGTAGCCAAGCAAACACGAGTTAACCAATAATGGATAAGCTAACCACTCCTAAGGCTCACACAGATGCAAATAAATGAATTAAAATTCACAGCAGTTACACTGAAAAACTAACAGAGGTATTAAACAGGTTAAAAAAAAAGCAGCAGCTATAAAATATACTAAACAGCTAATTAGCTAACAGGAGTGTAAAAAAATGAAATGAAAAAAAAATGATGACGGGGGTCCGAAATAGCTAATGCAAGCTAACCGCTAGTGAAAATGCTAGCCGCTCCTAAGATTTTACACAGGAGTAAAATAATTACTTAAAATTCACAGCAGTTCGACTGAAAAACGAACAGAAGTATTAAACAGGTAAAAAAGAAACAGCTATAAAAAGTAACGACGGGGAAGGGGAGGGGGTGACCTAACTAGCGAAAACTAACTGCTAGTGAATGCTAACTGCTAGCGATTCACAACAGGACTATTGTTAAATAATGTTCAGAGTAAATACAATTAATAACCAGAAGAGTGCTAAACAGAAATAAAAGAAGTGTATACAACCGTGTGAAGTTCAGAGTAGCATCACAGCAACAAACAATCTATCAGAAGCAAGTTGCCAGATCAGCAAGATTACAACATTGACAAAATAATCGTTGAAATGATCAGCAATAGTTTTATTTTCTTTTACGGTTTTATCAGAATCAGTATGAAAGTAAGATGGATAATCGTTAACAACTTTTTTCTTATTAATAATTTCATTTAAAAGCTTAGTGTTGGTTTTATTTTTTCCACTAAATTGCAATAAAAATGCTTCTTACACGATCGCATAATGCTTGTTACTTTGTTTTTATATCTTATATTTACTTTCAGCTTCTTTTGTTCTAAAATTTATAAACTGTACAACATTTTTTTTCTTTTTACATTTGCATTTTGGAGTCCCTTTGTAACCCAAGGTATATCGATTGTTTTTTTCTATTTCCAGTTATAGGCACAATTACCATCATGTAGTATGTTTCTCTGCGAAAGATCTCAGCTCACAGATGGCTCACTGGTGAGGACACCAACGGCTGGAGAAGACCATGGGGATGTCCATGTTTCACTTGGCTATGGTAGATAGATGGTTACTTTCAAGAGCTGGGGGGTGAACCAATTGTCTGCTTGAGTAGTTGCAGTCCATGGTGTGTTGATGCCGTGATGCATGGCATCAGCAAATGCTCCCAGGCCTGATCTGACCTGAATGCCTGCTGCAGACTACAGTGTCCACTGTTTTTGGCTGTTCACAATTTGAAACTAACTGTTCCAGCAGTGGAGTGATTGAACAGTGAAGAAAATATACTGGAATCCTTTTGGATTTTTATACAAAGTGTAGCACACAGCTCGACACATGCTTGGCATGATGAAAGTCCAAAATTCCAAACCTTGTAATAAGACACACATGTGTCCAAAACGAAAAGTTAAAAGTCAAAATTCAGTGTTGCTCTTTGTGGAATATGGCATCATCTGGGTTCTCTATCAAAATGCCAATTGACCTCAACAGTAGCTACCCAGAAGCTCTAGGCTTCACATCAGCACCTCATTTGTGTGAAATGACTGAGTAGAAACACTTTGCTACTGTTTATGCACAGTACACAGTAAAATCACCAGTGTAAATCTAACACTGGCAGTGTTAAGTTAACACTGCCAGTGTACATATGGACCCACTCTGGCCAAAGTGGGACCATATGTACACTGGCAGTGCTAATTTCACACTGGTGATTTTACTGTGTAGATTTAATTTCTAAATGCTACAGAATTCTCACTGTTAGCTTTTTGTCTACACTAGTGGCGTACTGATTTCATGATATATAATCTTTTTCATAGAGTATTCAGTACCCAGGTATTGACAATAAAATTATTTTGTTTTTCTTTTGATTTGGAGGGTGTCTGCATCTTAACCTTTTCATATTAACATATTTCTGGACTTTTAGAAGGCGTTGTGTGATCTCAAAGTATAATAACAAATTAAAATATTCAGACCTCAATGCTACACATAAACTGTTAGAACCTGAACGGCACTAACAATTTGTTCACCATGACCTACAGTTTCTAATGTCACAATAAATATGCAGTGCATAGCACTCTGTATATTTGAAAAGAGGGGAATATGATGATGTGAGTGCCATAAAATACATAGACTATAAACACGCATACAGTTGAAACATGGGAGCAGGAACATCATAGCATGCTGTCATTCATTGGAGAGTAATATATCTGTCTCTTTTCATGGTTGCTGGTGTCCAAACACTCGCTCCATTGGGGAAAAAAGTGTTATAGCAATTTCAAGCTACATTTATTGCAGGTGACTTAGCTGTGATGTTGTCAGGAGTGATTGCTGTTTAAGTGAGGATTTGCTGATGCGCCCTCAGTGTCTGTTCTGCTCATCATTCTGAGCAATACCTCCACTTTTGATTGAGACATCAGAGCTGAACAATCCACTAATGGACACAGCTGATGTGAAGCCTAGGATGGGGTATTTTAATATAACTTCCAGCAGGGGCAAGGTAAGCGTGTTCCAAACATTTTGGAAAAATGTGCTTTACTATTGCAGAATGAACCCCATAGAGCTGTTTTAGTATACATTTATTCATAGGCCACCATTCAGGAACATGCGGTTTATGAAAAACAAAACATTTTGGGAGAACTTAATTCAGCTTTTTCCTCAATGTATGAACATGAAACTGATTTTCTTCATTATAGATCTTCTCTGCACTTATGCTTATGCATGTGTATGTATAAATACATAATGTGGTTGTAAATACTGCAAAGGCAACTGAGCTAAACTTGAGGCTTCGTTTGGGGGTTAAGATAAAGACCCATCATTGTTGATTACAACTAGCTAGCAATTCAGTAATTCAGATTTTCCTGCACAGCTGTCAAAAACAAACAGGGGTACCCTTGCAGAGGTTGTTTGTCCAATGACAGAGATCAAGCAGTAACCAACGGGCGAACATTCACCTACAGCCAGCACTCCCTTCACTGAAGAGCTTAGAATACATATATTGTATCTAGTAGTACCACAAACACTGTTTCAGTGTACTTCACCATGTTAATGCCATATTTACAGTTTACAGTTTAACTAGTCCATGTGTTGTGTGGGCCACTGAAGAGGAGGTACTGCTGGCCCACCACCACAAGATGGTGCCCTGCTTGAAGTGCGGGCTTCAAGCACGAGAGGGTGTCGGAGTGACCGGGAGTGACAGCTGTCACTCACCATCAGTACCAGCTGTTACTCATCCACTAATCATCTCCATCATCATAAAGGCCGGACTGCAACTCCACCTCCCCGCTGAGAAATCAGCTACCATAGAGGTAATTTCTCTGCTAAAAGTTAAACTGAACAAGAGTCTGATCTCATTTACAGCCGTTTTCCTGTGACGTGTCCTTATCTGCTGTGTTGGCGTTTGGTGTGGACTGCGACGGCTTCGCCTCACACCCCAACCAGATAAGTGGTTTCACAGGAGCTGTACGAGTGTGTTATTGGAGGTGGAGGGTCTCCCTCCTTAAGGAACACAGACTGAGGGATTACTGAGTGTGCGAACTCACACTCATCTGTACTGTTTCTGTTCTCTGCCAGCAGTACCAGGTCTGACAGCTGGAGACGGTGGCCACCTGGGGACCCAGGACTTGGCGGCTCCGGTGTTCTTCAGATCCGTTGGTGGTGGAAGCCGTGTGGGATCCGGCTCCTTTCTGGACGGACGTCTCCTATCCTCGAGCCTGCCCACACGTCACTCAACGTATAATTGACTGTTTTTCCAAACCTGTTTTGTTTGTATTCCATTGTGCACGTCATAACATTAAATTGTTACTGTTGTTACTGTAATGTCATTCAAAGCGCATATTAAACAAATATGTAGGACTGCTTTTTTGCATTTACGCAATATCTCTAAAATTAGAAAGGTCTTGTCTCAGAGTGATGCTGAAAAACTAATTCATGCATTTATTTCCTCTAGGCTGGACTATTGTAATTCATTATTATCAGGTTGTCCTAAAAGTTCCCTGAAAAGCCTTCAGTTAATTCAAAATGCTGCAGCTAGAGTACTAGCGGGGACTAGAAGGAGAGAGCATGTCTCACCCATATTGGCCTCTCTTCATTGGCTTCCTGTTAATTCTAGAATAGAATTTAAAATTCTTCTTCTTACTTATAAGGTTTTGAATAATCAGGTCCCATCTTGTCTTAGGGACCTCGTAGTACCATATCACCCCAATAGAGCGCTTCGCTCTCAGACTGCAGGCTTACTTGTAGTTCCTAGGGTTTGTAAGAGTAGAATGGGAGGCAGAGCCTTCAGCTTTCAGGCTCCTCTCCTGTGGAACCAGCTCCCAATTCAGATCAGGGAGACAGACACCCTCTCTACTTTTAAGATTAGGCTTAAAACTTTCCTTTTTGCTAAAGCTTATAGTTAGGGCTGGATCAGGTGACCCTGAACCATCCCTTAGTTATGCTGCTATAGACTTAGACTGCTGGGGGGTTCCCATGATGCACTGAGTGTTTCTTTCTCTTTTTGCTCTGTATGCACCACTCTGCATTTAATCATTAGTGATTGATCTCTGCTCCCCTCCACAGCACGTCTTTTTCCTGGTTCTCTCCCTCAGCCCCAACCAGTCCCTGCAGAGGACTGCCCCTCCCTGGGCCTGGTTCTGCTGGAGGTTTCTTCCTGTTAAGGGGGAGTTTTTCCTTCCCACTGTAACCAAGTGCTTGCTCACAGGGGGTCGTTTTGACCGTTGGGGTTTTTACATAATTATTGTATGGCCTTGCCTTATAATATAAAGCGCCTTGGGGCAACTGTTTGTTGTGATTTGGCGCTATATAAATAAAATTGATTGAATTGATTGAAATGCAGGTGAGTTATGTCTGAACGTCAATTATTTTCATACTCAAAATTAGTACATTTATAACGATTCCTAAAAGTTATTTTCTGTGGCTGTTAGGTAGAGCTCAGAATGAAATTTCACACCATCTATTTCACACAATGAACCATTTCAAAACATGACAATTCAAAATTATGAGTATATGAAACAAACCTTGTGTGTGGGGACTTTTCACATTGCCTACTCAGTTTGACCACCTAATACAAGTTCCTTGGGGCAACTGTTTGTTGAGATTTGGCGCTATATAAAAAAATTGATTGATTGATTGATTGATTGATTGACTGTTTTGGCTTATCCATTGCCCATTCATTTATGCCCCCTGTTGTGGGTCCGTGTTCCTACACTTTTACAACACCATGACTAATGTTCGTGACTAGTGGTTTCCATTTATTGTTCCAACCCTAGTTTCCTTGTGAGGAGGATAATTTAATATGTATTCAGCTGACTTCCATGAAACCAAGGAATTGACAGAAAATGGTAGAATGAAGAACACCTTAAATTTTGGTCATGATCTGAATTAACGCACTGGAGTCGTTTGACATGGAGCCACATCAAAGTCACATGACCAAATGAAATGGTTGTACCATCAAATCCCCCACACACTGAGTTTCTGTTTGTGTTGAAAGTGCAGACTTCAACCTATATTCCAGTTTTCAAATTTTGTTGATAGACCCAATAAAACTTGAGTAATGATTAATAATTTCACTAGGCTTTATCTTGATTATTATGGTAATGTGTGGAGTGGCATTTTCTGCAATCGCTTCATTCAGCAAGCACACAAACAAGACTTCTGTCCCTCTTTTGTCCTCTCTGCCCGGACCAATTCCAAGGGGAAAACTACACAAAACATGACTTTCCCTTTATCATTTGGTGGAAAATGCACATCCTAAACCAAATAAAAATGGCCACTGATCCACATATTTGTGGAGGCGGTGTGTTCCACATGCACATAAATGTCTTCTTTAGGCTGGGGGGATCTTCCCCTGTTTCATTGGTGGAAAAAGGCATGACCCAAACCTATTAAAACGACCGACCCCATGTGGATTGACAAACGAAGTGTCAGTGCTGCCTGCAGGTGGACAACAGGAGGAATAACAACAGCAGGAAAGTGTCAGGCCTGTGACATGTCCAAAACAAGACCTCTCTGACTTGTTTTGGACATGTCACAGGAATTTCTATTTATTTATTTATTTTTTTCTGAGTGGCACAAGTAATTTGTGTGACATGCCCAAAACAAGACCTCTCTGACTTGTTTTGGACATCTGACAGGAATTGATTTTTCTGAGTGGCACAAGTAATTTGTGCGGCATCTTAATGAATTATAAATAGTTGTACAAAAAACACCCAAAGCATTTCCTGCATTTTAATGTAAATAGTTGTGTATAACTTTGTTGTTTGCTACATTTTTACATATGTTTTTGAATTTACAGTTTAGATTTGCGTTCTAACTTATGAAAATGGCTTGTTAAACATGTTTGTGGGATTCACATTAAAAAAAATAACTTTTTTCTATTTAGATTTTATGGTTTTGTGTGAATTTAGGTTCATTGTTTTAATGTATTAATACAGTGTCAGAATGAAAGAAAAACTGTGAAGTCACACGGGCGAGGTTGTGCTGAAAAATATGACACCACACAATACAAAGTAAACACTTTTTTAAGGTAAATTAGGTAGGTAAAACCAAAAGTATTCAAAAATGGCCAATTATAACCTGGACTCCAGAGAATTAAATTCCACTTGCCCATGTTTGCTCCATCACTCAGCACAACAGATAGCAAGAAGTGGAGTGTTAAAATCCAAATGTCAAATATGTTAGGGTTGATTTGGACTCTTAAAGTGATCTTTTAACACTTCTCTGTGTTTAACTTGCCTAACATTAGTGTTGTTTGTCAGAGTTCATCATGGCAGTACTGATTCAGCTGTCTACAAGTTTAATAGAACTCTCTGAAGGTGTCATTTACACCACTACCTGCGCAGTGCGGAATCCAATTCCAGACTCTTCTGTTAATCTACGTACATAGCTCTTCATGGGCGGGCTCCGTCCTGCTTCTCAGACCTCTTTAGCCTGTAATCTCACACAATCTGTCACGGCATCTGACATGGGGTTTTTGTTTGATTTTCAAATGAGACAAGGAAGTGACAGAGACTCATCTTTAGCCCCTGTACTGTTGAACAATCTGCTCTTGAAAATTAGATTTACCTCCATCATCCACACACATGTATTCAAATGTCTGTTAAAAATTCTTTTTTTCCTTTTACACCATTACAACTGTTGTGTTGTCAGTATTGCAATAAATTGTGCACTGTCCCTTCTTTATTTATTTGTTTTGTACTATTTATTGATCAACCTTGTACAACACTTCTGTCAACAGTAGTTTTAAATGTGCAATGTGAATAAATTAGACATTGGCATCCACATGATAATGCTCTGTCTCCTGGATAGCATCCACATTGACATGCAACCAATTTGTTTCTGAAAATTGCTCTGACAGCATCACTTGCCATTATCAATCATGATAAATTAACAATACTGTAATGTGTTTTGTCGCTGACGTGTAAAAATGTATGTTAAAGAACACAAGTAGATGTGATAGATGGGACTGGTACTGTTATTGAATTTGATGCCGTTTATGTTTGCTGTTATTTATGCACTTGTATTGATTTGCTCAATGGCAGTATTGAAACGGGACTCCAGTGGGATTAATTGTTTTCTTAAATAGGACACAAGAGTATTTCCATAGTTCGACTACACAGAACCTGGGAAGAAGCATTACCATTTTTGATACATTCTAACAGTTCAAATAATTCACAAATTCATTATACTGTACAATCAAACAGCTATAGCAGCATGATTTTATGTCTTACATATTGCTGACATTCTCAAGAAATTCAATATTGTGAAAACAATTTCACTTCAAAAAGCCAAATCAGCCTTGACACAATTCTACCTCAAATGCTTATGTTTGTGCAACAACTAACATCAAGTGATTAGTCAACTAAGTGAGTTTTGTCAACTATACAAGATTATACGAGGTCTGTCCAAAAAGTAATGGACCTTTTTATTTTATTCAAAAACTATATGGATTTGAATCACGTGTGATTGCATCAGCCAAGCTTGAACCTTCGTGTGCATGCGTGAGCTTTTTCACGCCTGTCGGTTGCGTCATCCGCCTGTGGGCAGGCTTTGAGTGACCACTGGGCCACCCCCCTCATTGGATTTTATTGTCTGGGAAATAGCAAAGAGACTGCCGCTTTATCCGTGAAAGTTTTTTTCAGAAACTGTTAGAGACAGCCAGTTGGAAACCATTCGAAAGATTCAGATGGTTTTCGGTGAAGATTCTGTCAGCGTCACATGGATTAAGGAGTGTTAAAACCTTTTTAAAGACGGCCCACAACAGCGGAGGGCGCGCGGCGCACCGAGCGGCCATCGACAGGCTGGAACGACCAGATCATTTCTAAACTGAACGCTGTGTTGATCCGGGACATCGTGTGACTACCACAGAAATGGCAAGAGAGCTGGACATAGCACTTTTGCGGCACATTCCACTGTTACAGGAGATTTTGTAATGAAAGACGTGCGGAGGATTTTGCACCTCGGCACGGAGCCGCTCATGGCACGCAACAAAAAAAACACCTCCGTGTTGGAAACCATTCAGAAGATTCAGACGGCTTTCGATGGCTTTTCAGTCGAGTGAGTATCCGAGAAATTGTGTAACAGCTGGACATGCCCCAACATGTCCTGTGAGACTTCCAACACGGAGGTGTTTTTTTTGTTGCGCGCAATGAGTGGCTCCGTGCCGACACGCGAAATCCTCCGCACGTCTTTCATTACAAAATCTCCTGTAACAGTGGAATGACGCCGACAGAATCTTCACCGAAATCCATCTGAATCTTTCGAATGGTTTCCAACTGGCTGTCTCTAACAGTTTCTGAAAAAAATTTCAAGGAGCAAAGCAGCAGTCTCTCAGCCATTTCACTGACAATAAAAATCTGACCAGTGCTCACACAAAGCCTGCCCACAGGCGAATGACGCAACCGACAGGCGTGAAAAAACTCACGCATGCGCACGAAGGTTCAAGCTTGGCTGATGCAATCACATGTGATTCAAATCCATATAGTTTTTGAAAAAAATAAAAAGGTCCGTTACTTTTTGGACAGACCTCGTACCGCTTAATGAAATTGGGCCTAAGTTATTCCAATCTGTTTTCTGTTATCAACTAAGTCCCCTTTTCTAATAACCTTTGAGGTGCACATACAACTGTTTGTTCTGGACAATTTCTGACAATTCTACTCAATTCCAGAGGTGTAGGTTGTCAAATGTTGTGGACAACCTAAAGGGCATTGAGGCATGTTGTGATTTTTAAGCGGGATGAAAAAAATATATATATATTGAAGTTGAATTCATAGGAAAACATCAGTTGATCATATTTATGCTATCCAATTTATTCTTATCTTTTATTCCACATGACCACACAGTGAATGACATTTTACAGTGTGCCTACTGATAATCCATAAATGTCATACTTCCTATGAAGATTATCAGATGATTATATATATATTTTTGAGCATCTTTTGCATCCTTTTGGGAAACTTTTAAATGGTTATCAGCAGATGTGACACAAAAATGCCTTGATTAAACACTGAAATCAAAAAGTCCTCTGTTTTTTCTTTACTTTTTTACACAGAACTGCTTTGTTTCTGCATTATTGTGCTCTTTAATTTTTCTTTTGAATGAGACTTTTTATCATTTTAATGTTCATTAAATTATTGCATTCGTTTCCAAACTCAGTCTGCAGTTTTCAATGACGCTGACCTGCTGTTTGGGCCGTGCTTTATTAAGGTTGTTACACACACCATATAACCCAAAAGCACTGCAGAGAGCTTGATGTATTATTGTCATTTGGACAACTCAGTCTTGGCAGATGGTCCATATAGTTCCTTTCAGCTAGCTCAAACAAAAATGACTTTGTGCCCATGAACATAAGGCAAATAGTAGGATGGCTGCCATTTAAACTCACACTTTCAAAGCGGTTATTAATAATAAAATGGGTTTATTTTATCTGTATGAGTGCTAATGTTCAACGTCCAATTTAGGTGTGAATGTTCACAAGGAGTGGCAGATTTATCGTCCCCTGCCAACATAACTGAGGCCCTATTTTCTTGTTCAGTGAAGTGGAAGTAGGTGGCTCAGTGCTGCTTGCCAATATGTTACCAAACAGATCTTATACAAATGCAATTAGAGCACTGTTTGGTTCTGTTGCTAATAAACGTGATTGACAATCAGAAATGCATTTTTTGTGAAGGGCTTTGTGGAATTCTCCAAGCAAATGAGAGCGGAAACAAAGGCAAAGGTGCATCCTCAGAGCTGTGGGTAATGATACCGAAAAATAATCTGCAAGCCCCCATGGGTATTTGATTTACAGAGCAGTTTGGATCCAGTCCAATATATACATATTTTCCCTCAGCTGCCACTGAAACAGCAACAGTGGAATATTGTAAATTTGTTTTTATCCTTGTGCAGTATCCCGCGTGCACTCAAACATACATGACCACAGTGTGGGGTATTTTTGGAACAGTTACATTTTCTCAGACTCTGCTTCATTTTCCAGCACAATTTTCAAACTGTGAGTTGAGAAGCCCACATTCAGTGTAGCTCTTTCATGTCGGTCGGCAGCTGAAAGTCCCTCACTGATTCATATATTGATTGCTGTGGACCACAAGCAGCACACTCCATGCTGTTCTGTGCTTCTTTTCAAGTTTAATCGTGATATTGATATAAAAAAGGAAAAAGAAACAGTATGAGCCACAAACATTGAAGGCATGCTTTTAGTTGCTGAATGAAAAGCCATTTTCTCTCAGCGCATTTTGTTTACTTGAGGACGTTGTCTCTGTTCTTCAAATATGCAGTAAATAGATTTAAGCCTGAAAGTGTTTTTCTGTGCTTTTATACTTTGAGAGCCTCAATTTGCGATTGAAACCCCTCAGATGTATTAGAGACCCTGCAAATTCAACAGAGGATGAAGCTTTTTTTTTATTTATTTCTTTATTTTATATCCCCGGATGTTTGGTTTCATGTCAGATTTATATTGGTAAGTTATTAAAGCTCGTCAAAACTCAGACTCTGCTTTCCTTGGCAACCTTGGGCTTCATTAGCATGATGAACCCCGGGCGTGTTTTTGTCTTGCTTCGCTGGTTCTTGTCTCCTGCTCACATATTTCATTTTGTTTCTTTCGTGCTTTAGTGGAATGACTTATGACTTGTCTTTTGGGATTTTGGCTCAAGTTTGCAAACTATTTCACCCTCATCAACAGTTAACAGCGGTTCTGCTCTGGTGATTATGCAGCACGAAAATTAAGAAATAAATTAAGTTGCACAAAACACTGATTCGTCACACATCATTGACACACAAATTGCATTCATTGAACTGGTGTTTTTACTGATAACACTTTTAATGATCAGAAAAAAAACTAATACTGTATATTTTGTGTGATTGTATTGTGACAGTGTGTCTTCATTTATAAAAACAGCAAATAATGTGCATTGATGCACACAAAAAACTAACAACTGCACTTGATTTTTTAAAAGGTGCTTCTCAAAGCATTTTGTCATAAAAGGTCACACTTGCAATTTGAAAAGTGTCTTAAATTGAGCTGTCCAAGGTTCTGATGAGACATGGAGTGCATCTTAATGTTGTGTGGAGTATGGAAAAGGCTGTTCGTCATGTTGTATATCAAAGCAAGCCAAAATAACAGCGTACACACAATATAAGAAATGTATGATGTGCAGTGATGCCGGTAACGTGTTACTTAGTAACGCGTTACTACTCTAATCTGACCACTTTTTTTAGTAACGAGTAATCTAACGCGTTAATCTTTCCAAATCAGTAATCAGATTAAAGTTACTTCTCCATGTCACTGTGCGTTACTATTATTTTTCAATGTGGGTCGATAGCAGCATTAAACTTGGTCTGTGGGCAGGAGGTCGGGGTTCGACTGAACTGCCCACTTTAAGTGAGCTGTGAGCTTTTCATCCACGGTTTTTTGCAGCTGCTCGACTCGTCGTCTCCTCTTAAAGCGCGGTGATCAGCACACCTGCACTGAGCTTTACAAAGACATTTTTATACTTTTTTTCCTCCTTTATTTAGAGCTGAGCTGAGCTGCTCCGTATCTGCACGTTAAAACAGCTGATCCTCCGCGACGCGTCAACAACTAACACTATTTTCCACTCAAATGCACCTAAACTCTCTTTCTGAGGACCACATGATGTGAAAACACAATAAAACTTTCTTACCTGTAAATCTGGTCACGTTTTCTGCATAAATAAATGTTATCCATTCTTTGTGCTCAAACGCCAAAGTAGGGGCAAATCCAGATGGAATGGGGGCGTGGGGCAAGGATGTGCTCCCCTCACAACACCCCTAGATTAAAGGTCCAGTTTTGAAGCCTTTTTTTACTACAACTACTAATACTACTTAAAATAATATTAATTTCAACAAGTAAAATATTTAGAGAGAATTTAAATGTTAGAAAAATGCTAGAATTAATTTAATAGTTACATTTATAAACAATGTAGGTTTGAAATTGCAAGTTTTACTGTTACAGTGCTGTCAACAGTTAAATATGAGGTCAAGAAAGAGGTCTTTATTTTACTTTTTATAAAACAAGTATTTATTTTCATTGAAGTCAAGAAAGGGTGACTATAAAGTAAGTTTTGGCAAAACAGGTATCATTGTCATGTTGAGGTGGCAGAGGGTTGTTGTCGGCAGCTGGGAAAAGTAACTAAAAAAGTAACTAGTAATCTAACTTAGTTACTTTTACAATTGAGTAATCAGTAAAGTAACTAAGTTACTTTTTCAAGGAGTAATCAGTAATTGGATTACTTTTTCAAAGTAACTGTGGCAACACTGATGATGTGCCATAATTATCCCAGAATACCTCATGGAAATGGAGCATTATATACATCATTAATGATTCTTTTTTTTGTAATCTTTTCTTTGGCTCAAACTGTGATAACTGAAAACAGGTTTTCATCAATATAAATGTTGTAAATTCAAGACATTTTTCTTTCATCATTTCAGGTTTAAGCAAATATATATTAGCATTGTTTTCTATTGCAAAATAATACATATGCTGCAGTCAGCATTATGATAACATTCAAAGAAACAAACAGAAAATGGAATATCAAGGAAAAGCAATGTTACCGTTGTAGTGTCTCGTAGATAAAACTTTTTCTTTGTCCACCACAGCTGATGAGGCCCATGATAGTCATCTGGAAGACTGATTAGTGGGAGGTGTTCTGTGTGTTTGGAGATGCTGACGAGACCAATGTGTGCCTGGAATGTTTTTGTACAGTGTGGACATAAGATGGCAGTCACATTCTGTGTAGGGTTGTTGACTGTAGCTTTCCTGGCCTGTCTCAGTAGTCCTGCTGCTACTGTCTTGGATGCTTCAGAAATAGTAATGCCATTTTTTAAAAGCTGCGCACCACCTAGTGTGGTCTTGGGCAGCTTCTTCCCAAATGTTTGGGTTGATGATGAAGGCATTCAGTGAAAATGCTTTCAAGGTGTCTTGCTTTCAAGGTGTCTTCTCTCTCTCTCTCTCTCTCTCTCTCTCTCTCTCTCTCTCTCTCTCTCTCTCTCTCTCTCTCTCTCTATCTGTCTCTGAAAGACACCACCTGAGATTTCCAACACCTAAAATGTAGCAAAATTAACAACAAATGAACTGTGTTATTTTGGGTTCCTCATGTAGAGTCTTGAGTGTCTGAAAATGCTCTTAGGGCTTTATCATCCACCTGGTGCCAAGCACTGCAAATCACCTCTGTTATTGACCCTTTACAACTGATATAATTGTCATACTTATGCTCGGCATCCATTTGTTCTAAATCACAATACCACTTGTGCTCATGTGGATGTGTCATTCAAAAACAGAGGTGTGGCTCACATTGAATGACACCAGAAAGCTCCCACAGCACCTTCCACAGTATCTCCCAGGATATCTGAACATGCGCCTTCTCCAATACACAAAACACATTTAGACTGGATGGGTATACTCCCAGGCCCCTCTTGGATCCTTGTGAGAGTGAAGAGCTGGTCGGTTCTTCAATGGCCAGGACTTGCATTGTTCTTCTTTACTCTGAGGATGATCAGCTGAACCCTCCCAGACTTTACCAGGGAGGCTGAGTAGTGTGATGCCCCTTCTGGTCCTCTTTTTAAAATATGGGGACCACCACCCTAGTCTGGCACTACTTCGGCACTGTCTCAGACCTCCACACAATGTTAAAGAGATGTCACATCCAAGACATTCCCTCCACACCCAAAGCCTTCAGCAT
Organism: Thalassophryne amazonica; assembly: GCF_902500255.1. Lineage (NCBI taxonomy): Eukaryota > Metazoa > Chordata > Actinopteri > Batrachoidiformes > Batrachoididae > Thalassophryne > Thalassophryne amazonica. The sequence continues at coordinate 121,060,789 of NC_047106.1, read as the reverse complement.
TTCTGGGTGAATCTCATCCACCCTAGAGGCCTTGCCACTGCAGAGTTGTTTGACTACCTCAGTGACTTCCAACAGGGAAATTGATGATGATCCCCCATCAGGTTTTAGATCTGTCTCTACTACAGAGGGCACTCCAGTCTGATGCACAAGTTCCTCAAAATGTTCCTTCAAGCACCCGATTACCTCCTCATTTGAGGTCAATAGAATTCCATTGTTACTATAAACAGCTTGGATGGTTCCCCATTTTCCTCTCTCGAGGTACCTCACGGTCCGCCAAAAGTACCTTGGTGCTGGCTGAAAATTTTTCTCCATGGTTACTTTGAACTCCTCCCACACCCAACCAACCAACCAACCAACTTTATTTATTAAGCACCTTAAAACAACCAAAGTAGACCAAAGTGCTGTACAGAAAATAAAATATTCACAGCAGAAGCTGCCGCCCTTCAGGCCTGTTGGTACCTTACAAATGCCTCCTGGGTCCTCAGAAGTAACATATCCCTGACCACCGGTGCCCACCACAGTGGTTGAGAGTTGCTGCCTCTTAAGGTAGCTAAGACCTTCAGTCCACAGCTCCATGCTGCAGCTTCAGCAATGGAAGCTTGGAACATTGCCCATTCTGGTTCAATGCCCCCAACCTCCACAGGGATGCCAGAAAAGCTCCACTGGAGGTATGGGTTGAAGTCCAGCAGTGGGCTCCTCCAGACATTGCCAGTTTACCCGTACTATCTGTTTGTGCTTACCAGGTCTGTCCGAAGTCCTCCCCCTCCCTCTTCTCCAACTCACCACCAGATGGTGATCAGTTGACAGCTCTGCCCCTCCCTTCACCCATGTATCCAGAACATGTGGCCTCAGGTCAGATGATACGATCACAAAATTGGCCATTGACCTTTGGCCTTGGGTAACATGTACCCTTATAAGCATTCTTATGTTCAAACATGATGTTCACTATGGACAGTCCATGACTAGCACAGATATCCAATAACAAACGACTGTTCAGGCTTCGATTAGGGAGTCCATTCCTCCTCATCACGCGTCTCCAGGTGTCTCTGTCAAGTGTGCGCTGAAGTCCTTTGTTGCCATACCCAGTATCCTAAATGTAAATGTACCACCCCTTCCCAACTCCTATTCTAAAATTAGCTGCGGTTACATGGACCAAAAGTAATCTGATTGAACAACCAGATTGAACAATCAGATCAAAATCACGCCATGTAAACAGCTCCATCTGATTAGAATAGCCCAATCCGATTGAAATTACGATCGGGTTAGGGGAGGTGGTGTAACCCTGTTTTTAACCCAATCACGTTCCATGTAAACGGAACGTCGGATTGTCTGCCTGTGTGGAGCTTTGTTGCGCATGTCTGTTAAGTCACATCTTCACGTGACACTTCCTGCTTCCTGCTCCGCATTCGGAAAAATGACGGCAGCAAAGCAGAACTGGAGTTTTCAGGAGACGACGCTCCTCCTCAACGTTTTAAAAGAATTTAAAATAGTTAAAAGATTAGACGGACGCAAGGTTCGGAATGCAGACTTGTTTAATCAAGTCTGTGAAAAACTGTCAGAGTCCGGAGTAACGAGGTCAGTCGACCAAATCAAAAACCGCTGGAAAGCTATGAAGAGCATTTTCTATCGAGAGAGGCTGCAAAAGAGCAAAAGCGGCGCTGCTCCAACCTCGTTCCCCTATTATGAGTTAATGGAAGAAATAATAGGAGGACGACCGCTCTCCAGTCTGGAGGACAATGGAGTAGATGTTGATTTTCCAACGGAGGACAGCTCTCCAGCGACATCGGAAAGCCTGGGAGGTAAGTCCGTTTAAAATCACGCTAATGCACCGCTGCTCTTTTTGTATGAGATGTGTATGTACTATTAGCCAAATGTGTGTATTAGTTGAAGTTAATGTCGGGGATTAAAGGTTAACCCAAGTGTTTAGTAGCAGAGTTCATGGAAAAAGGCTCCCTCAGCAGTTAAAATAACATAGGAAACGGAGTGACAGGAGGACTAATAATTATGAAATGGGGTCAAATGTAAATAATTATAGAGAAAATGTATGAAACTGGGCCCAGTATTTACAAAAATGGAGGGAAAAATATAACAAAATGGAGCAACATGCAAAATCTAATCGCATGTGCTGCCACCTAGTGTCAGCTACCATTAATGGACGAATGTGTGGCATTATACTTCTGATAATTCTGTTCTTGTTTCTATTTTAACGTGGCACCAGCTGTCTGTTGCAAAACAAGTTTTTTGCATAGTACATATGCCAGGTGAAGGAAAAGTAAGAGTAAAAAAAAAATATTAAAGCATGAACACAGTGTAATTGTCCTTGACTTAGTGAACTTCCTTTTTCCTTGACCAATTCAGCACATCACATTTACTGTTCTGATATTTAGATGATGCCAGCAGCATGGCTGACAGGATTGAAGACACAAGCACTCTACAACCCGAGGACGACATCGGGGAGGACAGCTTTTCTGAGGCTCCAACCCGAAGAGTAAGTTTTTGAAGTGATAATACACTGATAAACAAAGCCATGTTAATTTCTTGACACTTCCTGTTGAGCTTGCTGAAAATCAAATATCTTTATTTATGTGGATTGCTGTAATTTTTTTGTTTGTTTGTTTGTTTGTTTTTGAAGAGTCACTACTACAAAGCACCAGCAGAATAAGACATTTAATTATCCTTTATAAAATCAAAAAGCAAAGTGGATGGGTGACAACATATTTGAATGAAGAAGTAGGATGTTTCTTTGGTATCATACATGACTGTGATTGATCCACAAACAGAAAAACATTAACCTTTTATTCTTTGGTATCTGAAATTATTCATTCTTTCCAGAGCGAAAGCAATTATCTATCTAGCTATGGGAAGCTCCTAAATGACTGGTCAACACAGCAGAGGGCATTCCAGGAAACCCTGCAACAGCAGCATGAAAGAAATTTGGAGAGAGAAGAGCGGCTTCTTTCCAGATTCATGGAAGAAAGTACCTGCTTGACAGAACGGGTAATCGGGCAACTATTTGAAGGACTTCAGGCTCTGCTCCCTTAAGCCACCACAACACCACCGCACGCACACGAACAAAGTCCAGTATGTCATTACCAGACACAGCGAGCCACCCAACCACCCAACCCAAGCTACCACATGCCAAATGTCCAAATGGCGGGTGATCACAATAGCAGTGGAAACTTGGATTATAGCTTACACAGTCTATAGAACATAAGAATGGCAATCTTGCTCGGATTATTGATGTCTTCCATTAAAAAAAATAATAATAATAATTTTCTCATTCGGACAAAAACAGCCACTTTCATTTTTTTAACCTTTTTTATTTATGTCTGTTGTAATATCACAGTAATGACAGTTAGACATAGGCCAAGCTGTGAGGAAAATGTAAAAAAAAATAAAAAATAATAATAATTTTCTCATTCGGACAAAAACAGCCACTTTCATTTTTTTAACCTTTTTTATTTATGTCTGTTGTAATATCACAGTAATGACAGTTAGACATAGGCCAAGCTGTGAGGAAAATGTAAAAAAAAAAAAAAAAATAATAATAATTTTTGGGTTATTGATTGTGATTGTTGTGTATCATCTAGTTTTCTTGTAAAAAGTTGTATTTGCTTCCAATAAAAAATAAAATAATATTAAAAAACAAGGAGAAAATGTCTTTGGAAGGTTGTTTTGTTGTTGTTAATGGAGATGATCATTTCGTAGAGGCTAGTTATTTGCCATGTATGTCTTCAATGCCACCCTTGTTCTGCTACCACCGGAACTGCTCTGCACCGAGGCTTGTGGTCTGGGCTGCGGAAAGACACCATCGACGCGGTCGGCGTTCTCCAGCCAGCTGTTGTTTGGATTGTCCTTCTCATTTTGACAGAAATTGTGAAGAGCACAACAGGTTGCTATCACAACAGGTGTAAATGTAAAGTGAAAATCACTTCTCTTAAGTAGCACTCTCCACCTAGATTTCAGAATCCCAAAAGTGTTTTCAACAGTTACACGGAGTGAGCTGAGGTACACATTAAAAGATTGCTCCTTTGGGGTTAGATTTGTAGAATTTATGTAGCCTTTCAGCAACCAGTCTAGGAGTGGATATGGAGGGTCACCAATAATTTGGAGTCGCACATCTTCTCCCTCAATGTTCCTCATTCCCTGAAACATAAAAATTGTTTTTTTTTTTTGTTTGTTTGTTTTGTTTTTTTGGTTTAATATCTATATAAAGTAGGTCATAACATCTTTAAGAATAATTGGATGAGAAAAAAAGGTGTAGTGGTATGACTTTTCTTTTCTCCTAGGAAAAGTTTGAAAGGTACCTTTGGCAGGAGATGAGCTCTCTCAAACAGGTCTGAGTGGCGCAGAACATTGGCATTGTGGACACTTCCAGGCATTTTGCAGCTGATGTTCCAAAATCTGGAAAAAAAATCAGAACTTGTATTAGGTGGTCAAACTGAGTAGGCAATGTGAAAAGTCCCCACACACAAGGTTTGTTTCATATACGCATAATTTTGAATTGTCATGTTTTGAAATGGTTCATTGTGTGAAATAGATGGTGTGAAATTTCATTCTGAGCTCTACCTAACAGCCACAGAAAATAACTTTTAGGAATCGTTATAAATGTACTAATTTTGAGTATGAAAATAATTGACGATCAGACATAACTCACCTGCATTTCAATCAATTCAATCAATTTTATTTATATAGCGTCAAATCACAACAAACAGTTGCCCCAAGGCGCTTTATATTGTAAGGCAAGGCCATACAATAATTACGTAAAAACCCCAACGGTCAAAACGACCCCCTGTGAGCAAGCACTTGGCTACAGTGGGAAGGAAAAACTCCCCCTTAACAGGAAGAAACCTCCAGCAGAACCAGGCCCAGGGAGGGGCAGTCCTCTGCAGGGACTGGTTGGGGCTGAGGGAGAGAACCAGGAAAAAGACATGCTGTGGAGGGGAGCAGAGATCAATCACTAATGATTAAATGCAGAGTGGTGCATACAGAGCAAAAAGAAAAAGAAACACTCAGTGCATCATGGGAACCCCCCAGCAGTCTAAGTCTATAGCAGCATAACTAAGGGATGGTTCAGGGTCACCTGATCCAGCCCTAACTATAAGCTTTAGCAAAAAGGAAAGTTTTAAGCCTAATCTTAAAAGTAGAGAGGGTGTCTGTCTCCCTGATCTGAATTGGGAGCTGGTTCCACAGGAGAGGAGCCTGAAAGCTGAAGGCTCTGCCTCCCATTCTACTCTTACAAACCCTAGGAACTACAAGTAAGCCTGCAGTCTGAGAGCGAAGCGCTCTATTGGGGTGATATGGTACTACGAGGTCCCTAAGATAAGATGGGACCTGATTATTCAAAACCTTATAAGTAAGAAGAAGAATTTTAAATTCTATTCTAGAATTAACAGGAAGCCAATGAAGAGAGGCCAATATGGGTGAGATATGCTCTCTCCTTCTAGTCCCTGCTAGTACTCTAGCTGCAGCATTTTGAATTAACTGAAGGCTTTTCAGGGAACTTTTAGGACAACCTGATAATAATGAATTACAATAGTCCAGCCTAGAGGAAATAAATGCATGAATTAGTTTTTCAGCATCACTCTGAGACAAGACCTTTCTAATTTTAGAGATATTGCGTAAATGCAAAAAATCAGTCCTACATATTTGTTTAATATGCGCTTTGAACGACATATCCTGATCAAAAATGACTCCAAGATTTCTCACAGTATTACTAGAGGTCAGGGTAATGCCATCCAGAGTAAGGATCTGGTTAGACACCATGTTTCTAAGATTTGTGGGGCCAAGTACAATAACTTCAGTTTTATCTGAGTTTAAAAGCAGGAAATTAGAGGTCATCCATGTCTTTATGTCTGTAAGACAATCCTGCAGTTTAGCTAATTGGTGTGTGTCCTCTGGCTTCATGGATAAATAAAGCTGGGTATCATCTGCGTAACAATGAAAATTTAAGCAATGCCGTCTAATAATACTGCCTAAGGGAAGCATGTATAAAGTGAATAAAATTGGTCCTAGCACAGAACCTTGTGGAACTCCATAATTAACCTTAGACTGTGAAGAAGATTCCCCATTTACATGAACAAATTGTAATCTATTAGATAAATATGATTCAAACCACCGCAGCGCAGTGCCTTTAATACCTATGGCATGCTCTAATCTCTGTAATAAAATTTTATGGTCAACAGTATCAAAAGCAGCACTGAGGTCTAACAGAACAAGCACAGAGATGAGTCCACTGTCTGAGGCCATAAGAAGATCATTTGTAACCTTCACTAATGCTGTTTCTGTACTATGATGAATTCTAAAACCTGACTGAAACTCTTCAAATAGACCATTCCTCTGCAGATGATCAGTTAGCTGTTTTACAACTACCCTTTCAAGAATTTTTGAGAGAAAAGGAAGGTTGGAGATTGACCTATAATTAGCTAAGATAGCTGGGTCAAGTGATGGCTTTTTAAGTAATGGTTTAATTACTGCCACCTTAAAAGCCTGTGGTACATAGCCAACTAATAAAGATAGATTGATCATATTTAAGATCGAAGCATTAAATAATGGTAGGGCTTCCTTGAGCAGCCTGGTAGGAATGGGGTCTAATAGACATGTTGATGGTTTGGATGAAGTAACTAATAAAAATAACTCAGACAGAACAATCTGAGAGAAAGAGTCTAACCAAATACCGGCATCACTGAAAGCAGCCAAAGATAACGATACGTCTTTGGGATGGTTATGAGTAATTTTTTCTCTAATAGTTAAAATTTTATTAGCAAAGAAAGTCATGAAGTCATTACTAGTTAAAGTTAAAGGAATACTCGGCTCAATAGAGCTCTGACTCTTTGTCAGCCTGGCTACAGTGCTGAAAAGAAACCTGGGGTTGTTCTTATTTTCTTCAATTAGTGATGAGTAGTAAGATGTCCTAGCTTTACGGAGGGCTTTTTTATAGAGCAACAGACTCTTTTTCCAGGCTAAGTGAAGATCTTCTAAATTAGTGAGACACCATTTCCTCTCCAACTTACGGGTTATCTGCTTTAAGCTGCGAGTTTGTGAGTTATACCACGGAGTCAGGCACTTCTGATTTAAAGCTCTCTTTTTCAGAGGAGCTACAGCATCCAAAGTTGTCTTCAATGAGGATGTAAAACTATTGACGAGATACTCTATCTCACTTACAGAGTTTAGGTAGCTACTCTGCACTGTGTTGGTATATGGCATTAGAGAACATAAAGAAGGAATCATATCCTTAAACCTAGTTACAGCGCTTTCTGAAAGACTTCTAGTGTAATGAAACTTATTCCCCACTGCTGGGTAGTCCATCAGAGTAAATGTAAATGTTATTAAGAAATGATCAGACAGAAGGGAGTTTTCAGGGAATACTGTTAAGTCTTCTATTTCCATACCATAAGTCAGAACAAGATCTAAGATATGATTAAAGTGGTGGGTGGACTCATTTACATTTTGAGCAAAGCCAATTGAGTCTAATAATAGATTAAATGCAGTGTTGAGGCTGTCATTCTCAGCATCTGTGTGGATGTTAAAATCGCCCACTATAATTATCTTATCTGAGCTAAGCACTAAGTCAGACAAAAGGTCTGAAAATTCACAGAGAAACTCACAGTAACGACCAGGTGGACGATAGATAATAACAAATAAAACTGTTTTTTGGGACTTCCAATTTGGATGGACAAGACTAAGAGTCAAGCTTTCAAATGAATTAAAGCTCTGTCTGGGTTTTTGATTAATTAATAAGCTGGAATGGAAGATTGCTGCTAATCCTCCACCTCGGCCTGTGCTATGAGCATTCTGGCAGTTAGTGTGACTCGGGGGTGTTGACTCATTTAAACTAACATATTCATCCTGCTGTAACCAGGTTTCTGTAAGGCAGAATAAATCAATATGTTGATCAATTATTATATCATTTACTAACAGGGACTTAGAAGAGAGAGACCTAATGTTTAATAGACCACATTTAACTGTTTTAGTCTGTGGTGCAGTTGAAGGTGCTATATTATTTTTTCTTTTTGAATTTTTATGCTTAAATAGATTTTTGCTGGTTATTGGTGGTCTGGGAGCAGGCACCGTCTCTACGGGGATGGGGTAATGAGGGGATGGCAGGGGGAGAGAAGCTGCAGAGAGGTGTGTAAGACTACAACTCTGCTTCCTTGTCCCAACCCTGGACAGTCACGGTTTGGAGGATTTAAGAAAATTGGCCAGATTTCTAGAAATGAGAGCTGCTCCATCCAAAGTGGGATGGATGCCGTCTCTCCTAACAAGACCAGGTTTTCCCCAGAAGCTTTGCCAATTATCTATGAAGCCCACCTCATTTTTTGGACACCACTCAGACAGCCAGCAATTCAAGGAGAACATGCGGCTAAACATGTCACTCCCGGTCCGATTGGGGAGGGGCCCAGAGAAAACTACAGAGTCCAACATTGTTTTTGCAAAGTTACACACCGATTCAATGTTAATTTTAGTGACCTCCGATTGGCGTAACTGGGTGTCATTACTGCAGACGTGAATTACAATCTTAACAAATTTACGCTTAGCCTTAGCCAGCAGTTTCAAATTTCCTTCAATGTCGCCTGCTCTGGCCCCCGGAAGACAATTGACTATGGTTGCTGGTGTCGCTAACTTCACATTTCTCAAAACAGAGTCGCCAATAACCAGAGTTTGATCCTCGGCGGGTGTGTCGCCGAGTGGGGAAAAACGGTTAGAAATGTGAACGGGTTGGCGGTGTACACGGGGCTTCTGTTTAGAACTACGCTTCCTGCTCACAGTCACCCAGTCGGCCTGCTTTCCCAGCTGCTCGGGATCTGCCAGAGGGAAACTAACGGTGGCTAAGCTACCTTGGTCCACACCAACTACAGGGGCCTGGCTAGCTGTGGAATTTTCCACGGTGCGGAGCCGAGTCTCCAATTCACCCAGCCTGGCCTCCAAAGCTACGAATAAGCTACACTTATTACAAGTACCATTACTGCTAAAAGAGGCCAAGGAATAACTAAACATTTCACACCCAGAGCAGAAAAGTGCGGGAGAGACAGGAGAAGCCGCCATGCTAAACCGGCTAAGCGCTAGTAGCTGCGCTAAGCTAGCAGATTCCTCAAAACACACAAAGTGAATAATGTGTAAATAATTTAGAGGTGATTCAGCAGAGGGAGTGCTTTAGTTAAGGCACGTGAAGATTACACTGGGAAACAAATCGTTATCTAGGTAACTAGATCAATCTAACTGCACAGATTAAACAGCTAACAGATACAGCAAAACACCGCTGTGCTCAGGAACAGGAAGTGATACAATACTGCAGTGAGAGCCAACCACCAGTAGAGGCAAGCAAGAGGTGAAGGCTGACAGCCTACTCAACAACTCCATATTCAGTTATTCATTTGTGGTCGACCACACGCTGTAGGACGTAGGAAGGACAGCCCTTTCTGTTCACAAAGTCCTTGTAACCATCTGAAGGAGGAAGGATTGGGATGTGTGTCCTGTCAATCAATCCCATTATTTGAGGGATATGATGTGTTTCCTCAAAGCTCCAGGCGATCTCCAAGGCTTCAGTTTCAGTTGGCACATGAATCAGCTGTTTAATCAGTCATTTCATAATGGCCTTACAAAACGTAAACAAACTTCTTAACCTTGCTCTTGTGGACACCGAATTGATTGGCAATAACACGGTACTCTGCACAGGTGCCGAGTTTATACAGCACTATTGCGACTCGCATTGGCAGCGGGACAGGAACCCTAACGGTAATGTCATTAGGTGCCATGTACCGTTCCATTAGTGTGCACAGTTTCACAAACGACAGCCGCCTCATTCTAAAGTTTTCTTTCCATTCAAGATGCGTGTATTCGGGTAAGACAACTTTATCCCACCATTCCTTGCTTCGGACTTTCATCCATAGATTTCTTGACCTGGGAGGCGGGAAAGGTAACGCAGACATCTGTGCCACATCACGTAAAAACACATTCTGTGCTCTTCTCCTTTTGAAGAACTCCTGAATCATAAGCATGTTCCTCTCATGCTGCAGTTTCAAAAGAAACATGCAAAGAAAAACCGCAATCTCGATCACTCCGACAGACAATTCCATTGTTGTTAAGAAGGCGGGCTTCCGGGTAGAACTCGGCGCATGTCGCTGACGGGTGTCGTCACAGCGCAAAGCATTATGGGATTGCTCCGTTGGCTGAATCGGATGATAATCACCGTGCATGTAAACACACTTCGCAAACAGATCACTTTATGGCACGTTCATGTAAACAGGACAATCTGATCCGCCAATCGGATAGAATTCATTCAGATCAGAAATAAGGTGTCCATGTAAACGTAGCTACTGTTGCTTAATTCAGTACATTTACACTACCCAATATCCTGACCAAACTTAAGTAAACTGCAGTTTACTTAAGTTTGGTCAGGATATTGCATATGGAAACAAAGTGACATTCAATAATATAGAATAGATTTGAAGTCCTGTCATACAAATTAAAACTGGTCAAGTGGCCAAGTGGTAAGTGTACTTGGTTTCAGTGCAGCAGGGTCCCGGTTCAAACCCCACCCATCCATGTAATGTAGAGTTCCATCAGGAAGGGCATCCAGTGTAAATCCTATGCCGGATACTTCCTTGGAAATTGACTAGGAATTAGAAATTGTTTTTGGCGATATAACTCATCATTTAGCATGCCATTACTAAAGCCAACACATTTCAATTGTTGCTTTTATTAATGTGTACTAATTTATTTATTTATTTATTCTGAAGTTTAGTTAATGTATTCAATACTTTTAAATCAAAATTCTAGAACTTAAAATCTATTCTCTCTGGACTCCGGCAAGGGTGGTCGCATCTCCTCCTATCTCCTCTCCTCCTGTTTTGTCTCTATCTCCAACCTAAGCTCCAACCTTCAAAAGTCCCAACTTCACCAGACTGTGAATTCTTTAAACTACATTTGGAATAACCAAGGAATTGATCAGCTGCTCTCTCAACACTACTGACACCATTTTTTTTTTTTTTTTTCACAAGGAAATCAGAGCTGGGGGACCCTGCATGCTCAGATGGAACCTATCCTGCGGGCTATTGGGAGAAGTAGCACATTACATGCTTGGCACCACTCTCCATGGAAGACATCGAGCACTTTGGCAGGAGGACTGGTGCTTTATTGGTTTATGCGCTGCCCTGACCTACTGGAAAATTGGCAAGATGGACGTATACCTGACACACCTAAGATGGCGGAGTGCTAGCAGCGTCATGACTGAGCGCTAGCAGCAATTAAGAGATTATCGCCCCGTTTGCGCTTAAACTGCCTTGTTTCTGCTTACAATCAACTTTAGAATGATTAAGATGTTTTACATTGTCATCTGACAGTTAATAATCACATTATTAGTGTGAAGTTCGCTGATCCACAGCAGGATTGTTTTCCACCGGCGCGGCTCCACCGAGGCCCGAGGCGCCAGCACACATCCACCGGCGCGGCTCCACCTGAAGCCCGAGGCATCAGCGCAGTTCCACCGGCGCGGCTCCACCGAGGCCCGAAGCGTCAGTGCAGTTCCACCGGCGCGGCTTTACTGAGGCCCGAGGCGCCAGCGTGGCGTTATCTGACCATGGGTCCGAAGAAGGCACTGACGGCGGAGGAGGGAGACGATATCAAGAAGTCCCTGGACTTTTTGTCTGAGGAAATCTCTGTTGTTAAAATGCAGCAGAAATCCATTATGGAGCTGGTGGAAGAAGTGAAGGCTCTCTGGATCCAGAATGCCGAGAAAGACTGGCGTCTGGTGTAGCTGGAGAACCATGTTGCGGAGTTGGAACAGTACACAAGGATGAACAACATGATTATTACAGGAATTCATATTAAACCTCGATCCTACGCACGGGCGGTGTCAGAAGACAGCGGAGGGGAGGCCAGCGAGCAGGAGGCCAGCTCAGTGGAACAACAGGTGGCTGACTTCCTGCAATCTAAAGGTATTCAAATGGACTGTAATAACATTGAAGCGTGCCACCCCCTGCCCAGGAGAGAGGATGGAGACAAGCGAGCAGTTATAATGAGGTTTGTCAACAGAAAACATAAAATGGCATTGTTAAAACAGGGACGGAAACTCAAAGGAACAAACGTATTCATCAATGAACATCTGACCAAAAGAAACGCAAACATCGCCAGGAAAGCGCGTTTCTTAAAAAAGCAGGGAAAAATTCAACAGACATGGACATCCAACTGCAAAACATTTATCAAATTGAATGGAACACCAGAACAAGCGAAGGTTATGGTAATCAGGAAAATCGAGGAACTGGACAAATATGACCAATAAGGTATGAGAACACAAACACATCACAACACCATGACACAGACCAGAGGAACCTATTCATCTACTACCTATTCATCTACATCTGGAGACAAGAAGGATATAACTCAGGATTGTTGATCATGGAAAAGTAGAACTGAGAACATTTAAATACACAGACCACAATGTACTGGACTTGGAGCACGATATAGACCCGGACAATAATTTCTTCTCAAATATCAATGACAGTTGTTGCTATTATACAGATGAACAGTTTAATCGGATCATTAAAACGGATAACAAATTATCAATAATCCATTTCAACAGAAGAAGTCTATATGCAAACTTTAACAACATTAAAGAATATTTAAGTCAATTTAAAAAAATATTTAACATAATTGCTATATCAGAAACATGGATCAATGAAGATAAAGGAATGGATTTTGAACTGTGTAAACAGAAAGAATAGAGAGAGTGGAGGAGGAGTGGCTGTGTATGTGGATAAGAACATGGATTATAAAATAGTAGACAATATGACAACTGTGATTGATAACTTATTAGAATGTATAACTATTGAAATATGTGAAGAAAAAAGCAAAAATGTATTAGCTGTATATATAGAGCACCAGGATTCATTTGTGGTGACTTAAATATTGATCTGCTCAATCCAAATAAGCATAAAATAACAGATGGGAACTGGAATTGGAAAAATAAACAATACAAAACAGTATTAACCACTGGTCAAACCTCCTCTTCGAATATATATCAATGGAAAGAATATCTGCTTTATTAAGAAACCAATTACCACAATTTAATGAAACATGATCTTTATTTATCATCTCATTAAATTTGAAGTGGAATTCGGAGGTCTAAATTTATTTATTCAGTTATTTTTTGCCTGTTAGGGAATGCCAATCTTGCACCTGTACTGTATTACTCAAATTCAAATTCAAATTTATTAATTTATATAGTGCCAATTCACGATAAAATCAACTCAAGGCGCTTCACACAAAAAACTATTAAAAATTTAAAACACAATAAAAAACGACCATAAAAGAAAGACAACCATAAAAGAATACAAGCATAAAAACACTTCATAATACTAATGATAAAACAGAGAAAACAAATGAGTCTTTAAACGTGACTTAAAAATCTCCACAGTATCCGACTGCCGAATGTGTGCTGGGAGATCGTTCCACAGAGCTGGGGCACGGTAGGAGATTGAGATTAAATGTGACTACAGAGTATGATGCTTTCATCTCCATTTTTTCCAGTTTGTATAATAAACACTGTCCATTTGTTGACAAAATATATAGAAATCAATATAGCAACAAACCATGGATAACTAAGGGGCTTCAGAGGGCATGTAAAAAGAAAAACGTACTATATAAACATTTCATAAAACTACGGACTAAGGAAGCTGAAAGTAAGTATAAAACATATAAGAATAAGTTAATCAATATCATGAGACTCAGTAAAAAATATATTATAATGAGTTACTTGTCAAAAATAGAAATAACATCAAAAACACATGGAACATATTAATGAAATAGTAAAAAAGAATAGAGTAACTAGAGATTATCCTTCATTTTTTCAGAGTAACAACTACATCACGATTGATAACGACGAGTCTATTGCTGAACACTTTAATGAATACTTCGTTAATGTGGGTAAAAATCTTGCCAGTAAAATTGACTCATCAACTAATAACTTCTGGGTAAATAATTCAACGTTTAACAAATCTGTTTCAATGTTCATTGGTGGTACTCATGAAAGGGAAATACTTGATCTGGTTCATGGTTCAAAAAGTAAGAAATCGACTGATTTTAATAATTTGGATATGGCTTTATTAAAAAACGTTATTGATTGTATAGTAAAACCGTTCAATTATATTTGCAATATGTCACTAAGTACTGGTAAATTTCCTTCTCAAATGAAAATAGCCAAAGTAATTCCTCTGTTTAAAACTGGTGACAAACACACATTTTCTAATTATAGACCTGTATCACTCCTGCCACAATTTTCCAAAATTTTGGAAAAAATATTTGCTAAAAGATTAAATGATTATTTACTGAAGCATAACATCATTTGTGAAGAACAATATGGATTCAGAAGGTCTCGAACTACATCACATGCTTTGATGGACTTTGTGGAAAGTATAGCAACTGCAATTGACAATAAACAATACACAATAGGTGTTTTTTTTTTTATTTACAGAAAGCGTTTGACACAATTAACCATGGAATACTATTAATTAAACTGCAGAAATATGGAATCAGAGGTCTGGCATATGAATGGATAGCTAGTTATTACAAGGCAGATTTCAGTATGTTCAATTCAATAATACAAATTCTGAACTCAGGGATGTCACATGTGGGGTGCCGCAGGGCTCAGTGCTGGGTCCTTTGTTGTTTATAATCTATATAAATGATATAAGTTGGGTGTCGAGTTCACTGAGATGTGTCCTTTTTGTGGATGATACAACTGTGTTCTGTAGCGGTGAAAATCTTGAACAGCTTCTGGACATAGTGGAGAAAGAACTGGAAAAATTTAAGGTTTGGTTTGACGCTAATAAGTTGTCACTCAACCTTGGGAAAACTAAATGTATTATATTTGGAAATAAACAGGCACCCAAATGTAAAAATGTAACTATAAACAATAAGGAAATTGAGTTAGTAACAGAGAATAATTTTTTAGGTGTTATAATGATAATAAACTTAGCTGGAAACCACATATAAATTATGTGAAATCAAATTGTCAAAAACTATAGCCATTCTGTATAAAGCCAAAGACCTACTGCCGCAAGAAGGGTTACTTACTTTATATCATTCTCTGATGGTACCATATATGACATATTGTGTTGAGTCATGGGGAAACACTTACAAATCAAATACCAATCCAATATTCCTTTTGCAAAAACGAGCCATACGAATCATCTGCAATAAACAATATCGTGAACCAACTCATTCTTATTTGTGTCTTTAAATTTATTAAAATTCATAGATTTGGTCGATTACATTACAATTCAAACTTTATTTCGAGCGAAAAACCAAGCCTTACCGAGACATGTCCAGAGTCTGTTCCGATTGAGGGAATCCAGATATAGTTTAAGAGGTTGTGCAATTTTTATGAAACCACCAGTAAGAACAAATGTAAAGGGTTTTTGTGTGTCTGTGGTTGGGGTGAGGAAATGGAACAAATGTTCAACAGAGGTTAGAATGAGTAGTACCTTAGTAAGATTTAAGAAACTACTCAAAAGAACATCATGTCTAAGTATCATAAAGAAGCAAATATAATTTGATTTATATGGAATGTTCAATTTATAAGTGGGACTCATTGTATATTTGAATGTGTGGGTATGTATATGCGTATGTAGATATATAGATATGGGTAGGTGTATATGTATATGTATATAAGTGACTGTGTATATGTATGTATATATTTATGTTTGTAAAGTATATAAGTATGTATATAGGTATATATGGCACAGCCCAAGCAGAGGGTCACCCCCAAGAGCCTGGTCTGCTTGAGGTTTCTTCCTTATAGGAGTTTTCCTCACCACAGTGCCTAGTGCTTGCTCTGGGGGTTGGTAAGGTTAGTCCTTACTGGCGTAAAGTGCCTTGATTCGACTTTCTTGTGATCTGGTACTATATAAATATAATTATAAGTGAATAGTATATTGATGTGTATGTCTGTGTGTCGACATGTAGTACTGAATTTGTATTTATGTAAATATGACTGATTAGAATTGTTGGACTTGTACGAGCAGGGGTGGGCGCTAATAAGCTTTGCTTCAGCCACACCCTTTCGGACTCACTAGTTTTGTCTGTGTTTGTTTGTGGAATTGTTCATTTTTTTCTATTTGAATATTTTGTGTGCCGAATAAAAACTTTGTCACTTTGTCACTAAACAAACTGAGATAGTTTGTGGACGATTTACAACAGAGGAAAAAAAAAATGATACAAAAAGAAAAGGCATTCTTTAAAGGAGTGGAGACAGCATGACCACCAGACTTTCTAGTAAGCCGTTTTGATTTTAGATTTCGCTCTGTGCATCCGTCACCTCGCTTTCTGATTGGCTGCACGTCACATTCAGCTCCTTACTTCCTTCCGAGCAGACCGAGTGGTCTTAACATACCACACACGGCAGGAATATCTAATAAGATTATCTTTAGTGTCATCACGATTGTCGGGGCATTCTTAAGATTGTCGGAAGGGGAAGACCGGGTCCGATATCGGCCTAATTATATTGCTGTGTAAATCAGGCTTAAGAGATCCGTTGTTATGACGCCTCATGGAGCAACTGATTAATCCATTTTGACACCACATCGAGCCACTAACCGATTGTATGTTATGGTGCCTCACGGAGCGACTGATTGATCCGTTGTTATGACAACGCACTGAGCAACTGACTGATCCGTTGTTATGACACTGACCAAAATACCAACATTCTGGGTGCAATGAACATGTTTTCACTATAATTGGATTTCTTTCTGCATCTGACATTGTTATTTAAGCATTCAAAAGGCTATTCCTATCGCCATACAACTCCAACCACACACAATAATTTTTTTAGACAGTTCCTGTTATTGAAGGAAACCGCGTCTCCCAAACCAGATAGAGTTGTGATGTCATCACGCATGTGCTTAGGTGCTGTCTAGTGGGATCTTGAAAATCCTCCATTATAATTTAACAGACTTTTGGCTTTACACATGCCTTTTTTCTTTTTCTTTTTCTTTTTTTTTTTTGAAATGATGAAAATGAATTGAAATGAAATGAAAATGAAATGAACAAAATTACATACTTGTAAACACCAACACATATTACATTGATTCACTTGTGTTTTACATAGAATGAATTACTCAACCAATCAGTATGAGCAGAGGCTAAGTTTACCCATAATCCCTTTTGGCATATGTGCATGAATGTTCAAATCTTCAGAATTAGTGCATTATTTTAAAATTAACAGCTATGTGTTATATATCACTTTGTACATTTTAAGAGTACATTAAAATTAAGAGTTACTACATTTACAGTAATGTAGTTATTCTATCCAGATTAATTTGATTCATGAATCAAAACCATAAGTCAAGCCTACTTTATACTGTTATATACTACTATATATATTTAATGCTTGGAACATTTAAATTTAATGTAATGAGATAAGAACATACAAAATGTTAACTTTCTGGAATAACTGAAATATATGTATATTTTCACAATATTCTATTTTTTATTGATGTATTTCTATCATTTTGAATGTTTGCTCAAAAGTATAAATCACACAATGGTTTCTATTTAAAGAGTAGTCATACTTTTAGTTCCCAATATGAAAGTGGCCATAAAGACTGAACTCAAACACATCTTTTATCATGCTGTGTCAATGACAACAAGCTACATTCAGTAGACTGCAATACAGTAACTCATAACTCTCTCACAGTGTTGTAAATGCCAAAACTCAAATCACCATCAAGGCTAACGTGATGAATACATAACAGTGCCATTTCTGCCATACATCCACTGGTAATGTGAAACTTATCTCAAGTCAAATATTTGTCAGTAGATGCTGTCAAGGAGAGTTAAGAGCCAGGGGATGATGGGAGACAGCTCGCTGCAGGCACCTCTGTTTGCAAAATTCTCAAGGGAAGACTTGATATACACCAGTCAATAATGACAAAGATACGCAACTAGACATATGTGCTTGGTAAAGAGTAAGACTGAAGCCAGTGGTGGGCACACTTCCGATAATCCGATAACAGATAACTATCGAAGACAATGTCATCTTTATCGGATTATCTTTTTAGATAAGTTTAAAAACCATTAGGCTGCCGATATCACCTAAGTCATCCAGAGGCATACGTTTTTAACTTATGGTTCAATTTAACCAAGCAAATTTGGACAAGTTATTTAAAATTACTGTCATGTCTGAAGTTTTATTAAGTGAAAATATCAGATATATGTTTTAGTTTTAAGTAATGTGCTAATTTTTAAGGTTTTGTGAGCACATCCTGTGACCCGCAATGCATTTTGGGTAGGATGAGTAATCTCAGTACATCACGACAGGACAAATGCATTTCAGACACTCTGTTCAGGCTCCACAGACAACAGTATTAAACTCTAGTGCCTAAAACTCTCTTGAATATATTCTCTGCGTTTATAGATGTTGGTTTATTTGCGTTTGTTTAAATTCCACGCATTTAAATGTAGCAGACAGGGATTACTGTATCTGGAATTTTGTTTTCAAGGCCTCTACTGCCATCTACTGGTCAGTAGTGTTCACTAAGCATGTGGGAACCAGTAGATAGCAGTGTTCTATTTATTTTGACCCTGGTTATGTCAGATGATTGTCAAATCAACTTTTTGGCTTTGCAATGGCTTTTTTTTGTGTGTAATGAATGTATACATTATACAAGTTTCACTTTTTTTAATGGAATTACAACCTTATTTCTTTTCAAATTCTCCCATTTTTTGCATCCAGCCTTATTTCCTTTAGAAATTTCCTTGAGAAATAATATCAGTCTATTAGGATCTCAGGTTATGGGTTACACATATACATGTGTGTGTATATATTTTCCAACTTATTCCCATTGATGAAACTTTTCATTTTCTGCCTGAAAGCTTATTAGATGAATGTGTTCAGGGCTCCGTTTGTTTACAAAATACACACGTGTTACAGACTTTGAAATCCAACAGCAGGGATTGATAATATCCAAAGATTTATGAACATACAAATTAACGTGCTTACACTTTATCATGATTTTCTCCGTTGTGAGATATAAAAGTGTCTTATCGTAGCGTTCGTGTGTATATGCATTATAACGCAGCGCACGAGCGACGTTACGATATTCTTCAGAACGACAACATATGCAACATGCATCCAGCAGCAGACACACTGCTGTCATAGACAACTGCCTGTAAAGTTTTTTGGCAAGTTGTAACTTTCTCAACAGCATAATTTGTAATGAAAGCCGCTTCATTGTGCAGCTCTTTCGGCGCCATGTTTGTTTTTTCAGAGACAGCAGTAAGCTCCTCCTACCCCTCCAAACGGAGGGATTTGTAGCCCTTCGCCTTCCCCTCCGCCT
Organism: Thalassophryne amazonica; assembly: GCF_902500255.1. Taxonomy (NCBI): domain Eukaryota; kingdom Metazoa; phylum Chordata; class Actinopteri; order Batrachoidiformes; family Batrachoididae; genus Thalassophryne; species Thalassophryne amazonica. Next base: position 121,041,455 of record NC_047106.1, on the reverse strand, counting down.
CGCTCCAAAAAGAGGCACTTTTACCCAGAATCCTTTGCGACCTGTCTGTTACAAAACCTCAGAAATAGTGCATTATTCAACACTGAAAGATATATGTTATATTTTAACTTTGTACAAATGACATAATTGACATTAATGGAGTTATTCTATCGGTATTAATGTTATTTATAATCAAAACCATAAGTCAGCATGACTTTATTTTCAAGACCTGCGCCTGACCGGAGCATCGCACTTGATAGTACCTTTATGACTGCTCTCAGAGTATTGTTGTACTGGGAGCTCTGTAGTAAATAAGAGCTTCCAGCAGGGGCAGAACGCTGAAAGGAAAATGTGGTCTATTTTTATTATTATAAGCTATTAAATTTGTTCTACTACTAGTTGTAGATGTGTCAGAAGTAATATTGGAATTTATCTGTTATTGGTATCTGTAACTTCCGATACATTTTGGGTGCTTCATTGTTTTATCTTTAATCGAAGATAACTTTTCAGTTATCTGATTAATCTGTTTATCGAAGTTAATTTTTTGGTTATCTGTGCCCACACTGACTGAAGCAACACTTTTAAAAAAATGTTCTCTGTATAACTGCTACATGTACCTCAGATTAACTAAATGCGTCTATTTATGGATCACAATATGTGACATAGTACCACAATTTGAGAAATGTTTGTCTTTGTGTATGTCTGTTTGTTCCTCTACTCCTCTCATGTCCTTTTGCCTGTTTCACCAACATAGTATGTGGATGATGGTCAACTCTAGAATTGCCCGTAAAGGTCATTGGGGTCAAAGATCACAATTTGTATTTAGTTATTTTTACTCCAGTGTCTACCAAACTAAATGGTAAATGGACTGCATTTATATAGCGCTTTTCCATCTGCATCAGACGCTCAAAGCGCTTTACAATTATGCCTCACATTCACCCCGATGTCAGGGTGCTACCCTGACATCTACCACAACTACCACACATATGTATGTGGTTGGCTTTGGAATTGCCCAGGTAAGAACATGTTTAACAAGGTCAGTAACTGAGGTTAATATTATGAGGATTATAAGGTGTAAATTGTATGTATTGGTGGTCAAGTGTTTAATCCACGTGGTTTCAATGCATAAGTTCCCAGTCAAAACCCACCCATGCCACATTTCTCCATGTAATGTGGAATTACGTCAGGAAGGGCAAGGCCCAAACAAAACCAAGGGAGCAGCCGAAGGGATTAGGCTGAACCTCAATTCTACCCCTTGGCCCTTCCCCTTCCCCTTCCCCTCCATTTTTGTGTGGGCACGAGAGACAGAGGGGTGTCTCAATTCTCTTTTTGGAGCGAGATGGAGGGGTAGGCGGAGGGCTACAAACCCTCCAAACGGAGTGAATCTGGATGCACACTCCGTTTGGAGGGGTAGGAGGAGCTTACTGCTGTCTCCAAAGAAACAACGTGGCGCCCAGAGCCGCACAAATGAAAGTGACTTTCATTAAAATCACGCTGTTTCGAAAGTTATAACTTGCCAAAAAACTTCACAGGCAACTGCCTATGACAGCAACGTGAATGCTGCTGGATGCATGTTGTGTATATTGTCGTTCTGAAGAATATCGTAACTTCGCTTGTGCGCTGAGGCGTTATAATGCATATACACACGAACGCTACGATAAGACACTTTTATATCTCACAGTGGAGGAAAATTGTGATAAAGGAAAGTGCGTAATTTGTATGTTCAGAAATCTTTGGATAATAGCAATCCCTCCTGTTGGATTTCAAGGTCTGTAACGTGTGTGCATTTTGTAACCAAACAGGGAGAGCCCTGAACACACTCGTCTCCTAATAAGGTTTCAGGCAGGAAAATGAGAAGTTTCATCGATGGGAGTAAGTTGGAAATATATACACACACATGTATATGTGTAACACATAACCCAGTGTCCTAATAGACCGATATTACTTTGTCAAGGAATTTCTAAAGGAATTAGGGATGGATGCAAAAAATGTGAGAATTTGAAAAAGAAATATAAGGTTAACAGAACTAGATGCATACATATACATACAGGTGCTGGTCATATAATTAGAAGATCATGAAAAAGTTGATTTATTTCAGTCATTCCCTTCAAAAAGTGAAACTTGTATAATGTATACATTCATTCCACACAGACTGATATATTCAAGTGTTTATTTATTTTAATTGCTAATTAATTAATTAATTAATTAATTACTAATCAATTAATTAATGATTAATCACTTAACAATATTAAATTATTATTATTATTAACGACTAATTACTAGCAGTATTACTAACATTAATTAATTACTAATTTTCATTTCATTTTCATTTATTTATTTATTTCATTCATTTAAAAGAAGAAAAAAAAAAAAAACAGAAAAGCAGAAATAAAGCATCTCCATTACCAGAATGAAAAGGAGCAGAGAGAAGAACAAGTCTTATATTTTCTGCCCCTTTTTACAATACAATTTTTAAATATCCAGCGTCATTTTTCAACATTATTTAACAGATTGTATTTCTTTAACTTGTCACATACCACTGACTTATTTCATAATTATGACCATTATTAAATAGATTACATCTCTGACAGGTTACATTTTTAAACTTAAACATTTTCTACATTATTAACAAATTACATTTTTTTTTAAACTTCCTTACAGCCCACTAACTTATTTTATAGTTTCATACTTACTTAATACATCTAGTTTAATTACGTTTTTTAAATAATTTAAGCGACCTTAATTCTTTAATTTCTTTGTTGAGATTGTTCCATAATTTTACACCATTTACTGCAATACTCCGTTCTTTTACTCTGGTTCTGTATCTTGGTTTTCTAAAGACTTCTATTCCTTTCAGTTTAACTACTTACTCTTTTCTCAAACATATTTGAATGTTTGTTGGTAAAGTATTTTTATTTGCTTGGTACATTGTTTGTAATATTTTCAAATCGACCCAAATCACGAAATTTAAGTACCCTGTACTTAATGAACAATGGATTAGATGGATCTCTAAAACTACTGTTGCTAATCACCCTTAAAGCCCTTTTCTGCAGAATAAACAAAAGGTTGTATATAAGTTGTATATGTTGATCCCCAGATTTCTACACAATAAGTTAATATTACTAATACTAATTATTATTATAAATTGCGAATTAATTAAATTAATTATTAATACCACAAATTCTCTGACATGATTACGATGTGTCGAAGAAATCTGTGACTTCTTCTATTTAAGATAAGAATTTATTGATCTACAGTGGAGAAATTCACGTTACGTCAGCTCTTAAAAAACACACAAGATTGAGTGCGAGTGGAGGAAGATGTGCATCAAACAGCGTGTACAACATAAGTAATAATAATACTTGTAACAATACAATAAAATAAGAAAATGAGGTAGAAATAGAAATATATATATATTATATATATATATATATATATATAATATACTCCTATTATATATGCTCCTATTTTTTCATTGGAATCATGATAAACATGATTTTTTTATTTCAATCATGTTTATATAACATATAATTATATATGTGCAGCACTTTGTGACCCTGGTCTGTGAAAGGTGCTTTATAAATAAAGCTTACTTACTTACTTAGCTCTCTCTCTCTCTCTCTCTTCCTCTCTCTCTCTCTCTCTCTCTATCTCTCCCTCTCTCTCTCTCTCTCTCTCTCTCTCTCTCTCTCTCTCTCTCTCTCTCTATATATATATATATATATATAAACATGATCATCGGGAGCATCTTATTAACAATATGTGAAGTGGAATTTACATCTGATAAGGTGACACTAGTGCTGGGAATTGTAAATGAGTTGTTATTGCACATGATTTGTAGACATATTAATATTGCACGTGATTTGTGGACATATTAATGCATATGGTTATTTCACAGTGTTATTGTACAGTCTGACAGTAGCAGGGAGGAATGACCTGTGGTATCGTTCCTTCTTGCACTGAGGGTTGCCTCAGTCGTCACTGAAGAAGCTGCTCAGCTCCACTACAGTCTGGTGCAGAGGGGTGAGAGGAGTGTTCATGATGGATTTGAACTTGGCTAACACCCTCCTCTCAGCCACCTCCTCCAGAGAGTCCAGAGGACAGCCCAGGACCGAGCTGGATTTCCTGACCAGCTTATTCAGTCTCTTTCTCTCCCGCTCTGTGCTGCCCGCGGCCCAACAGATGACAGCATAGAGGAGAGCAGAGGCTACAACAGAGTCATAGAAGGTCTTAAGCAGAGGGCCTGCTCACTCCAAAGGATCTCAGTCTCCTCAGGAGGTGGAGGTGACTCTGGCCTTTCTTGTACAGGGCGTCAGTGTTGTGAGTCCAGTCCAGTTTGTTGTTGAGGTGAACACCCAGGTATTTGAAAAGAGCAACAGGCTACCGCAACAAGTTCGCTTCGGTTGCCATGTTGACAAACAGTGAAGACGGCAGTTTGAGACAGGCAGTTTTTTTTCCCCCTAAGGCAGAGGGGTGTCTCAATTCATAGGGTACAAAAGAGAATTAAGATTGGACCTTACTTACTATATATCGATAGGTAGGCCATGTGATAGATGGGCGTCCTGTCCCAGTACAAGGTGTACTTCTTGGATAGGCTCCATCCCCCTGTGACCCTTGGAGTTAAGTGGGTATTGACGATAGATAGATAGATAGATAGATAGATAGATAGATAGATAGATAGATAGATAGATAGATAGATAGATAGATAGATAGATAGATAGATAGATAGATAGATAGATAGATAGATAGATAGATAGATAGATAGATAGATAGATAGATAGATAGATAGATAGATAGATAGATAGATAGATAGATAGATAGATAGATAGATAGATAGATAGATAGATAGATAGATAGATAGACAGACAGACAGACAGACAGACAGACATGAATGTAACTGGCAGAGGTGAGGCGCAAGCTTGGTCCTGTTGCGTGAGGACCAGGAACTGAAACAGACTCAGTTGCAATGAGACAGGAAATGATAAATAACAGTTTATTGCAATTGTGCTGATGGTGTGATGTGGTGGAGACCAGGAGGTGAAGACACTGGGGGATGGGCTGCAGTTACAGGAAGCCAGGTGGGCCAATGGAGTTGGTGGTGGCTGTGGACTGCACAAAAAGATAAAATTAGAATAACCTAACAAATTCAAAATCGGGAAAAAACACAGAGAAAGAGCAAGAAGATTAGGTATGACTACACTTGAGGCCACTTTTACCAATTCCGATGACGGATATATCTGGCAGCGTCCTCCTGTTTAGCTGAGGTTTAAGTAGGGCACCACTGATTGATGCAGGTGTGCCACAACCACAGGTGTAGATGACGGTCAGCTCCACGGGCAGAGAAACACAGGAAGGAGGAGGAAACAGGAGGAAATGAGTCAGACCGATTCCCCAGATCACAACAGTTCCTCTGCAGCCACCAAAGCTCCCCCTCTGTTTGACTTCCAGGTCATGCCCAACAAAGGATGGGGTTGTTGGTTGTTTTTATTTTTTGTTTGTTTGTTTGTTCTTCAAATATAAAATAACAGCTTAACAAAACAATACAAAGAAAACCAATTAATTCTCCATTTTAAGTATATAACAGAAAAAAATGACTACCTATATTGTAACAAATTAAATACAACTAGCATGTTGCCCATGGGGATCCACAGACTCTAGATTGGGTCCTGTTCATGAAATGGTAGCTGATATTTTTCAAGGGTGGTAACAAAATAAGCAAAGCTTATGTAATGAGTTGGAATGGCGTGTTAAGTCCAGAATGTTTTTAGAACCTTAGACCTCAAAAAGTTTTAGAAGAGGAACTCAACCCTTTTATTTCCTGTTAATTTTGTTATTTTTCTTTTTAATTACTGTCTTAATGTTTTTATAAATTGTTTAGGTTGTTGTATCATATACACACTGCTCTTCTGGAAACAGCAAAAATGGATCTGTTAAAGTGGTCTCTGAATGCACTTGACACTATTTTTTTCTACAAGACATCGGGAGCGGAGGACCTGACCTGTCCTGCCGGGGACACATGTGATGGGTTACGTGATGGACAGTTGGAGGAAATGTCAGGTCATGTGCTTTACACGCTGTCTGTGGAGGATGTCGAAGATGTGTATATATTGGGCACGGTGGTGACCGGGTTCCTGCTGTGTGGAGCGGGCATAGCGCTGGTTACCGGAAAATAAGAAAGTGGAAGAGGCAATAATTGGCCCGTCCAGGCTGCCCCACATGATTGATTCGATTGGAAGGACAGTGGCAGCTCAGTCGGCGGGTGTTAACCGCGCGTTGGATACCATCTCGGGAAGAATGGCTGCACTGGAAAACTGCATTGATCGTCAGTAATGACCAAATTCAGATGTGTTGAAAGCCACTCTGTCTCAGACTGTGGAATCTTTCAGGCGTCTGCTAATCTGGATTTTCATTCGGCTTCCCAAAACACAGCTGCACTTCAAGGCCGCTATGATAAAAACCTCCTGGAAGAAGAACAATGCCCATGCCTCATTCCGTCCCCGCCCTCAGCTTTCTCCAGCTCTGACGTTGACTGTGGACAGTGGACTGTTCAGGGCTGGGCCCCTCCTCCCTCCAGAATGGACAAACAAGGCCGTTGATGGCGCCTAAAGGAGGCCTCCGGAGTGTTCTGTCTGATAACTGGACTCTTACAAATGTCGGTCGTCGTCTCTCGTCCTGTTGTTGTGTGTGATCATTGTTCATTGTGCTAATGGGTTTTTTTCCCTGCATTACTGCTGCATTGAATCATGCAGCAGTAATGAAGGTTTTTCTTTCCCAAGTTTTACCTTGTGTGTGCTTTTTATATGTGTTCATGTACCGGGCCGGCTTATGTGTGTTGTGTGTTATGTGTGTCTGTCGTCATGAGGGCCCGGTCATGGTTTGCTCAGTCCTGCTGTTGACCTAAGGCAAGACATACATCTGGAGCTGGTCCCGGGCACCTAAAGGCAACTTCTGCTCCTAACTGGCAATTAGGATGGTGTTTTAAATGCATAGTAAACACATTTCATTGTGCAGGGGAACATGTTCCTTTGTGCATATGACAATAAAAGTCTTTTGAATCTTGAATTATTATTATTATTATTATTATTATTATTATATTAATAATAATATGTTTCCTGTCACTGACATTAATGAGCAAGGCCCCTCACTAGTAGACAGCACATCATGAATGGTAAGGTTCTTACCATTTAAGGTGGCCTTGTTGCCACAGATAAGCCTAACCTTATTTGAGGACATCATTTTGACCAACTGCATAATTGATGACAGCCTTTTCTTGAATTAATGAGCATCACAATTAACTTAGATGAATAGTTGCTCAACAATTTTAATGTAGGTTTTACATTTTATGCCTTTGATTTGATTAGGAAAATAATAATAGAAAATTGACAATAACAGCTGCGTGGATGATGACAGCCTTTTTTCAATAGATAATGAAAAAGTTATTAATTTTGATCATTCAGGGTAGACAAATTTACTTACATTCCAAGATCCATACATTTTTTTCATTAATTTACACGCTGGATAGTCACTGACTGACCTCAAGGGCTTGTCAAGGAGAACGCCACCTTTCAGGTTAGCGTTTCCATTTTAAGTGTCAAATGCCAACTGAATGTGCATGAGATGTCCTCTATTAGTGTGAGAGCTCCTGAAAGATTGTAACATTTGGCATTTCCAGTGTCAGTGTTGACTGACCACTAATTTTGCGCAAGATCTCCTCTATTGTCGCTCCAGGAAGAGTTCAACATTTGCCATTCTGGTTCAGAGTCCACTCAACATTTGGCATTTTCTGGTTTTCGGCATCCAACTGGCTACCATAGCGCAAGGTTGCACTGGGGCCTTTGCTCATTACTGTTACTTCTATTTTGTAATTTGATTTTTAAATGGACCACAATGAAAATAAGTGTTTTCACTTTCTTGTGTCATCTCAACCTGGTCTCACGGCAAGTCGGGCTTCAGCAGCACAAAATATATGTTAATCTATTGGTTCATGATATTGTGACGAAAAGCGCCTCATTTTCATCACGGCAGCACAAATGCATTCTCATTCATTCCGTGATGGCTGCCACAAAATTAAAAGTGAAGTGGGGGGGGGGGGGTTATGGTTAGGGTGGGGGAAGGAGTAAGATTAGGTTATGGTTAAGGTTAGGGTTGGGGGTGGGAGTAGGGTTAGGAATAGTGAGTTAATAAAAGCTCCGTCACGAAAATTTGACTCATTTCGTCACGGAGCACGAAAAAAAAAACAAAAAAAACATGAGACTGGACTGGTCATCCATGCATTTTGAACATATTATAATAATATTATGCACTTGCACTGAACTCACTAATAAAATCACACACTCATGCTTTTAATAATCATTAATATGCCTCACACCAGGCTCCATAAAATGTTAGAAATTTAATTAATATTTTCATTTCGGATGGTCTCACACGGTGCACCAAAAATAAATATATTAATATAAATATTACTAATATTGCACCGCATGGGGCACCAAAATATGTAATGAATAATTAAATATATTATTAATCTTATTAGGTTTGAAAGTACCTCACATGGGCACAACTATAAAATATGTAAAGAACTGAAATGTAATCAGTAGGAGTTGAGTTGTAAAGTTGAGTTTAACATCCAAAATTTGTAAGAGCTCTTTATGTTAAAGAGAGGTAGCAAGTGGAAATAACTAAATGCAGCTGCAATGTTTTAGAGTGTTGTATGGGCACACAATAAAATATTGTATACATTATAAGTTAAACAGTAGTTAATTAAATATGTTTTTTAAACCTCGAAAAAAGCGGACCACCTGGGTATTGTTAGATGCACAGGATGTCAGATTAATCAGTATTAATTCATTTTTGATCTGAAAGTCATAAGTTCCAGATGTGATTGATCAAACCTATCTTCAAATAGGCACAAGAAAAAAGAACTGGCATTATATACACATTTATTTACATACGTGCAGGGATAAACACAGGTAACTGACATTTTGAGAATGTGAATAGTGATTCATAATTGTATTACTGAGACGATCTGTTGATAATGAGAGGTAAAAGAGAAAGCAGTGAAAGAACAAAGTGTAGAAATTTAATGAGAATATCTCTGGCTGTAATTTAACAGGGAATTTGGGTTCACAAATTATTATGATTAAGAAAATTACCATATGAATAGTCACTTTGCATCACTGACAAAGAACGTCATAACACTTGGATGGTTCACTTATCTGGGTCTGTTGGATTGGTTGTGGTGAGCGGTCTGGTTCAGATCAGTCCGATTTCCTCATGGGCCTTTGCGGTGGGGGTTAACCACCGGTTTCCCAGATGACCACAGGCTGGAGCCAGCAGGACCAAACGATGGTTCTGTGAGTCTGTCAGTGTTGGTTCCAATCGATCCATAGGTGAAGATTTAGCTGTTTGTTCTCAAATGCTCTGGGTGTTTCAAACCTGTGGAATATTGATTTAAAGTATTTCTAAAAATTTAGAAAAAAGTTCAAGTCTTGGCAGGGAAAGTTGTGGAAGAAATTAAATTAAGGCAGCTCACAACTTTACTCTTAATCTGAAAAACTCAGATAGGAAATTGTCCTTAAAATGCAGAGAACTTGACACAAGCCTCAAAAGATATTCAGACTGCCTCATTGAACTACGGAGCCCTGGAAGTGTCATCGCAAAATGTTTTGCATGTGTTTTTCATGCTCATTTACATTTACAATTACATTGTGCACACACTTTAAGCATTGTTTGAGTAAAACAAGGACACAATCTACTTAAAAGTGGCCACAATTTGTAAAACGTGCACTCAGTTACTCAGTATTGCCTTGACACATAAATGTTGGCTATTAGCCAACAAAGCAGTAGACAGTGTGATACATTTCCCCATTAGAAATGGATCTGGTCAGGGTATATCATGGTTTGGGCGCACAAGGACATATAGAGAATTCTAGCTACCCAGCATGGCATCATCTGGAGTTTAAGCACATTAAAAAGGATGCTGAGGATGAAGCGTCTCCCTGTCGGCAGGATGATATAATTAAGGTAATATTATGGAGTTCATTTTGAACAAAAGGAAAATGTGTCGCTGGTTCTTGTCTCCTGCTCACATATTTCATTTTGTTTCTTTCGTGCTTTAGTGGAATGACTTATGACTTGTCTTTTGGGATTTTGGCTCAAGTTTGCAAACTATTTCACCCTCATCAACAGTTAACAGCGGTTCTGCTCTGGTGATTATGCAGCACGAAAATTAAGAATAAATTAAGTTGCACAAACACTGATTCGTCACACATCATTGACACACAAATTGCATTCATTGAACTGGTGTTTTTACTGATAACACTTTTAATGATCAGAAAAAAAACTAATACTGTATATTTTGTGATTGTATTGTGACAGTGTGTCTTCATTTATAAAAACAGCAAATAATGTGCATTGATGCACACAAAAACTAACAACTGCACTTTTTTTTAAAAGGTGCTTCTCAAAGCATTTTGTCATAAAAGGTCACACTTGCAATTTGAAAAGTGTCTTAAATTGAGCTGTCCAAGGTTCTGATGAGACATGGAGTGCATCTTAATGTTGTGTGGAGTATGGAAAAGGCTGTTCGTCATGTTGTATATCAAAGCAAGCCAAAATAACAGCGTACACACAATATAAGAAATGTATGATGTGCAGTGATGCCGGTAACGTGTTACTTAGTAACGCGTTACTACTCTAATCTGACCACTTTTTTTAGTAACGAGTAATCTAACGCGTTAATCTTTCCAAATCAGTAATCAGATTAAAGTTACTTCTCCATGTCACTGTGCGTTACTATTATTTTTCAATGTGGGTCGATAGCAGCATTAAACTTGGTCTGTGGGCAGGAGGTCGGGGTTCGACTGAACTGCCCACTTTAAGTGAGCTGTGAGCTTTTCATCCACGGTTTTTTGCAGCTGCTCGACTCGTCGTCTCCTCTTAAAGCACGGTGATCAGCACACCTGCACTGAGCTTTACAAAGACATTTTTATACTTTTTTTCCTCCTTTATTTAGAGCTGAGCTGAGCTGCTCCGTATCTGCACGTTAAAAACAGCTGATCCTCCGCGACGCGTCAACAACTAACACTATTTTCCACTCAAATGCACCTAAACTCTCTTTCTGAGGACCACATGATGTGAAAACACAATAAAACTTTCTTACCTGTAAATCTGGTCACGTTTTCTGCATAAATAAATGTTATCCATTCTTTGTGCTCAAACGCCAAAGTAGGGGCAAATCCAGATGGAATGGGGGCGTGGGGCAAGGATGTGCTCCCCTCACAACACCCCTAGATTAAAGGTCCAGTTTTGAAGCCTTTTTTTACTACAACTACTAATACTACTTAAAATAATATTAATTTCAACAAGTAAATATTTAGAGAGAATTTAAATGTTAGAAAAATGCTAGAATTAATTTAATAGTTACATTTATAAACAATGTAGGTTTGAAATTGCAAGTTTTACTGTTACAGTGCTGTCAACAGTTAAATATGAGGTCAAGAAAGAGGTCTTTATTTTACTTTTTATAAAACAAGTATTTATTTTCATTGAAGTCAAGAAAGGGTGACTATAAAGTAAGTTTTGGCAAAACAGGTATCATTGTCATGTTGAGGTGGCAGAGGGTTGTTGTCGGCAGCTGGGAAAAGTAACTAAAAAAGTAACTAGTAATCTAACTTAGTTACTTTTACAATTGAGTAATCAGTAAAGTAACTAAGTTACTTTTTCAAGGAGTAATCAGTAATTGGATTACTTTTTCAAAGTAACTGTGGCAACACTGATGATGTGCCATAATTATCCCAGAATACCTCATGGAAATGGAGCATTATATACATCATTAATGATTCTTTTTTTGTAATCTTTTCTTTGGCTCAAACTGTGATAACTGAAAACAGGTTTTCATCATATAAATGTTGTAAATTCAAGACATTTTCTTTCATCATTTCAGGTTTAAGCAAATATATTTAGCATTGTTTTCTATTGCAAAATAATACATATGCTGCAGTCAGCATTATGATAACATTCAAAGAAACAAACAGAAAATGGAATATCAAGGAAAAGCAATGTTACCGTTGTAGTGTCTCGCAGATAAAACTTTTTCTTTGTCCACCACAGCTGATGAGGCCCATGATAGTCATCTGGGACTGATTATGGGAGGTGTTCTGTGTGTTTGGAGATGCTGACGAGACCAATGTGTGCCTGGAATGTTTTTACAGTGTGGACATAAGATGGCAGTCACATTCTGTGTAGGGTTGTTGACTGTAGCTTTCCTGGCCTGTCTCAGTAGTCCTGCTGCTACTGTCTTGGATGCTTCAGAAATAGTAATGCCATTTTTTAAAAGCTGCGCACCACCTAGTGTGGTCTTGGGCAGCTTCTTCCCAAATGTTTGGGTTGATGATGAAGGCATTCAGTGAAAATGCTTTCAAGGTGTCTTGCTTTCAAGGTGTCTTCTCTCTCTCTCTCTCTCTCTCTCCTCTCTCCCTCTCTCTCTCTCTCTCTCTCTCTCTCTCCTCCTCTCTCTCTCTCTCTCTCTCTCTCTCTCTCTATATGTCTCTGAAAGACACCACCTGAGATTTCCAACACCTAAAATGTAGCAAAATTAACAACAAATGAACTGTGTTATTTTGGGTTCCTCATGTAGAGTCTTGAGTGTCTGAAAATGCTCTTAGGGCTTTATCATCCACCTGGTGCCAAGCACTGCAAATCACCTCTGTTATTGACCCTTTACAACTGATATAATTGTCATACTTATGCTCGGCATCCATTTGTTCTAAATCACAATACCACTTGTGCTCATGTGGATGTGTCATTCAAAAACAGAGGTGTGGCTCACATTGAATGACACCAGAAAGCTCCCACAGCACCTTCCACAGTATCTCCCAGGATATCTGAACATGCGCCTTCTCCAATACACAAAACACATTTAGACTGGATGGGTATACTCCCAGGCCCCTCTTGGATCCTTGTGAGAGTGAAGAGCTGGTCGGTTCTTCAATGGCCAGGACTTGCATTGTTCTTCTTTACTCTGAGGATGATCAGCTGAACCCTCCCAGACTTTACCAGGGAGGCTGTAGTGTGATGCCCCTTCTGGTCCTCTTTTTAAAATATGGGGACCACCACCCTAGTCTGGCACTACTTCGGCACTGTCTCAGACCTCCACACAATGTTAAAGAGATGTCACATCCAAGACATTCCCTCCACACCCAAAGCCTTCAGCATTTCTGGGTGAATCTCATCCACCCTAGAGGCCTTGCCACTGCAGAGTTGTTTGACTACCTCAGTGACTTCCAACAGGGAAATTGATGATGATCCCCATCAGGTTTTAGATCTGTCTCTACTACAGAGGGCACTCCAGTCTGATGCACAAGTTCCTCAAAATGTTCCTTCAAGCACCCGATTACCTCCTCATTTGAGGTCAATAGAATTCCATTGTTACTATAAACAGCTTGGATGGTTCCCCATTTTCCTCTCTCGAGGTACCTCACGGTCCGCCAAAAGTACCTTGGTGCTGGCTGAAAATTTTTCTCCATGGTTACTTTGAACTCCTCCCACACCCAACCAACCAACCAACCAACTTTATTTATTAAGCACCTTAAAACAACCAAAGTAGACCAAAGTGCTGTACAGAAAATAAAATATTCACAGCAGAAGCTGCCGCCCTTCAGGCCTGTTGGTACCTTACAAATGCCTCCTGGGTCCTCAGAAGTAACATATCCCTGACCACCGGTGCCCCCACAGTGGTTGAGAGTTGCTGCCTCTTAAGGTAGCTAAGACCTTCAGTCCACAGCTCCATGCTGCAGCTTCAGCAATGGAAGCTTGGAACATTGCCCATTCTGGTTCAATGCCCCCAACCTCCACAGGGATGCCAGAAAAGCTCCACTGGAGGTATGGGTTGAAGTCCAGCAGTGGGCTCCTCCAGACATTGCCAGTTTACCCGTACTATCTGTTTGTGCTTACCAGGTCTGTCCGAAGTCCTCCCCCTCCCTCTTCTCCAACTCACCACCAGATGGTGATCAGTTGACAGCTCTGCCCCTCCCTTCACCCATGTATCCAGAACATGTGGCCTCAGGTCAGATGATACGATCACAAAATTGGCCATTGACCTTTGGCCTTGGGTAACATGTACCCTTATAAGCATTCTTATGTTCAAACATGATGTTCACTATGGACAGTCCATGACTAGCACAGATATCCAATAACAAACGACTGTTCAGGCTTCGATTAGGGAGTCCATTCCTCCTCATCACGCGTCTCCAGGTGTCTCTGTCAAGTGTGCGCTGAAGTCCTTTGTTGCCATACCCAGTATCCTAAATGTAAATGTACCACCCCTTCCCAACTCCTATTCTAAAATTAGCTGCGGTTACATGGACCAAAAGTAATCTGATTGAACAACCAGATTGAACAATCAGATCAAAATCACGCCATGTAAACAGCTCCATCTGATTAGAATAGCCCAATCCGATTGAAATTACGATCGGGTTAGGGGAGGTGGTGTAACCCTGTTTTTAACCCAATCACGTTCCATGTAAACGGAACGTCGGATTGTCTGCCTGTGTGGAGCTTTGTTGCGCATGTCTGTTAAGTCACATCTTCACGTGACACTTCCTGCTTCCTGCTCCGCATTCGGAAAAATGACGGCAGCAAAGCAGAACTGGAGTTTTCAGGAGACGACGCTCCTCCTCAACGTTTTAAAAGAATTTAAAATAGTTAAAAGATTAGACGGACGCAAGGTTCGGAATGCAGACTTGTTTAATCAAGTCTGTGAAAAACTGTCAGAGTCCGGAGTAACGAGGTCAGTCGACCAAATCAAAAACCGCTGGAAAGCTATGAAGAGCATTTTCTATCGAGAGAGGCTGCAAAAGAGCAAAAGCGGCGCTGCTCCAACCTCGTTCCCCTATTATGAGTTAATGGAAGAAATAATAGGAGGACGACCGCTCTCCAGTCTGGAGGACAATGGAGTAGATGTTGATTTTCCAACGGAGGACAGCTCTCCAGCGACATCGGAAAGCCTGGGAGGTAAGTCCGTTTAAAATCACGCTAATGCACCGCTGCTCTTTTTGTATGAGATGTGTATGTACTATTAGCCAAATGTGTGTATTAGTTGAAGTTAATGTCGGGGATTAAAGGTTAACCCAAGTGTTTAGTAGCAGAGTTCATGGAAAAAGGCTCCCTCAGCAGTTAAAATAACATAGGAAACGGAGTGACAGGAGGACTAATAATTATGAAATGGGGTCAAATGTAAATAATTATAGAGAAAATGTATGAAACTGGGCCCAGTATTTACAAAATGGAGGGAAAAATATAACAAAATGGAGCAACATGCAAAATCTAATCGCATGTGCTGCCACCTAGTGTCAGCTACCATTAATGGACGAATGTGTGGCATTATACTTCTGATAATTCTGTTCTTGTTTCTATTTTAACGTGGCACCAGCTGTCTGTTGCAAAACAAGTTTTTTGCATAGTACATATGCCAGGTGAAGGAAAAGTAAGAGTAAAAAAAAATATTAAAGCATGAACACAGTGTAATTGTCCTTGACTTAGTGAACTTCCTTTTTCCTTGACCAATTCAGCACATCACATTTACTGTTCTGATATTTAGATGATGCCAGCAGCATGGCTGACAGGATTGAAGACACAAGCACTCTACAACCCGAGGACGACATCGGGGAGGACAGCTTTTCTGAGGCTCCAACCCGAAGAGTAAGTTTTTGAAGTGATAATACACTGATAAACAAAGCCATGTTAATTTCTTGACACTTCCTGTTGAGCTTGCTGAAAATCAAATATCTTTATTTATGTGGATTGCTGTAATTTTTTTGTTTGTTTGTTTGTTTGTTTGTTTTTGAAGAGTCACTACTACAAAGCACCAGCAGAATAAGACATTTAATTATCCTTTATAAAATCAAAAAGCAAAGTGGATGGGTGACAACATATTTGAATGAAGAAGTAGGATGTTTCTTTGGTATCATACATGACTGTGATTGATCCACAAACAGAAAAACATTAACCTTTTATTCTTTGGTATCTGAAATTATTCATTCTTTCCAGAGCGAAAGCAATTATCTATCTAGCTATGGGAAGCTCCTAAATGACTGGTCAACACAGCAGAGGGCATTCCAGGAAACCCTGCAACAGCAGCATGAAAGAAATTTGGAGAGAGAAGAGCGGCTGCTTTCCAGATTCATGGAAGAAAGTAACCGCTCGACAGAACGGGTAATCGGGCAACTATTTGAAGGACTTCAGGCTCTGCTCCCTTAAGCCACCACAACACCACCGCACGCACACGAACAAAGTCCAGTATGTCATTACCAGACACAGCGAGCCACCCAACCACCCAACCCAAGCTACCACATGCCAAATGTCCAAATGGCGGGTGATCACAATAGCAGTGGAAACTTGGATTATAGCTTACACAGTCTATAGAACATAAGTGGCAATCTTGCTCGGATTATTGATGTCTTCCATTAAAAAAAATATATAATAATTTTCTCATTCGGACAAAAACAGCCACTTTCATTTTTTTAACCTTTTTTATTTATGTCTGTTGTAATATCACAGTAATGACAGTTAGACATAGGCCAAGCTGTGAGGAAAATGTAAAAAAAAATAAAAATAATAAATTTTCTCATTCGGACAAAAACAGCCACTTTCATTTTTTTAACCTTTTTTATTTATGTCTGTTGTAATCACAGTAATGACAGTTAGACATAGGCCAAGCTGTGAGGAAAATGTAAAAAAAAAAAAAAAATAATAATTTTTGGGTTATTGATTGTGATTGTTGTGTATCATCTAGTTTTCTTGTAAAAAGTTGTATTTGCTTCCAATAAAAAATAAAATAATATTAAAAAACAAGGAGAAATGTCTTTGGAAGGTTGTTTTGTTGTTGTTAATGGAGATGATCATTTCGTAGAGGCTAGTTATTTGCCATGTATGTCTTCAATGCCACCCTTGTTCTGCTACCACCGGAACTGCTCTGCACCGAGGCTTGTGGTCTGGGCTGCGGAAAAGACAACCATCGACGCGGTCGGCGTTCTCCAGCCAGCTGTTGTTTGGATTGTCCTTCTCATTTTGACAGAAATTGTGAAAGAGCACAACAGGTTGCTATCACAACAGGTGTAAATGTAAAGTGAAAATCACTTCTCTTAGTAGCACTCTCCACCTAGATTTCAGAATCCCAAAAGTGTTTTCAACAGTTTACACGGAGTGAGCTGAGGTACACATTCAAAGATTGCTCCTTTGGGGTTAGATTTGTAGAATTTATGTAGCCTTTCAGCAACCAGTCTAGGAGTGGATATGGAGGGTCACCAATAATTTGGAGTCGCACATCTTCTCCCTCAATGTTTCCTCATTCCCTGAAACATAAAAATTGTTTTTTGTTTTTGTTTGTTTGTTTTGTTTTTGGTTTAATATCTATATAAAGGTAGGGTCATAACATCTTTAAGAATAATTGGATGAGAAAAAAAGGTGTAGTGGTATGACTTTTCTTTTCTCCTAGGAAAAGTTTGAAAGTTACCTTTGGCAGGAGATGAGCTCTCTCAAACAGGTCTGAGTGGCGCAGAACATTGCATTGTGGACACTTCCAGGCATTTTGCAGCTGATGTTCCAAAATCTGGAAAAAAAATCGAACTTGTATTAGGTGGTCAAACTGAGTAGGCAATGTGAAAAGTCCCCACACACAAGGTTTGTTTCATATACGCATAATTTTGAATTGTCATGTTTTGAAATGGTTCATTGTGTGAAATAGATGGTGTGAAATTTCATTCTGAGCTCTACCTAACAGCCACAGAAAAGAACTTTTAGGAATCGTTATAAATGTACTAATTTTGAGTATGAAAATAATTGACGATCAGACATAACTCACCTGCATTTCAATCAATTTCAATCATTTTATTTATATAGCGTCAAATCACAACAAACAGTTGCCCCAAGGCGCTTTATATTGTAAGGCAAGGCCATACAATAATTACGTAAAAACCCCAACGTCAAAACGACCCCCTGTGAGCAAGCACTTGGCTACAGTGGGAAGGAAAAACTCCCCTTACAGGAAGAAACCGCCAGCAGAACCAGGCCCAGGGAGGGGCAGTCCTCTGCAGGGGACTGGTTTGGGGCTGAGGGAGAGAACCAGGAAAAAGACATGCTGTGGGGGGAGCAGAGATCAATCACTAATGATTAAATGCAGAGTGGTGCATACAGAGCAAAAAGAAAAAGAAACACTCAGTGCATCATGGGAACCCCCCAACAGTCTAAGTCTATAGCAGCATAACTAAGGGATGGTTCAGGGTCACCTGATCCAGCCCTAACTATAAGCTTTAGCAAAAAGGAAAGTTTTAAAGCCTAATCTTAAAAGTAGAGAGGGTGTCTGTCTCCCTGATCTGAATTGGGAGCTGGTTCCACAGGAGAGGAGCCTGAAAGCTGAAGGCTCTGCCTCCCATTCTACTCTTACAAACCCTAGGAACTACAAGTAAGCCTGCAGTCTGAGAGCGAAGCGCTCTATTGGGTGATATGGTACTACGAGGTCCCTAAGATAAGATGGGACCTGATTATTCAAAACCTTATAAGTAAGAAGAAGAATTTTAAATTCTATTCTAGAATTAACAGGAAGCCAATGAAGAGAGGCCAATATGGGTGAGATATGCTCTCTCCTTCTAGTCCCTGCTAGTACTCTAGCTGCAGCATTTTGAATTAACTGAAGGGCTTTTCAGGGAACTTTTAGGACAACCTGATAATAATGAATTACAATAGTCCAGCCTAGAGGAAATAAATGCATGAATTAGTTTTTCAGCATCACTCTGAGACAAGACCTTTCTAATTTAGAGATATTGCGTAAATGCAAAAAAGCAGTCCTACATATTTGTTTAATATGCGCTTTGAACGACATATCCTGATCAAAAATGACTCCAAGATTTCTCACAGTATTACTAGAGGTCAGGGTAATGCCATCCAGAGTAAGGATCTGGTTAGACACCATGTTTCTAAGATTTGTGGGGCCAAGTACAATAACTTCAGTTTTATCTGAGTTTAAAAGCAGGAATTAGAGGTCATCCATGTCTTTATGTCTGTAAGACAATCCTGCAGTTAGCTAATTGGTGTGTGTCCTCTGGCTTCATGGATAAATAAAGCTGGGTATCATCTGCGTAACAATGAAAATTTAAGCAATGCCGTCTAATAATACTGCCTAAGGGAAGCATGTATAAAGTGAATAAAATTGGTCCTAGCACAGAACCTTGTGGAACTCCATAATTAAACTTAGTACTGTGAAGAAGATTCCCCATTTACATGAACAAATTGTAATCTATTAGATAAATATGATTCAAACCACCGCAGCGCAGTGCCTTTAATACCTATGGCATGCTCTAATCTCTGTAATAAAATTTTATGGTCAACAGTATCAAAAGCAGCACTGAGGTCTAACAGAACAAGCACAGAGATGAGTCCACTGTCTGAGGCCATAAGAAGATCATTTGTAACCTTCACTAATGCTGTTTCTGTACTATGATGAATTCTAAAACCTGACTGAAACTCTTCAAATAGACCATTCCTCTGCAGATGATCAGTTAGCTGTTTTACAACTACCCTTTCAAGAATTTTTGAGAGAAAAGGAAGGTTGGAGATTGACCTATAATTAGCTAAGATAGCTGGGTCAAGTGATGGCTTTTTAAGTAATGGTTTAATTACTGCCACCTTAAAAGCCTGTGGTACATAGCCAACTAATAAAGATAGATTGATCATATTTAAGATCGAAGCATTAATAATGGTAGGGCTTCCTTGAGCAGCCTGGTAGGAATGGGGGTCTAATAGACATGTTGATGGTTTGGATGAAGTAACTAATAAAAATAACTCAGACAGAACAATCTGAGAGAAAGAGTCTAACCAAATACCGGCATCACTGAAAGCAGCCAAAGATAACGATACGTCTTTGGGATGGTTATGAGTAATTTTTTCTCTAATAGTTAAAATTTTATTAGCAAAGAAAGTCATGAAGTCATTACTAGTTAAAGTTAAAGGAATACTCGGCTCAATAGAGCTCTGACTCTTTGTCAGCCTGGCTACAGTGCTGAAAAGAAACCTGGGGTTGTTCTTATTTTCTTCAATTAGTGATGAGTAGTAAGATGTCCTAGCTTTACGGAGGGCTTTTTATAGAGCAACAGACTCTTTTTCCAGGCTAAGTGAAGATCTTCTAAATTAGTGAGACACCATTTCCTCTCCAACTTACGGGTTATCTGCTTTAAGCTGCGAGTTTGTGAGTTATACCACGGAGTCAGGCACTTCTGATTTAAAGCTCTCTTTTTCAGAGGAGCTACAGCATCCAAAGTTGTCTTCAATGAGGATGTAAAACTATTGACGAGATACTCTATCTCACTTACAGAGTTAGGTAGCTACTCTGCACTGTGTTGGTATATGGCATTAGAGAACATAAAGAAGGAATCATATCCTTAAACCTAGTTACAGCGCTTTCTGAAAGACTTCTAGTGTAATGAAACTTATTCCCCACTGCTGGGTAGTCCATCAGAGTAAATGTAAATGTTATTAAGAAATGATCAGACAGAAGGGAGTTTTCAGGGAATACTGTTAAGTCTTCTATTTCCATACCATAAGTCAGAACAAGATCTAAGATATGATTAAAGTGGTGGGTGGACTCATTTACATTTTGAGCAAAGCCAATTGAGTCTAATAATAGATTAAATGCAGTGTTGAGGCTGTCATTCTCAGCATCTGTGTGGATGTTAAAATCGCCCACTATAATTATCTTATCTGAGCTAAGCACTAAGTCAGACAAAAGGTCTGAAAATTCACAGAGAAACTCACAGTAACGACCAGGTGGACGATAGATAATAACAAATAAAACTGTTTTTTGGGACTTCCAATTTGGATGGACAAGACTAAGAGTCAAGCTTTCAAATGAATTAAAGCTCTGTCTGGGTTTGATAATTAATAAGCTGGAATGGAAGGATTTGCTGCTAATCCTCCACCTCGGCCTGTGCTATGAGCATTCTGGCAGTTATGTGACTCGGGGGTGTTGACTCATTTAAACTAACATATTCATCCTGCCTGTAACCAGGTTTCTGTAAGGCAGAATAAATCAATATGTTGATCAATATTATATACATTACTAACAGGGACTTAGAAGAGAGAGACCTAATGTTTAATAGACCACATTTAACTGTTTTAGTCTGTGGTGCAGTTGAGGTGCTATATTATTTTTCTTTTGAATTTTATGCTTAAATAGATTTTTTGCTGGTTATTGGTAGTCTGGGAGCAGGCACCGTCTCTACGGGGATGGGGTAATGAGGGGATGGCAGGGGGAGAGAAGCTGCAGAGAGGTGTGTAAGACTACAACTCTGCTTCCTTGTCCCAACCCTGGACAGTCACGGTTTGGAGGATTTAAGAAAATTGGCCAGATTTCTAGAAATGAGAGCTGCTCCATCCAAAGTGGGATGGATGCCGTCTCTCCTAACAAGACCAGGTTTTCCCCAGAAGCTTGCCAATTATCTATGAAGCCCACCTCATTTTTTGGACACCACTCAGACAGCCAGCAATTCAAGGAGAACATGCGGCTAAACATGTCACTCCCGGTCCGATTGGGGAGGGGCCCAGAGAAAACTACAGAGTCCAACATTGTTTTTGCAAAAGTTACACACCGATTCAATGTTAATTTAGTGACCTCCGATTGGCGTAACTGGGTGTCATTACTGCAGACGTGAATTACAATCTTAACAAATTTACGCTTAGCCTTAGCCAGCCGTTTCAAATTTCCTTCAATGTCGCCTGCTCTGGCCCCCCGGAAGACAATTGACTATGGTTGCTGGTGTCGCCTAACTTCACATTTCTCAAAACAGAGGTCGCCAATAACCAGAGTTTGATCCTCGGCGGGTGTGTCGCCGAGTGGGGAAAAACGGTTAGAAATGTGAACGGGTTGGCGGTGTACACGGGGCTTCTGTTTAGAACTACGCTTCCTGCTCACAGTCACCCAGTCGGCCTGCTTTCCCAGCTGCTCGGGATCTGCCAGAGGGAAACTAACGGTGGCTAAGCTACCTTGGTCCACACCAACTACAGGGGCCTGGCTAGCTGTGGAATTTTCCACGGTGCGGAGCCGAGTCTCCAATTCACCCAGCCTGGCCTCCAAAGCTACGAATAAGCTACACTTATTACAAGTACCATTACTGCTAAAGAGGCCAAGGAATAACTAAACATTTCACACCCAGAGCAGAAAAGTGCGGGAGAGACAGGGAGAAGCCGCCATGCTAAACCGGCTAAGCGCTAGTAGCTGCGCTAAGCTAGCAGATTCCTCAAAACACACAAAGTGAATAATGTGTAAATAATTTAGAGGTGATTCAGCAGAGGGAGTGCTTTAGTTAAGGCACGTGAAGATTACACTGGGAAACAAATCGTTATCTAGGTAACTAGATCAATCTAACTGCACAGATTAAACAGCTAACAGATACAGCAAACACCGCTGTGCTCAGGAACAGGAAGTGATACAATACTGCAGTGAGAGCCAACCACCAGTAGAGGCAAGCAAGAGGTGAAGGCTGACAGCCTACTCAACAACTCCATATTCAGTTATTCATTTGTGGTCGACCACACGCGTAGGACGTAGGAAAGGACAGCCCTTTCTGTTCACAAAGTCCTTGTAACCATCTGAAGGAGGAAGGATTGGGATGTGTGTCCTGTCAATCAATCCCATTATTTGAGGGATATGATGTGTTTCCTCAAAGCTCCAGGCGATCTCCAAGGCTTCAGTTTCAGTTGGCACATGAATCAGCTGTTTAATCAGTCATTTCATAATGGCCTTACAAACGTAAACAAACTTCTTAACCTTGCTCTTGTGGACACCGAATTGATTGGCAATAACACGGTACTCTGCACAGGTGCCGAGTTTATACAGCAATATTGCGACTCGCATTGGCAGCGGGGACAGGAACCCTAACGGTAATGTCATTAGGTGCCATGTACCGTTCCATTAGTGTGCACAGTTTCACAAACGACAGCCGCCTCATTCTAAAGTTTTCTTTCCATTCAAGATGCGTGTATTCGGGTATAAGACAACTTTATCCCACCATTCCTGCTTCGGACTTTCATCCATAGATTTCTTGACCTGGGAGGCGGGAAAGGTAACGCAGACATCTGTGCCACATCACGTTATAAAACACATTCTGTGCTCTTCTCCTTTTGAAGAACTCCTGAATCATAAGCATGTTCCTCTCATGCTGCAGTTTCAAAAGAAACATGCAAAGAAAAACCGCAATCTCGATCACTCCGACAGACAATTCCATTGTTGTTAAGAAGGCGGGCTTCCGGGTAGAACTCGGCGCATGTCGCTGACGGGTGTCGTCACAGCGCAAAGCATTATGGGATTGCTCCGTTGGCTGAATCGGATGATAATCACCGTGCATGTAAACACACTTCGCAAACAGATCACTTTATGGCACGTTCATGTAAACAGGACAATCTGATCCGCCAATCGGATAGAATTCATTCAGATCAGAAATAAGGTGTCCATGTAAACGTAGCTACTGTTGCTTAATTCAGTACATTTACACTACCCAATATCCTGACCAAACTTAAGTAAACTGCAGTTTACTTAAGTTTGGTCAGGATATTGCATATGGAAACAAAGTGACATTCAATAATATAGAATAGATTTGAAGTCCTGTCATACAAATTAAAACTGGTCAAGTGGCCAAGTGGTAAGTGTACTTGGTTTCAGTGCAGCAGGGTCCCGGTTCAAACCCCACCCATCCATGTAATGTAGAGTTCCATCAGGAAGGGCATCCAGTGTAAATCCTATGCCGGATACTTCCTTGGAAATTGACTAGGAATTAGAAATTGTTTTTGGCGATATAACTCATCATTTAGCATGCCATTACTAAAGCCAACACATTTCAATTGTTGCTTTTATTAATGTGTACTAATTTATTTATTTATTTATTCTGAAGTTTAGTTAATGTATTCAATACTTTTAAATCAAAATTCTAGAACTTAAAATCTATTCTCTCTGGACTCCGGCAAGGGTGGTCGCATCTCCTCCTATCTCCTCTCCTCCTGTTTGTCTCTATCTCCAACTAAGCTCCAACCTTCAAAAGTCCCAACTTCACCAGACTGTGAATTCTTTAAACTACATTTGGAATAACCAAGGAATTGATCAGCTGCTCTCTCAACACTACTGACACCATTTTTTTTTTTTTTTTTCACAAGGAAATCAGAGCTGGGGGACCCTGCATGCTCAGATGGAACCTATCCTGCGGGCTATTGGGAGAAGTAGCACATTACATGCTTGGCACCACTCTCCATGGAAGACATCGAGCACTTTGGCAGGAGGACTGGTGCTTTATTGGTTTATGCGCTGCCCTGACCTACTGGAAAATTGGCAAGATGGACGTATACCTGACACACCTAAGATGGCGGAGTGCTAGCAGCGTCATGACTGAGCGCTAGCAGCAATTAAGAGATTATCGCCCCGTTTGCGCTTAAACTGCCTTGTTTCTGCTTACAATCAACTTTAGAATGATTAAGATGTTTTACATTGTCATCTGACAGTTAATAATCACATTATTAGTGTGAAGTTCGCTGATCCACAGCAGGATTGTTTTCCACCGGCGCGGCTCCACCGAGGCCCGAGGCGCCAGCACACATCCACCGGCGCGGCTCCACCTGAAGCCCGAGGCATCAGCGCAGTTCCACCGGCGCGGCTCCACCGAGGCCCGAAGCGTCAGTGCAGTTCCACCGGCGCGGCTTTACTGAGGCCCGAGGCGCCAGCGTGGCGTTATCTGACCATGGGTCCGAAGAAGGCACTGACGGCGGAGGAGGGAGACGATATCAAGAAGTCCCTGGACTTTTTGTCTGAGGAAATCTCTGTTGTTAAAATGCAGCAGAAATCCATTATGGAGCTGGTGGAAGAAGTGAAGGCTCTCTGGATCCAGAATGCCGAGAAAGACTGGCGTCTGGTGTAGCTGGAGAACCATGTTGCGGAGTTGGAACAGTACACAAGGATGAACAACATGATTATTACAGGAATTCATATTAAACCTCGATCCTACGCACGGGCGGTGTCAGAAGACAGCGGAGGGGAGGCCAGCGAGCAGGAGGCCAGCTCAGTGGAACAACAGGTGGCTGACTTCCTGCAATCTAAAGGTATTCAAATGGACTGTAATAACATTGAAGCGTGCCACCCCCTGCCCAGGAGAGAGGATGGAGACAAGCGAGCAGTTATAATGAGGTTTGTCAACAGAAAACATAAAATGGCATTGTTAAAACAGGGACGGAAACTCAAAGGAACAAACGTATTCATCAATGAACATCTGACCAAAAGAAACGCAAACATCGCCAGGAAAGCGCGTTTCTTAAAAAAGCAGGGAAAAATTCAACAGACATGGACATCCAACTGCAAAACATTTATCAAATTGAATGGAACACCAGAACAAGCGAAGGTTATGGTAATCAGGAAAATCGAGGAACTGGACAAATATGACCAATAAGGTATGAGAACACAAACACATCACAACACCATGACACAGACCAGAGGAACCTATTCATCTACTACCTATTCATCTACATCTGGAGACAAGAAGGATATAACTCAGGATTGTTGATCATGGAAAAGTAGAACTGAGAACATTTAAATACACAGACCACAATGTACTGGACTTGGAGCACGATATAGACCCGGACAATAATTTCTTCTCAAATATCAATGACAGTTGTTGCTATTATACAGATGAACAGTTTAATCGGATCATTAAAACGGATAACAAATTATCAATAATCCATTTCAACAGAAGAAGTCTATATGCAAACTTTAACAACATTAAAGAATATTTAAGTCAATTTAAAAAAATATTTAACATAATTGCTATATCAGAAACATGGATCAATGAAGATAAAGGAATGGATTTTGAACTGTGTAAACAGAAAGAATAGAGAGAGTGGAGGAGGAGTGGCTGTGTATGTGGATAAGAACATGGATTATAAAATAGTAGACAATATGACAACTGTGATTGATAACTTATTAGAATGTATAACTATTGAAATATGTGAAGAAAAAAGCAAAAATGTATTAGCTGTATATATAGAGCACCAGGATTCATTTGTGGTGACTTAAATATTGATCTGCTCAATCCAAATAAGCATAAAATAACAGATGGGAACTGGAATTGGAAAAATAAACAATACAAAACAGTATTAACCACTGGTCAAACCTCCTCTTCGAATATATATCAATGGAAAGAATATCTGCTTATTAAGAAACCAATTACCACAATTTAATGAAACATGATCTTTATTTATCATCTCATTAAATTTGAAGTGGAATTCGGAGGTCTAAATTTATTTATTCAGTTATTTTTTGCCTGTTAGGGAATGCCAATCTTGCACCTGTACTGTATTACTCAAATTCAAATTCAAATTTATTAATTTATATAGTGCCAATTCACGATAAAATCAACTCAAGGCGCTTCACACAAAAAACTATTAAAAATTTAAAACACAATAAAAAACGACCATAAAAGAAAGACAACCATAAAAGAATACAAGCATAAAAACACTTCATAATACTAATGATAAAACAGAGAAAACAAATGAGTCTTTAAACGTGACTTAAAAATCTCCACAGTATCCGACTGCCGAATGTGTGCTGGGAGATCGTTCCACAGAGCTGGGGCACGGTAGGAGATTGAGATTAAATGTGACTACAGAGTATGATGCTTTCATCTCCATTTTTTCCAGTTTGTATAATAAACACTGTCCATTTGTTGACAAAATATATAGAAATCAATATAGCAACAAACCATGGATAACTAAGGGGCTTCAGAGGGCATGTAAAAAGAAAAACGTACTATATAAACATTTCATAAAACTACGGACTAAGGAAGCTGAAAGTAAGTATAAAACATATAAGAATAAGTTAATCAATATCATGAGACTCAGTAAAAAAATATATTATAATGAGTTACTTGTCAAAAATAGAAATAACATCAAAAACACATGGAACATATTAAATGAAATAGTAAAAAAGAATAGAGTAACTAGAGATTATCCTTCATTTTTTCAGAGTAACAACTACATCACGATTGATAACGACGAGTCTATTGCTGAACACTTAATGAATACTTCGTTAATGTGGGTAAAAATCTTGCCAGTAAAATTGACTCATCAACTAATAACTTCTGGGTAAATAATTCAACGTTTAACAAATCTGTTTCAATGTTCATTGGTGGTACTCATGAAAGGGAAATACTTGATCTGGTTCATGGTTCAAAAAGTAAGAAATCGACTGATTTTAATAATTTGGATATGGCTTTATTAAAAAACGTTATTGATTGTATAGTAAAACCGTTCAATTATATTTGCAATATGTCACTAAGTACTGGTAAATTTCCTTCTCAAATGAAAATAGCCAAAGTAATTCCTCTGTTTAAAACTGGTGACAAACACACATTTTCTAATTATAGACCTGTATCACTCCTGCCACAATTTTCCAAAATTTTGGAAAAAATATTTGCTAAAAGATTAAATGATTATTTACTGAAGCATAACATCATTTGTGAAGAACAATATGGATTCAGAAGGTCTCGAACTACATCACATGCTTTGATGGACTTTGTGGAAAGTATAGCAACTGCAATTGACAATAAACAATACACAATAGGTGTTTTTTTTTTTATTTACAGAAAGCGTTTGACACAATTAACCATGGAATACTATTAATTAAACTGCAGAAATATGGAATCAGAGGTCTGGCATATGAATGGATAGCTAGTTATTTACAAGGCAGATTTCAGTATGTTCAATTCAATAATACAAATTCTGAACTCAGGGATGTCACATGTGGGGTGCCGCAGGGCTCAGTGCTGGGTCCTTTGTTGTTTATAATCTATATAAATGATATAAGTTGGGTGTCGAGTTCACTGAGATGTGTCCTTTTTGTGGATGATACAACTGTGTTCTGTAGCGGTGAAAATCTTGAACAGCTTCTGGACATAGTGGAGAAAGAACTGGAAAAATTTAAGGTTTGGTTTGACGCTAATAAGTTGTCACTCAACCTTGGGAAAACTAAATGTATTATATTTGGAAATAAACAGGCACCCAAATGTAAAAATGTAACTATAAACAATAAGGAAATTGAGTTAGTAACAGAGAATAATTTTTTAGGTGTTATAATTGATAATAAACTTAGCTGGAAACCACATATAAATTATGTGAAATCAAAATTGTCAAAAACTATAGCCATTCTGTATAAAGCCAAAGACCTACTGCCGCAAGAAGGGTTACTTACTTTATATCATTCTCTGATGGTACCATATATGACATATTGTGTTGAGTCATGGGGAAACACTTACAAATCAAATACCAATCCAATATTCCTTTTGCAAAAACGAGCCATACGAATCATCTGCAATAAACAATATCGTGAACCAACTCATTCTTTATTTGTGTCTTTAAATTTATTAAAATTCATAGATTTGGTCGATTACATTACAATTCAAACTTTATTTCGAGCGAAAAACCAAGCCTTACCGAGACATGTCCAGAGTCTGTTCCGATTGAGGGAATCCAGATATAGTTTAAGAGGTTGTGCAATTTTTATGAAACCACCAGTAAGAACAAATGTAAAGGGTTTTTGTGTGTCTGTGGTTGGGGTGAGGAATGGAACAAATGTTCAACAGAGGTTAGAATGAGTAGTACCTTAGTAAGATTTAAGAAACTACTCAAAAAGAACATCATGTCTAAGTATCATAAAGAAGCAAATATAATTTGATTTATATGGAATGTTCAATTTATAAGTGGGACTCATTGTATATTTGAATGTGTGGGTATGTATATGCGTATGTAGATATATAGATATGGGTAGGTGTATATGTATATGTATATAAGTGACTGTGTATATGTATGTATATATTTATGTTTGTAAAGTATATAAGTATGTATATAGGTATATATGGCACAGCCCAAGCAGAGGGTCACCCCCAAGAGCCTGGTCTGCTTGAGGTTTCTTCCTTATAGGGAGTTTTTCCTCACCACAGTTGCCTAGTGCTTGCTCTGGGGGTTGGTAAGGTTAGTCCTTACTGGCGTAAAGTGCCTTGATTCGACTTTCTTGTGATCTGGTACTATATAAATATAATTATAAGTGAATAGTATATTGATGTGTATGTCTGTGTGTCGACATGTAGTACTGAATTTGTATTTATGTAAATATGACTGATTAGAATTGTTGGACTTGTACGAGCAGGGGTGGGCGCTAATAAGCTTTGCTTCAGCCCACACCCTTTCGGACTCACTAGTTTTGTCTGTGTTTGTTTGTGGAATTGTTCATTTTTTTCTATTTGAATATTTTGTGTGCCGAATAAAAACTTTGTCACTTTGTCACTAACAAACTGAGATAGTTTGTGGACGATTTACAACAGAGGAAAAAAAAAATGATACAAAAAGAAAAGGCATTCTTTAAAGGAGTGGAGACAGCATGACCACCAGACTTTCTAGTAAGCCGTTTTGATTTTAGATTTCGCTCTGTGCATCCGTCACCTCGCTTTCTGATTGGCTGCACGTCACATTCAGCTCCTTACTTCCTTCCGAGCAGACCAGAGTGGTCTTAACATACCACACACGGCAGGAATATCTAATAAGATTATCTTTAGTGTCATCACGATTGTCGGGGCATTCTTAAGATTGTCGGAAGGGGAAGACCGGGTCCGATATCGGCCTAATTATATTGCTGTGTAAATCAGGCTTAAGAGATCCGTTGTTATGACGCCTCATGGAGCAACTGATTAATCCATTTTGACACCACATCGAGCCACTAACCGATTGTATGTTATGGTGCCTCACGGAGCGACTGATTGATCCGTTGTTATGACAACGCACTGAGCAACTGACTGATCCGTTGTTATGACACTGACCAAAATACCAACATTCTGGGTGCAATGAACATGTTTTCACTATAATTGGATTTCTTTCTGCATCTGACATTGTTATTTAAGCATTCAAAAGGCTATTCCTATCGCCATACAACTCCAACCACACACAATAATTTTTTTAGACAGTTCCTGTTATTGAAGGAAACCGCGTCTCCCAAACCAGATAGAGTTGTGATGTCATCACGCATGTGCTTAGGTGCTGTCTAGTGGGATCTTGAAAATCCTCCATTATAATTTAACAGACTTTTTGGCTTTACACATGCCTTTTTTCTTTTTCTTTTTCTTTTTTTTTTTTGAAATGATGAAAATGAATTGAAATGAAATGAAAATGAAATGAACAAAATTACATACTTGTAAACACCAACACATATTACATTGATTCACTTGTGTTTTACATAGAATGAATTACTCAACCAATCAGTATGAGCAGAGGCTAAGTTTACCCATAATCCCTTTTGGCATATGTGCATGAATGTTCAAATCTTCAGAATTAGTGCATTATTTTAAAATTAACAGCTATGTGTTATATATCACTTTGTACATTTTAAGAGTTACATTAAAATTAAGAGTTACTACATTTACAGTAATGTAGTTATTCTATCCAGATTAATTTGATTCATGAATCAAAACCATAAGTCAAGCCTACTTTATACTGTTATATACTACTATATATATTTAATGCTTGGAACATTTAAATTTAATGTAATGAGATAAGAACATACAAAATGTTAACTTTCTGGAATAACTGAAATATATGTATATTTTCACAATATTCTATTTTTTATTGATGTATTTCTATTCATTTTGAATGTTTGCTCAAAAGTATAAATCACACAATGGTTTCTATTTAAAGAGTAGTCATACTTTTAGTTCCCAATATGAAAGTGGCCATAAAGACTGAACTCAAACACATCTTTTATCATGCTGTGTCAATGACAACAAGCTACATTCAGTAGACTGCAATACAGTAACTCATAACTCTCTCACAGTGTTGTAAATGCCAAAACTCAAATCACCATCAAGGCTAACGTGATGAATACATAACAGTGCCATTTCTGCCATACATCCACTGGTAATGTGAAACTTATCTCAAGTCAAATATTTGTCAGTAGATGCTGTCAAGGAGAGTTAAGAGCCAGGGGATGATGGGAGACAGCTCGCTGCAGGCACCTCTGTTTGCAAAATTCTCAAGGGAAGACTTGATATACACCAGTCAATAATGACAAAGATACGCAACTAGACATATGTGCTTGGTAAAGAGTAAGACTGAAGCCAGTGGTGGGCACACTTCCGATAATCCGATAACAGATAACTATCGAAGACAATGTCATCTTTATCGGATTATCTTTTTAGATAAGTTTAAAAACCATTAGGCTGCCGATATCACCTAAGTCATCCAGAGGCATACGTTTTTAACTTATGGTTCAAATTTTAACCAAGCAAATTTTGGACAAGTTATTTAAAATTACTGTCATGTCTGAAGTTTTATTAAGTGAAAATATCAGATATATGTTTTAGTTTTAAAGTAATGTGCTAATTTTTAAGGTTTTGTGAGCACATCCTGTGACCCGCAATGCATTTTGGGTAGGATGATGTAATCTCAGTACATCACGACAGGACAAATGCATTTCAGACACTCTGTTCAGGCTCCACAGACAACAGTATTAAACTCTAGTGCCTAAAACTCTCTTGAATATATTCTCTGCGTTTATAGATGTTGGTTTTATTTGCGTTTGTTAAATTCCACGCATTTTAAATGTAGCAGACAGGGATTACTGTATCTGGAATTTTGTTTTCAAGGCCTCTACTGCCATCTACTGGTCAGTAGTGTTCACTAAGCATGTGGGAACCAGTAGATAGCAGTGTTCTATTTATTTTGACCCTGGTTATGTCAGATGATTGTCAAATCAACTTTTTGGCTTTGCAAATGGCTTTTTTTGTGTGTAATGAATGTATACATTATACAAGTTTCACTTTTTTAATGGAATTACAACCTTATTTCTTTTTCAAATTCTCCCATTTTTTGCATCCAGCCTTATTTCCTTTAGAAATTTCCTTGAGAAATAATATCAGTCTATTAGGATCTCAGGTTATGGGTTACACATATACATGTGTGTGTATATATATTCAACTTATTCCCATTGATGAAACTTTTCATTTTCTGCCTGAAACCTTATTAGATGAATGTGTTCAGGGCTCCGTTTGTTTACAAAATACACACGTGTTACAGACTTTGAAATCCAACAGCAGGGATTGATAATATCCAAAGATTTATGAACATACAAATTAACGTGCTTACACTTTATCATGATTTTCTCCGTTGTGAGATATAAAAGTGTCTTATCGTAGCGTTCGTGTGTATATGCATTATAACGCAGCGCACGAGCGACGTTACGATATTCTTCAGAACGACAACATATGCAACATGCATCCAGCAGCAGACACACTGCTGTCATAGACAACTGCCTGTAAAGTTTTTTGGCAAGTTGTAACTTTCTCAACAGCATAATTTGTAATGAAAGCCGCTTCATTTGTGCAGCTCTTTCGGCGCCATGTTTGTTTTTTCAGAGACAGCAGTAAGCTCCTCCTACCCCTCCAAACGGAGGGATTTGTAGCCCTTCGCCTTCCCCTCCGCCTCGCTCCAAAAAGAGGCACTTTTACCCAGAATCCTTTGCGACCTGTCTGTTACAAAACCTCAGAAATAGTGCATTATTCAACACTGAAAGATATATGTTATATTTTAACTTTGTACAAATGACATAATTGACATTAATGGAGTTATTCTATCGGTATTAATGTTATTTATAATCAAAACCATAAGTCAGCATGACTTTATTTTTCAAGACCTGCGCCTGACCGGAGCATCGCAATTGATAGTTACCTTTATGACTGCTCTCAGAGTATTGTTGTACTGGGAGCTCTGTAGTAAATAAGAGCTTCCAGCAGGGGCAGAACGCTGAAAGGAAAATGTGGTCTATTTTTATTATTATAAGCTATTAAATTTGTTCTACTACTAGTTGTAGATGTGTCAGAAGTAATATTGGAATTTATCTGTTATTGGTATCTGTAACTTCCGATACATTTTTGGGTGCTTCATTGTTTTATCTTTATCGAAGATAACTTTTCAGTTATCTGATTATCTGTTATCGAAGTTAATTTTTTGGTTATCTGTGCCCACCACTGACTGAAGCAACACTTTAAAAAAATGTTCTCTGTATAACTGCTTACATTGTACCTCAGAATTAACTAAATGCGTCTATTTTATGGATCACAATATTGTGACATAGTACCACAATTTGAGAAATGTTTGTCTTTGTGTATGTCTGTTTGTTCCTCTACTCCTCTCATGTCCTTTTGCCTGTTTCACCAAACATAGTATGTGGATGATGGTCAACTCTAGAATTGCCCGTAAAGGTCATTGGGGTCAAAGATCACAATTTGTATTTAGTTATTTTTACTCCAGTGTCTACCAAACTAAATGGTAAATGGACTGCATTTATATAGCGCTTTTCCATCTGCATCAGACGCTCAAAGCGCTTTACAATTATGCCTCACATTCACCCCGATGTCAGGGTGCTACCCTGACATCTACCACAACTACCACACATATGTATGTTGGTTGGCTTTGGAATTGCCCAGGTAAGAACATGTTTAACAAGGTCAGTAACTGAGGTTAATATTATGAGGATTAAAGGTGTAAATTGTATGTATTGGTGGTCAAGTGTTTAATCCACGTGGTTTCAATGCATAAAGTTCCCAGTTCAAAACCCACCCATGCCACATTTCTCCATGTAATGTGGAATTACGTCAGGAAGGGCAAGCCCAAACAAAACCAAGGGAGCAGCCGAAGGGATTAGGCTGAACCTCAATTCTACCCCTTGGCCCTTCCCCTTCCCCCTTCCCCTCCATTTTGTGTGGGCACGAGAGACAGAGGGGTGTCTCAATTCTCTTTTTGGAGCGAGATGGAGGGGTAGGCGGAGGGCTACAAACCCCTCCAAACGGAGTGAATCTGGATGCACACTCCGTTTGGAGGGGTAGGAGGAGCTTACTGCTGTCTCCAAAGAAACAAACGTGGCGCCCAGAGCCGCACAAATGAAAGTGACTTTCATTAAAATCACGCTGTTTCGAAAGTTATAACTTGCCAAAAAACTTCACAGGCAACTGCCTATGACAGCAACGTGAATGCTGCTGGATGCATGTTGTGTATATTGTCGTTCTGAAGAATATCGTAACTTCGCTTGTGCGCTGAGGCGTTATAATGCATATACACACGAACGCTACGATAAGACACTTTTATATCTCACAGTGGAGAAAATTGTGATAAAGGAAAGTGCGTTAATTTGTATGTTCAGAAATCTTTGGATAATAGCAATCCCTCCTGTTGGATTTCAAGGTCTGTAACGTGTGTGCATTTTGTAAACAAACAGGGAGCCCTGAACACACTCGTCTCCTAATAAGGTTTCAGGCAGAAAATGAGAAGTTTCATCGATGGGAGTAAGTTGGAAAATATATACACACACATGTATATGTGTAACACATAACCCAGTGTCCTAATAGACCGATATTACTTTGTCAAGGAAATTTCTAAAGGAATTAGGGATGGATGCAAAAAATGTGAGAATTTGAAAAAGAAATATAAGGTTAACAGAACTAGATGCATACATATACATACAGGTGCTGGTCATATAATTAGAAGATCATGAAAAAGTTGATTTATTTCAGTCATTCCCTTCAAAAAGTGAAACTTGTATAATGTATACATTCATTCCACACAGACTGATATATTTCAAGTGTTTATTTATTTTAATTGCTAATTAATTAATTAATTAATTAATTACTAATCAATTAATTAATGATTAATCACTTAACAATATTAATTATTATTATTATTAACGACTAATTACTAGCAGTATTACTAACATTAATTAATTACTAATTTTCATTTCATTTTCATTTATTTATTTATTTCATTCATTTAAAAGAAGAAAAAAAAAAAAACAGAAAAGCAGAAATAAAGCATCTCCATTACCAGAATGAAAAGGAGCAGAGAGAAGAACAAGTCTTATATTTTCTGCCCCTTTTTACAATACAATTTTTAAATATCCAGCGTCATTTTTCAACATTATTTAACAGATTGTATTTCTTTAACTTGTCACATACCACTGACTTATTTCATAATTATGACCATTATTAAATAGATTACATCTCTGACAGGTTACATTTTTAAACTTAAAACATTTTCTACATTATTAACAAATTACATTTTTTTTAAACTTCCTTACAGCCCACTAACTTATTTTATAGTTTCATACTTACTTAATACATCTAGTTTAATACGTTTTTTAAATAATTTAAGCGACCTTAATTCTTTAATTTCTTTGTTGAGATTGTTCCATAATTTTACACCATTTACTGCAATACTCCGTTCTTTTACTCTGGTTCTGTATCTTGGTTTTCTAAAGACTTCTATTCCTTTCAGTTTATAACTACTTACTCTTTTCTCAAACATATTTTGAATGTTTGTTGGTAAAGTATTTTTATTTGCTTGGTACATTGTTTGTAATATTTTCAAATCGACCAAATCACGAAATTTAAGTACCCTGTACTTAATGAACAATGGATTAGATGGATCTCTAAAACTACTGTTGCTAATCACCCTTAAAGCCCTTTTCTGCAGAATAAACAAAGGTTGTATATAAGTTGTATATGTTGATCCCCAGATTTCTACACAATAAGTTAAATATTACTAATACTAATTATTATTATAAATTGCGAATTAATTAAATTAATTATTAATACCACAAAATTCTCTGACATGATTACGATGTGTCGAAGAAATCTGTGACTTCTTCTATTTAAGATAAGACTTTATTGATCTCACAGTGGAGAAATTCACGTTACGTCAGCTCTTAAAAAACACACAAGATGAGTGCGAGTGGAGGAAGATGTGCATCAAACAGCGTGTACAACATAAGTAATAATAATACTTGTAACAATACAATAAAATAAGAAAATGAGGTAGAAATAGAATATATATATATATATATATATATATATATATATATATATACTCCTATTATATATGCTCCTATTTTTTCATTGGAATCATGATAAACATGATTTTTTTATTTCAATCATGTTTATATAACATATATTATATATGTGCAGCACTTTGTGACCCTGGTCTGTGAAAGGTGCTTTATAAATAAAGCTTACTTACTTACTTAGCTCTCTCTCTCTCTCTCTCTCTCTCTCTCTCTCTCTCTCTCTCTCTCTCTCTCTCTCTCTCTCTCTCTCTCTCTCTCTCTCTCTCTCTATATATATATATATATAAACATGATCATCGGGAGCATCTTATTAACAATATGTGAAGTGGAATTTACATCTGATAAGGTGACACTAGTGCTGGGAATTGTAAATGAGTTGTTATTGCACATGATTTGTAGACATATTAATATTGCACGTGATTTGTGGACATATTAATGCATATGGTTATTTCACAGTGTTATTGTACAGTCTGACAGTAGCAGGGAGGAATGACCTGTGGTATCGTTCCTTCTTGCACTGAGGGTGCCTCAGTCTGTCACTGAAGAAGCTGCTCAGCTCCACTACAGTCTGGTGCAGAGGGTGAGAGGAGTTGTTCATGATGGATTTGAACTTGGCTAACACCCTCCTCTCAGCCACCTCCTCCAGAGAGTCCAGAGGACAGCCCAGGACAGAGCTGGATTTCCTGACCAGCTTATTCAGTCTCTTTCTCTCCCGCTCTGTGCTGCCCGCGGCCCAACAGATGACAGCATAGAGGAGAGCAGAGGCTACAACAGAGTCATAGAAGGTCTTAAGCAGAGGCCTGCTCACTCCAAAGGATCTCAGTCTCCTCAGGAGGTGGAGGTGACTCTGGCCTTTCTTGTACAGGGCGTCAGTGTTGTGAGTCCAGTCCAGTTTGTTGTTGAGGTGAACACCCAGGTATTTGAAAAGAGCAAACAGGCTACCGCAACAAGTTTCGCTTCGGTTGCCATGTTGACAAACAGTGAAGACGGCAGTTTGAGACAGGCAGTTTTTTCCCCCTAAGGCAGAGGGGTGTCTCAATTCATAGGGTACAAAAGAGAATTAAGATTGGACCTTACTTACTATATATCGATAGGTAGGCCATGTGATAGATGGGCGTCCTGTCCAGTACAAGGTGTACTTCTTGGATAGGCTCCATCCCCCTGTGACCCTTGGAGTTAAGTGGGTATTGACGATAGATAGATAGATAGATAGATAGATAGATAGATAGATAGATAGATAGATAGATAGATAGATAGATAGATAGATAGATAGATAGATAGATAGATAGATAGATAGATAGATAGATAGATAGATAGATAGATAGATAGATAGATAGATAGATAGATAGATAGATAGATAGATAGATAGATAGATAGATAGATAGATAGATAGATAGATAGATAGACAGACAGACAGACAGACAGACAGACAGACATGAATGTAACTGGCAGAGGTGAGGCGCAAGCTTGGTCCTGTTGCGTGAGGACCAGGAACTGAAACAGACTCAGTTGCAATGAGACAGGAAATGATAAATAACAGTTTATTGCAATTGTGCTGATGGTGTGATGTGGTGGAGACCAGGAGGTGAAGACACTGGGGGATGGGCTGCAGTTACAGGAAGCCAGGTGGGCCAATGGAGTTGGTGGTGGCTGTGGACTGCACAAAAAGATAAAAATTAGAATAACCTAACAAATTCAAAATCGGGAAAAACACAGAGAAAGAGCAAGAAGATTAGGTATGACTACACTTGAGGCCACTTTTACCAATTCCGATGACGGATATATCTGGCAGCGTCCTCCTGTTTAGCTGAGGTTTAAGTAGGGCACCACTGATTGATGCAGGTGTGCCACAACCACAGGTGTAGATGACGGTCAGCTCCACGGGCAGAGAAAACACAGGAAGGAGGAGGAAACAGGAGGAAATGAGTCAGACCGATTCCCCAGATCACAACAGTTCCTCTGCAGCCACCAAAGCTCCCCTCTGTTTGACTTCCAGGTCATGCCCAACAAAGGATGGGGTTGTTGGTTGTTTTTATTTTTTGTTTGTTTGTTTGTTCTTCAAATATAAAATAACAGCTTAACAAAACAATACAAAGAAAACCAATTAATTCTCCATTTTAAGTATATAACAGAAAAAAATGACATACCTATATTGTAACAAATTTAAATACAACTAGCATGTTGCCCATGGGGATCCACAGACTCTAGATTGGGTCCTGTTCATGAAATTGGTAGCTGATATTTTTCAAGGGTGGTAACAAAATAAGCAAAGCTTATGTAATGAGTTGGAATGGCGTGTTAAGTCCAGAATGTTTTTAGAACCTTAGACCTCAAAAAGTTTTAGAAGAGGAACTCAACCCTTTTATTTCCTGTTAATTTTGTTATTTTTATTTTTAATTTACTGTCTTAATGTTTTTATAAATTGTTTAGGTTGTTGTTATCATATACACACTGCTCTTCTGGAAACAGCAAAAATGGATCTGTTAAAGTGGTCTCTGAATGCACTTGACACTATTTTTTTCTACAAGACACTCGGGAGCGGAGGACCTGACCTGTCCTGCCGGGACACATGTGATGGGTTACGTGATGGACAGTTGGAGGAAATGTCAGGTCATGTGCCTTTACACGCTGTCTGTG
The DNA here is from genome assembly GCF_902500255.1 of Thalassophryne amazonica. Lineage (NCBI taxonomy): Eukaryota > Metazoa > Chordata > Actinopteri > Batrachoidiformes > Batrachoididae > Thalassophryne > Thalassophryne amazonica. The sequence continues at coordinate 121,002,886 of NC_047106.1, read as the reverse complement.
GAGGATGTCGAAGATGTGTATATATTTGGCACGGTGGTGACCGGGTTCCTGCTGTGTGGAGCGGGCATAGCGCTGGTTTACCGGAAAATTAAGAAAGTGGAAGAGGCAATAATTGGCCCGTCCAGGCTGCCCCACATGATTGATTCGATTGGAAGGACAGTGGCAGCTCAGTCGGCGGGTGTTAACCGCGCGTTGGATACCATCTCGGGAAGAATGGCTGCACTGGAAAACTGCATTGATCGTCAGTAATGACCAAATTCAGATGTGTTGAAAGCCACTCTGTCTCAGACTGTGGAATCTTTCAGGCGTCTGCTAATCTGGATTTTCATTCGGCTTCCCAAAACACAGCTGCACTTCAAGGCCGCTATGATAAAAACCTCCTGGAAGAAGAACAATGCCCATGCCTCATTCCGTCCCGCCCTCAGCTTCTCCAGCTCTGACGTTGACTGTGGACAGTGGACTGTTCAGGGCTGGGCCCCTCCTCCCTCCAGAATGGACAAACAAGGCCGTTGATGGCGCCTAAAGGAGGCCTCCGGAGTGTTCTGTCTGATAACTGGACTCTTACAAATGTCGGTCGTCGTCTCTCGTCCTGTTGTTGTGTGTGATCATTGTTCATTGTGCTAATGGGTTTTTTTCCCTGCATTACTGCTGCATGATTCAATGCAGCAGCAATGAAGGTTTTTCTTTCCCAAGTTTTACCTTGTGTGTGCTTTTTATATGTGTTCATGTACCGGGCCGGCTTATGTGTGTTGTGTGTTATGTGTGTCTGTCGTCATGAGGCCGGTCATGGTTTGCTCAGTCCTGCTGTTGACCTAAGGCAAGACATACATCTGGAGCTGGTCCCCGGGCACCTAAAGGCAACTTCTGCTCCTAACTGGCAATTAGGATGGGTTAAATGCAGTAAACACATTTCATTGTGCAGGGAACATGTTCCTTTGTGCATATGACAATAAAAGTCTTTTGAATCCTTGAATTATTATTATTATTATTATTATTATTATTATTAATAATAATATGTTTCATGTCACTGACATTAATGAGCAAGGCCCCTCACTAGTAGACAGCACATCATGAATGGTAAGGTTCTTACCATTTAAGGTGGCCTTGTTGCCACAGATAAGCCTAACCTTATTTGAGGACATCATTTTGACCAACTGCATAATTGATGACAGCCTTTCTTGAATTAATTGAGAATCACAATTAACTTAGATGAATTAGTTGCTCAACAATTTTTAATGTAGTTTTACATTTTTATGCCTTTGATTTGATTAGAAAATAATAATAGAAAATTGACAATAACAGCTGCGTGGATGATGACAGCCTTTTTTCAATAGATAATGAAAAAGTTATTAATTTTGATCATTCAGGGTAGACAAATTTACTTACATTCCAAGATCCATACATTTTTTTCATGTAATTTACACGCTGGATAGTCACTGACTGACCTCAAGGGCTGTCAAGGAGAACGCCACCTTTCAGGTTAGCGTTTCCATTTTAAGTGTCAAATGCCAACTGAATGTGCATGAGATGTCCTCTATTAGTGTGAGAGCTCCTGAAAGATTGTAACATTTGGCATTTCCAGTGTCAGTGTTGACTGACCACTAATTTTGCGCAAGATCTCCTCTATTGTCGCTCCAGGAAGAGTTCAACATTTGCCATTTCTGGTTTCAGAGTCAACTCAACATTTGGCATTTCTGGTTTCGGCATCCAACTGGCTACCATAGAGCAAGGTTGCACTGGGGCCTTTGCTCATACTGTTACTTCTATTTTGTAATTTGATTTTTAAATGGACCACAATGAAAATAAGTGTTTTCACTTTCTTGTGTCATCTCAACCTGGTCTCACGGCAAGTCGTGCTTCAGCAGCACAAAATATATGTTAATCTATTGGTTCATGATATTGTGACGAAAAGCGCCTCATTTTCATCACGGCAGCACAAATGCATTCTCATTCATTCCGTGATGGCTGCACAAAATTAAAAGTGAAGTGGGGGGGGGGGGGTTATGGTTAGGGTGGGGGAAGGAGTAAGATTAGGTTATGGTTAAGGTTAGGGTTGGGGGTGGGAGTAGGGTTAGGAATAGTGAGTTAATAAAAGCTCCGTCACGAAAATTTGACTCATTTCGTCACGGAAGCACGAAAAAAAAAAACAAAAAACATGAGACTGGACTGGTCATCCATGCATTTTGAACATATTTATAATAATATTATGCACTTGCACTGAACTCACTAAATAAAATCACACACTCATGCTTTTAATAATCATTAATATGCCTCACACCAGGCTCCATAAAATGTTAGAAATTTAATTAATATTTTTCATTTCGGATGGTCTCACACGGTGCACCAAAAATAAATATATTAATATAAATATTACTAATATTGCACCGCATGGGGCACCAAAATATGTAATGAATAATTAAATATATTATTAATCTTATTAGGTTTGAAAGTACCTCACATGGGCACAACTATAAAATATGTAAAGAACTGAAATGTAATCAGTAGGAGTTGAGTTGTAAAGTTGAGTTTAACATCCAAATTTGTAAGAGCTCTTTATGTTAAAGAGAGGTAGCAAGTGGAAATAACTAAATGCAGCTGCAATGTTTTAGAGTGTTGTATGGGCACACAATAAAATATTGTATACATTATAAGTTAAACAGTAGTTAATTAAATATGTTTTTTTAAACCTCGAAAAAAGCGGACCACCTGGGTATTGTTAGATGCACAGGATGTCAGATTAATCAGTATTAATTCATTTTTGATCTGAAAGTCATAAGTTCCAGATGTGATTGATCAAACCTATCTTCAAATAGGCACAAGAAAAAAGAACTGGCATAATATATACACATTTATTTACATACGTGCAGGGATAAACACAGGTAACTGACATTTTGAGAATGTGAATAGTGATTCATAATTGTATTACTGAGACGATCTGTTGATAATGAGAGGTAAAAGAGAAAGCAGTGAAAGAACAAAGTGTAGAAATTTAATGAGAATATCTCTGGCTGTAATTTAACAGGGAATTTGGGTTCACAAATTATTATGATTAAGAAAATTACCATATGAATAGTCACTTTGCATCACTGACAAAGAACGTCATAACACTTGGATGGTTCACTTATCTGGGTCTGTTGGATTGGTTGTGGTGAGCGGTCTGGTTCAGATCAGTCCGATTTCCTCATGGGCCTTTGCGGTGGGGGTTAACCACCGGTTTCCCAGATGACCACAGGCTGGAGCCAGCAGGACCAAACGATGGTTCTGTGAGTCTGTCAGTGTTGGTTCCAATCGATCCATAGGTGAAGATTTAGCTGTTTGTTCTCAAATGCTCTGGGTGTTTCAAACCTGTGGAATATTGATTTAAAGTATTTCTAAAAATTTAGAAAAAAGTTCAAGTCTTGGCAGGGAAAGTTGTGGAAGAAATTAAATTAAGGCAGCTCACAACTTTACTCTTAATCTGAAAAACTCAGATAGGAAATTGTCCTTAAAATGCAGAGAACTTGACACAAGCCTCAAAAGATATTCAGACTGCCTCATTGAACTACGGAGCCCTGGAAGTGTCATCGCAAAATGTTTTGCATGTGTTTTTCATGCTCATTTACATTTACAATTACATTGTGCACACACTTTAAGCATTGTTTGAGTAAAACAAGGACACAATCTACTTAAAAGTGGCCACAATTTGTAAAACGTGCACTCAGTTACTCAGTATTGCCTTGACACATAAATGTTGGCTATTAGCCAACAAAGCAGTAGACAGTGTGATACATTTCCCCATTAGAAATGGATCTGGTCAGGGTATATCATGGTTTGGGCGCACAAGGACATATAGAGAATTCTAGCTACCCAGCATGGCATCATCTGGAGTTTAAGCACATTAAAAAGGATGCTGAGGATGAAGCGTCTCCCTGTCGGCAGGATGATAATTAAGGTAATATTATGGAGTTCATTTTGAACAAAAGGAAAATGTGCGGTTGTTTTATTAATTCAAGGGCTCGATTAAAGGAAAACGTGCACTCATTTTATTAATTCAAGGGCTCAATTAAAGGAAAACCTGTGCACGTTTTATTCATTTCAGGGCTCAATTAAAGGAAAACGTCTGCACGAATTATCACGGCCAGGAAAACATGCGCACGTTTTATTAATTTGAAAGCATGTTTTATTAATTCATGGGCTCAGTTAAAGGAAAATGTGTGCACAAATTATCATGGCCAGAAAAAAAATATCACTTTAAGTGACCTCTCCCATACTGAACAACAAAAGTTATGGAACAAAAAGAAACACTAAGAATCCATGAAGCAAAAGAACAATGAAACAAAAGCCATCAGGTACGACTTAGAGAGTATGCAAAAAAAACAAAAAACAAAAACAAAGAAAGCTTAAGATGGCTGAAGAGAAACAGGTGTACGAGTGAAAAATCACCAATAGAGAGAGTGAGTTCCTTTGTTTGGGGTCCTTTTAAAGAGAGCCCCACCTGGTCATAAGTTTCACCTTTTGGCATTAGGTTCCTTCCCCAAAGAAAGTTATGAAAAAAAAAAACAAAAAACAAAAACAAAGAAAGCTTAAGATGGCTGAAGAGAAACAGGTGTACGAGTGAAAAATCACCAATAGAGAGAGTGAGTTCCTTTGTTTGGGGTCCTTTTAAAGAGAGCCCCACCTGGTCATAAGTTTCACCTTTTGGCATTAGGTTCCTTCCCCAAAGAAAGTTATGAAAAAACAAAACAAAAAACACATCAAATACAAGGAATGACATGCCTTCTTTTCTTCTTTAACTAACAAAATATAAGATGACAATGTTTTCTCTGTTCATCCTAAGATCTGGAAAGCAATTAAAAGAAATACTTTTTACCATGACAATTCATTAATAATTCAAGAAATAACATACATACATAGTTCGGGTGTCATTATGCACTTACACAAACAGGCGCTAAGGGTTTCAGGAAGAGAAAAGACCTGCCACTGCTGTTTTGCTTTTTGTCTTTCCCTGTATAAATGGATGTCTTTGCACTTCTCTTCTGTTTCAGAGGAATTTGCCTTTGTCTTTTGTGGGGAGGCGATGGTCTCGTGGTTAAAGTGTTGGGCTTGAGACCAGAGGATCCTCGGTTTAAATCCCACCTTGACCAGAAAATCACTAAGGGCCCTTGGGAAAGGTCCTTCATCCCCTAGTTGCTCCTGCTGTGTAGTGAGTACCTTGTATGGCAGCACCCTCACATTGGGGTGAATGTGAGTGAATTATTTGTAAAGCGCTTTTCGCGTCTGATGCTGAAGGAAATGCACTATATAAATGCAGTCCATTTATGTGAATGTGTCAATTGCTTTTGCATCACGGTGTTTGGTTTCTTCTGCTTGCGCATGTTAGGGTTTGAGGTACTGTTGAACCAAATATGCAGACAAATGCACTCCAAAGGATAAGATTACTATTTTGTGATTTAATGGGTCAGTCAAGTGGAAACGCATACAACAGTTTGTAAGGATCCAAAATGTAACCTGACTGAGGAAAAAATCCAATAGACAAATGGGAAGATAAAAAAAAGAATCAGGAATGTCCAGATATAATTGGAATAGTCACAGCATTAAATCCAGAGCTGACTGTAGGAAAACAATGACCATAGCGAGATTACAAGGGCACAAAATGAGAGTTGTGTCAAGTAATGAACCGCTAATGAGACAAAAGAACAGGTGTGCCGAACCCAAGTGCTGCTGCAGTGTCTATCAGTAGGCCACCTTCCTCATGGCAGCATGTCAAGTTTCCCCAGCCAGCCTGTGTGCCAGGCTGTATTACATGTATGTGAAATACATGTGCAGTGAAAAAAGACATTCCACCCCACAATACCCATATGAAACTCATCATAAATTAGGAGAAGAAAGGATATACAGTAGTGTTCAGAATAATAGTAGTGCTATGTGACTAAAAAGATTAATCCAGGTTTTGAGTATATTTCTTATTGTTACATGGGAAACAAGGTGCCAGTAGATTCAGTAGATTCTCACAAATCCAACAAGACCAAGCATTCATGATATGCACACTCTTAAGGCTATGAAATTGGGCTATTAGTAAAAAAAAAAGTAGAAAAGGGGGTGTTCACAATAATAGTGTGGCATTCAGTCAGTGAGTTTGTCAATTTTGTGGAGCAAACATGTGTGAATCAGGTGTCCCCTATGTAAGGATGAAGCCAGCACCTGTTGAACATGCTTTTCTCTTTGAAAGCCTGAGGAAAATGGGACGTTCAAGACATTGTACAGAAGAACAGTGTAGTTTGATTAAAAAGTTGATTGGAGAGGGGAAAACTTATACGCAAGTGCAAAAAATTATAGGCTATCCATCTACAATGATCTCCAACACATCAACTGGCCTAAAGAGAAATGGAGGAATATTTTGTGGGCTGATGAGAGTAAAATTGTTCTTTTTGGGTCCAAGGGCCGCAGACAGTTTGTGAGACGACCGCCAAACTCTGAATTCAAGCCACAGTTCACAGTGAAGACAGTGAAGCATGGTGGTGCAAGCATCATGATATGGGCATGTTTCTCCTACTATGGTGTTGGGCCTATATATCGCATACCAGGTATCATGGATCAGTTTGGATATGTCAAAATACTTGAAGAGGTCATGTTGCCTTATGCTGAAGAGGACATGCCCTTGAAATGGGTGTTTCAACAAGACAATGACCCCAAGCACACTAGTAACCGAGCAAAATCTTGGTTCCAAACCAACAAAATTAATGCCTCGCAGATGTGAAGAAATCATGAAAAACTGTGGTTATACAACTAAATACTAGTTTAGTGATTCACAGAATTGCTAAAAAAGCAGTTTGAACATAATAGTTTTGAGTTTGTAGTGTCAACAGCAGATGCTACTATTATTGTGAACACCCCCTTTTCTACTTTTTTTTTTTTACTAATAGCCCAATTTCATAGCCTTAAGAATGTGCATATCATGAATGCTTGGTCTTGTTGGATTTGTGAGAATCTACTGAATCTACTGGTACCTTCTTTCCCATGTAACAATAGAAAATATACTCAAAACCTGGATTAATCTTTTTAGTCACATAGCACTACTATTATTCTGAACAGTACTGTAGCATGCAACATTGTTGTTATTCCTCACACTCATGCAATAATACCCTGATACAGTGAAAATGGATAACAATCTGTGTCATTATCTCCGGCAGCACTCCTTTACATAAGCTCCTTTACATAAGGACAGTTTATGTTCCTTGTTTGTGTGGAATAACCTGAAGCATGGATCAATGAACAGCCCAACATTACATGGAATACACTCATAACTGGAACAGTGAGTTGTTTGTCCAACCCCAGCAGCTTTCCTCTTGTTGTGGAAGACACAACACATGTCCACTGAGGGGTCTTGAATTTCTGACCCTTCTGCACTTTGATCTTGGGGAAATGGTGTCCTGTCAGATGGTGCATATCTCATGGATTCGAAGCTCCACAGGGATGAATCGGTGCAGCATTGTGTCCCACACCAGTGCTTTCACCATCTCCCAATGGAAAACCCAATGAAGCACAGGCTTCCTCCTAAGCTTCATGCAATGTTCCTTGTAGAGGAGGTATGCATTTAGCACTGTCATCACAAGAAGTGGAAAAAGACCTTCTTTCACCACTTGAGAGTCCTCCTTTTGAAAGTGGGATAGGGCACCATATGGTCATGCCTGTTGACAGCACCCATATACCTGTCATAATCTATAATACAAGCTGGATGCTGTACCAGCTCTCCAGTAGATCAGTTGGTCTTGCCAGGAACAGCAATGACATTGGCACACACAGACCTCCTTCCTATTGTGCCATTTCTGCAGCTCCATCAATACATTATTCAACTTGATGTGGTCTCCTTTCCTAAATTTGGCAGTTTTCAGCTCATTTGGGACACCTCTCTGATTCTACCTCAGGGTACCACATGCACCAGACCTTCTCTTGAAAAGGATGGGCAGTGTATAGCAATTGTCGACAAAGAGTTTGTGACCTTTGTTGAGGTCATATATCTTCCCATTCGCTGAAGCTTGAATGCCCTGATCCCCCCGGGTATATCTCGAACTGTGTACAATAGCATAGGACTCACACAGCTTCACTCCGAATTTGTGTGTCTCTTGCAGCATGTAGACTCTGACACTAAGTAATGACAAAGAGGTGAGTGTAGCAGAAGAAACACAAATAAGAATAACTGAGAAAGAAACAACAAAGTGATCAAACCAAAATAACACACTCACACTCATCTTCAACCGCTTAGTCCAATCAAGGGTCGCGGGGGGCTGGAGCCTATCCCAGCAGCCATAGAGCGTGAGGCGGGTTACACCCAGGACAGGATGTCAGTCTGTCACAGGGACACAAACAGACAAACAAACACAGTCACACCCACTCGCACACCTACCCGAATGTCTTTGGATGTGGGAGGAAACTGGAGCACCCAGAGGAAACCCATGCAAACACAGGGAGAACATGCAAACTCCACACAGAAAGGCCACAGGTGGGAATTGAACCCATGACCTTCTCGCTGTGAGGCAACAGTGCTAACCATTAAGCCACCGTGCTGCCCACCTAAATAACAGTCAGCACAAACTAAAGACAAAAATGTCAATCCAGAAAAACGATAAGTAATAAGCGGAGTACAAAACTAATGACCAAACTATAACTCTGAACCACAGACGAAATCTGGAAAAGGATGAAAGAGAAATAAACCACATGCAATACTAGGGAAGCTATGACCACTACCTTTGCACCCCCCACCCCCATCCCCACCCCAGGACTCAAGCCATTTATCCAAGATGGTGTCCAAGATGGCTGCCAAAATAGGGTTTTTCACTAAAACACCTTTAAAAAACATAACATATAAACAACTTAAATATCACAGAGATTCAATGGAAAGGCCATTGCAGGTCATAGCAAACTCATTTCTGCCTAAACTAAATTAATTCATGGGTTTAAGATTCAAAATGGAGTCCAAAATGGCCACCAATAGACCTTTATCATTGAATATCTGTGATATTTAAGTTGTTTATATGTTGTTTAAAGGTGTTTTAGTGAAAACCCTATTTTGTCAGCCATCTTGGACACTATCTTGGATAACTGGCTTGAGGTCAGTTTTTATGTTTGGGAACATCCTGATTATGTTTTGGGGTCATCTAAGGAACCTAAAAAAAGTTGCAAAGGTAGTGGTCGTAGCTCCCCTAGTACAAGGGGTGGAACAAATGTACGGGGGAGGCAGTGTACATCCACAACCCAGAGGTGAGGGGTGGAGATCACACAAGCACAGACCACACACTGGAGAAGTGAGACGACAAGACATCCACACACACACTCACAGGTGCACATTATGGATGCCCACCCGAATGTCACAGACAGGACACTCACACACGACACTTAAAAAACACACATTAGGTGAGGGAGACAAGCCTACACACATCAGGGACATAATACACCAACACAAAAGAACTGAAAATAAAAGGCAGATGAAAACCCCACACTAAAAATCTCCAACTCATAAACACGGCCAAAATGGCCGATGGGCGGAACTGCAACAATGTGTCTTTTACAAAGAGGATTGTGTTTGTTACTGCTGGGATTGGCCCCAGCCCCCGTAAACCTTAATTGAAGTAAGCAGGTAGTGAAAATGGATAGACTGTGTTTGTTTTTAGAAATTTGTGAAAAAAAAATATTGTTCACTTTAATATTAACATCACATGTTGCACTTATTGTTCGAATCAGTGTGTGGGTCCACAGCACCAAATACCGTGTTACGGTATTATGGTGTGTTACCGGCACTGTTGCTCATAAAGATATCTTGGGGTGAGAGGCCCCAGGTGCTATTGTGGAGCAATTGGAATCAAAACCTTCCTGTTATACAAAATATATATAATTAACAACCACAACACCCCCCCCCCCAAATTGGTTACAGCCGCCACGACCCAAATTGCAGGCTCTGCAAATGAGCCCCACAGAGTCCTTCACATTGTAGGAAGCTGAGACAGCTGAGACAGCGTACAGGGAGAGGCACAAAGAACTCTCCGGAATAATGTACAGGAACATCTGTTCTGCATAGTATATATACAGAAATATACTTTCCACATCTGTATTTCACATGCATGTGCAGTGTACACAGTGCAAGTGTGAGAGGACAGACACAGATGTGTGGTAGTTTCATTCGTATGAGGCAGCCCAGTGAGGTTTTGATAGCTGTTAGCTATCAAATTAGCTGTTAGCTGTTTTCTGAAAACAGTATATCTCACAACCATCACTTTGTGACTGGCTGCGTCAGTCACAGTCAGAGCTGCGTGTCGTCAGAGCGAACTGCAAAAAGTTTGTACCTGAGTTTTCAGAGGTGGTGTTTGTAGTTGCCATCTGCCACGCCGGTGTTTGCCAACCCGGACAGTGGGAATACCACCTCAACCGGCAACTTAGCCCCACGACTGGACAGCAACAACGTCCGAGGCCCAACGTGGTGAATTCACTGAGGCCGCGCGCTGCGTCATTAGAGCCGCGCGTCACGAGTGCCGCTTCCCCGAGGCCTCGTGCAGCCACCGCGGATCCATCAGCGCGGAAACACCGAGGCCGCGCGGCACCAGCGCAGTGCAGATCCATCCCGGTGACAAACAACGCAGGCTGTTAACATCGGCGATCGACAAGCTGCTCATAAGCCGACCATGGGGCCTAAGAAGGTTCTGACAGCGGAGGAAGGTGACGATATTAAAAAAATCTCTGGACTTTCTATCAGAGGAGATTTCTGTTGTGAAGCAGCAACAGAAATCAATCATAGATCTGGTGGAGGAGGTGAAGGCATTACGGCTCCAGAATGCCGAGAAAGACCGGCGTCTGGTGCAGCTGGAAAATAGAGTGGCTGAATTGGAGCAGTACACCAGAATCAACGACGTCATCATCACAGGTCTTCACATCAAACCACGGTCCTACGCACGGGCGGTAACAGATGAGAGCGGAGGGGAGCCCAGTGAACAGGAGGTCAGCTCTGTGGAAAAACAGGTTGCTGATTTCCTCCTATCTAAAGGTATAGAAATGGATTTAAATAACATTGAAGCGTGCCACCCTCTGCCCCGGAGAAATGACGGTGATAAACGAACCGTCATCATGAGATTCATCAACAGAAAACACAAAACAGCACTGTTAAAACAAGGAAGAAAACTGAAAGGGACAAACGTATTCATCAATGAACATCTCACCAAACGGAATGCCGACATCGCCAGGAAAGCACGCTTCTTGAAGAAACAGGGAAAAATCCAGCACACATGGACTTCAAACTGTAAAATATTCATCAAACTGAACGGATCACCTGAACAAGCAAAAGTCATGGCAATAAGGAACATCAAGGAGCTTGACAAATATGAACAATAGTGTTTCTTAAAGCGAGGATCTGGACAAATATGACCAATAAGGTATGAGGACACAAACACATCACAACACCATGACACAGACCAGAGGAACCTATTCATCTACTACCTATTCATCTACATCTGGAGACAAGAAGGATATAACTCAAAGGATTGCTGATCATGGAAAAGTAGAACTGAGAACATTTAAATACACAGACCACAATGTACTGGACTTGGAGCACGATATAGACCCGGACAATAATTTCTTCTCAAATATCAATGACAGTTGTTGCTATTATACAGATGAACAGTTTAATCGGATCATTAGAACGGATAACAAATTATCAATAATCCATTTCAACAGCAGAAGTCTATATGCAAACTTTAACAACATTAAAGAATATTTAAGTCAGTTTAAAAAAATATTGAACATAATTGCTATATCAGAAACATGGATCAATGAAGATAAAGGAATGGATTTTGAACTGGATGGATATGAATTTAATTGTGTAAACAGAAAGAATAAGAGTGGAGGAGGAGTGGCTGTGTATGTGGATAAGAACATGGATTATAAAATAGTAGACAATATGACAACTGTGATTGATAACTTATTAGAATGTATAACTATTGAAATATGTGAAGAAAAAAGCAAAAATGTATTAGTCAGCTGTATATATAGAGCACCAGGATCTAGTATTGAAACATTCACTGACTGTATGGGAAAAATGTTCTCAAAAACTAATCAAAAAACTGTGTTCATTTGTGGTGACTTAAATATTGATCTGCTCAATCCAAATAAGCATAAAATAACAGATGAATTTATCAGTATAATGTACAGTATGAGTTTATATCCAAAAATCACCAGGCCAAGCAGAATTACATCCCATAGTGCCACCTTAATTGATAATATATTCAGCAATGATATTGAGAATAACACTGTGAGTGGATTATTAATCAGTGACATTAGTGATCATCTACCAGTTTTCATCGTTTATAATAGAAACCATCGGCGGAATCAGCCAGAGGAGAAAATAAAATACAGGCGAGTGCGGACAGAGGAAAACATGAACACACTAAAGAAGGATTTACAGGAGCAAAACTGGGAAAAGGTATACAGTGAAAGTGATGTTGATAGTGCATATGAAACTTTTTTACAAATATTTACATCATTATATGATAAAAAATTGTCCAATTAAACAAGACTACAGAAAACAAAAAATCCAAGCTCGACCATGGATGACGAAAGGGTTACGAAATGCATGTAATAAGAAAAATACACTGTATAGAGAATTCATAAAACTAAAGACTAAAGAGGCAGAAAATAGATATAAGAAATACAAAAATAGATTAACTAATATTATACGGGTATGTAGAAAGGAATATTATAGTAACATATTATATAATAACAAAAACAATATTAAAGGAATATGGGATATATTAAATAGCATTATCAAAAATGGTAATAAAAAACAGAGTTACCCTCAGTATTTCATTGATAATAATGTCAAGAAGGAAAATAAGGATGAGGTAGTCAACGGTTTTAATAATTTTTTTGTAAATATTGGACCAAGCTTGGCAGAAAAAATTCCCGATTCCCAATCTGAGGATTGGGATAATAATCTTATAGAAAGAAATCCCTGTTCAATGTTCCTCACAGCAGTGGATGGAAATGAAATTATAGACATTGTGAATAATTGTAAATATAAAACATCTACCGATTTAAATGAAATTGATATGGTGGTGGTAAAACAGGTCATTGAATGGATTGTAGAACCATTAACATACATCTGTAACTTATCATTTCAAACTGGTAAATTTCCCAATCAAATGAAAATAGCTAAGGTTGTGCCGCTGTATAAGACTGGGGATAGACACCACTTCACAAATTATAGACCTGTTTCTTTGCTTCCACAATTTTCCAAATTATTAGAAAAGTTATTCAATAATAGATTAGACAAATTCATAAATAAACATAAATTACTTACTGATAGTCAATATGGATTCAGAGCACATAGTTCAACATCACTTGCATTAATAGAATCAGTTGAGGAGATTACAAACGCCATAGACCACAAATTACATTCAGTTGGAATATTTATAGACCTTAAAAAGGCTTTTGATACAATTAATCATGACATATTAATCAATAAACTTGAACAGTATGGGATTAGGGGGTTGGTGTTGCACTGGGTGAGAAGCTACTTAAGTAACAGAAAACAGTTTGTGAAGTTGGGGGAATATACATCATCATGCTTGGACAATGCTTGTGGCGTCCCACAGGGGTCAGTATTGGGTCCAAAACTGTTTCTAATTTATATAAATGATATTGTCAATGTTTCCAAAATATTAAAATTAGTATTATTTGCAGATGACACAAGCATTTTTTGTTCAGGGGGGGATTTGCAGGAGTTACTGAGGAGGATCAGTATAGAAATGGGAAAATTGAAAATATGGTTTGATAGAAACAAATTATCATTAAACTTAAGTAAAACAAAATACATGTTATTTGGCTATTGTAATACAGACATACAGGTTCAGTTACAAGTCGAGGGGGTAGATATTGAAAGGGTACATGAAAATAAGTTTCTGGGGGTGATAATAGATGATAAGATAAACTGGAAGACTCATATAAAACATATACAAAGTAAACTGTCAAGAAGCATTTCAGTTCTAAACAAAGCGAAACATATTCTGGACCACAACTCACTCCGCATTCTTTACTGCTCACTGGTTTTACCATATTTACAGTACTGTGCAGAGGTATGGGGTAATACTTATAAAGGTACAACACAATCACTATCAGTAATGCAGAAAAGAGCTATAAGAATTATTCATAATACTGGCTATAGAGATCATACAAATCCACTATTTTTACAATCCAAATTCTTAAAATTCACAGACTTGGTTCATTTTCAAACAGTACAAATTGTGTATAAAGCAATAAACAATTTACTTCCAGCAAATATTAAAAATATGTTTTTTAACAGATCAGGGGATTACAGTCTGAGGGGGAAATTTAATTTAAAGCATCAGTGGGCACGAACAACATTAAAAGGTTTCTGTATTTCTGTCTGTGGGGTGAGGATGTGGAACAGATTGGGAGTGGGGCTCAAGCAATGTCCAAGCATGAACCAGTTCAAACAGCGGTACAAAAATATGTTTTTTTCTGGGTATAGGGAGGAGGAAGGGTAATGAGGGTTAGGGTGTTTTTGTTTTTTGCTTCGGCTTGTAAATATATAGTATTTTGTATGTAAGTAGGTATGTGAAGGTGTATATTTATGTTTGTGTATATATATGTGTATATATGTATATGTGTATATATGTGCATGTATATGTGTATGTATGTTGATGTGTGTATGTATATATATATGTGTATGTGTATGTATATGTATATATATATATATATATTGATATCGATTTAGGTGTGTAGGAATCTATGTGTATATGTGGCAAAGGGTATTACTGGTTGTGGGGAAGAAGGGGTAGGGATAAATAAGCTGATGCTTCACCCTACCCCTTTTCGGACATGTTGGGTACACAGTAGGAACTTTTTTGTTGTTGTCTTTACTGATCTATCTTGTAATTGTTGTTGTATCAAATGTTCGAAATAAACAGTTTTCATTCATTCATTCATTCATTCATTCATATCTGTATCTGTACTCAGAGTGTGCGGGGCCTAAACTGGAACTTGGTGTGGTTTAACTGGAAATGGGTGGGGCTTAAATTGGTACATTATTTTAAGTCTGAAATTGATATGGATTAATCAGAAGTTGCTGTATTTATTGTTTACTTGAAAACTACAGCGGGGTAAAAAAAGTATTTTGTTAGCCACTGATTGTGCAAATTCTTCTAACTTAGAAAGATGAGAGAGGTCTGTAATTTTCATCAAATGTACACTTGAACTGTGAGAGACAAAATGAGAAAAAAAAAAAAATCCAGGAAATCACATTGTAGGATTTTTAAAGAATTTATTTGTAAATTATGGTGGAAAATAAGTATTTTGTCAATAACAAAAGTTCAGCTCAATACTTAGTAACATAATCTTTGTTGGCAATGACAGAGGTCAAACGTTTCCTGTAAGTCTTCACCAGGTTTGCACACACTGTAGCTGGTATTTTGGCCCATTCCTCCATGCAGATCTCCTCTAAAGCAGTGATGTTTTGGGGCTGTCGCTGGGCAACATGGACTTTCAACTCCCTCAATAAATTTTCTATGGGGTTGAGGTCTGGAGACTGGCTCGGCCACTCCAGGACTTTGAAATGCATTTTATGAAGCCAATCCTTCGTTGCCTGAGCGGTGTGTTTGGGATCATTGTCATGCTGGAAGACCCAGCGATGTTGCATCTTCAAACCTCTCACTAATGGAAGGAGGTTTTGGCTTAAAATCTCATGATACATTCTTCCTTTAATACGGATCAGTCGCCCTGTCCTCTTTGCAGAAAAACAGCCCCAAACCATGATGTTTCCACCCCCATGCTTCACAGTAGGTACGGTGTTCTTGGAATGCAACTCAGCATTCTTCTTCCTCCAAACACATTGAGTTGAGTTTTTACCAAAAAGTTCTATTTTGGTTTCATCTGACCACATGATATTCTCCCAATCCTCTTCTGGATCATACATATGCTCTCTGGCAAACTTCAGATGGGCCTGGACATGTACTGTCTTAAGCAGGGGGACACGCCTGGCACTGCAGGATTTGATTATCTCTCTGCGTAGTGTGAAGCCTTTGTTACTTTGGTCCCAGCTCTCTGCAGGTCATTCATCAGGTCCCTCCATGTTCTTCTGGGATTTTTGTTCACCATTCTTGTGATCATTTTGACCCCACGGGATAACATCTTGCGTGGAGCCCCAGATCGAAGGAGATTATCAATGGTCTTGTATGTCATCCATTTTCTTACAACTGCTCCCACAGTTGATTTATTCACACCAACCTGCTTGACTATTGTAGATTCACTCTTCCCAGCCTGGTGCAGGTCTACAATTTTCTTCCTGGTGTCCTTCGACAGCTCTTTGGTCTTGGCCATGGTTGAGTTTGGAGTCTGTTTGAGGCTGTGGATAGGTGTCTTTTATACAGATAAGTTCCAACAGTTGCCATTAACACAGGTAACAGGTGGAGGACAGAAGAACTTCTTAAAGAAGAAGTTACAGGTCTGTGAGAGCCAGAAATCTTGCTTGTTTGTGGGTGACCAAATACTTATTTTCCACCATAATTTACAAATAAATTATTTAAAAATCCTACAATGTGATTTCCTGGATTTTTTATTCTCATTTTGTCCCTCACAGTTGAAGTGTACCTGTGTTGAAAATTACAGACCTCTCTCATCTTCCTAAGTAGGAGAACTTGCACAGAGACTGACTAAATACTTTTTTGTCCCACTGTATTTACAGAACAGCCTCAAAATTGACATTCAAATAAATGTTTTTGATCACAAAAGTAAGAGAACTATTTACAGAACAAGTTTTTTATGAACTCAGAACATGAATATTCTTAAGTGTATGAATGAATATTTACAGAACAGCCTCAGAATTGAGATTCAAATGTAGTAGGAAATTATGAACTACTAAGTATGCATGCACTTTTTTTTATTTTACAATCGAACTGTGATTTCTTTTTTGTTGATCTATTTTTACTATCTAATGTTCTTGGCATTTTTTTTCCACACAAAGTTAAACAATGTTGATTAAGGGGTGTGTGTGTGTGTGTGTGTGTGTGTAAGTGGTGTAAGACTGTTTATTTTTTTAATGATCTCTGTGAACTTGGTGATTCATGCAAACATCCAGTGATGGCAAACAGGGAAATAATATGTCAGCCTTGGTCACTGTATTCTTCTCAAAAGCACCGCGTTCAGTACGAACAAAGTTTTCCAACTGACTTCATATCACCAGCCAAACTAAGAGCAAGCATACGGTTAAAAATGACCAAAGTGGAGGCAATGACAGTTACAGATGCGGCATGAGCCGTTTTCAGCTGTGTCAAATGCACCACGTAAGTTACGAAACAAGTTCACCAAGTAACTTTAAATATCATACAAACTGAAAAAGATGCAAGCTGAAGAAAGCCTAAGGAGTACCAAAGACATCAACATGAGCTTGAATCAAGCAAAGCACAGAGAGAGAGAAATCAGTCCCTGTCTGTGTGTGTGCGAGAGTGAGCCACAGGTCTAGCTGCAGAGACGTGTCTATGTAGGGAGGGGCAGGCCAATCACAGATCATGTAGACAGTCAGTTACCCAATGAGGAATTTCCTTCAGCATGAGCACGGATATTGATGAGTTTTACTCGTATCATGCTCGTACTCGTCAAAAATGTTTTATCCATACCAGATACTGGTTTGAAACGAGTATCCAGCTCAACCCTAGCAGGGTGCCCATGAGACTGGGAGTTGGGCTACAAATATGCAAGTCTGGATTTGATTCCCATTAAGACAAACTGTATCCTTGGACAATACATTGCCCCAATGCATTGCCCCATCTCCAATCTGAATAAGGTTACCAGCCTTTGGCTGAGGAAGTAACCTGTGTTGGATTGGCATCCTATCCAGATTCCAGGTAGAGTCATAGAGACAACCATCAGGTAGACTCATAGAGAAAATCACTTGCTAAAATGCAACATTGTTGTGGATGGAGCCACAGAATCACAAGGATTGGACCCCAGGATGCAGACAGCCAGACACAAAAGTTAAGTGGCACTGCTGTGGCAGTTATTTTTTTCTTCTTGATTAACCCTAACCCATGCGGCTCATGTCATCCTTGCTCATGTCTCTGACACGCCTTAATACTATTACCACTTTTTTTTGGTTGCTCATATGGCCTCACAGTGCTGAACTTTGGGTGGGAACCCCCTTGTATTGTGAAGAGTTTTCATGTCTTGACATCAGTGGCATCTATCTCTTCTTGTTGCTTATTACATCTGCCAAGAACATAAGAAAATCATCAGGGTTTACTTATCTGTCTGTCTGTTAGCAGGATTACATCAAAATTGCTGCACAGATTTGGATGAAAATTTCACCACTGAGATATATATATATATATATATATATATATATATATATATATATATATATATATATATATATATATATATATATATAAAGATTATAAACATTAATAGCATACACCCAACATTTGAATTTACCAATGTGGAACACCCACATTTGGCCGTGAACGCCAATGGCGTGAAGCATAACTAGGGTGGTCTGAGGGAATGCTCCCCTGGGAATTTTTTTTTAAAATGACAGTCAAAATATGCATTTTCCTGCATTTTGGAGACTCATTTTGTTTTCGTCTATGCCTAGAAAATGCAGGTATTGTCTTCATGATTGGCTCAGAGAGGTTGAAAATAAGAATATAGTTGGCACTGTATTTCTCGATTTCTCTGCTGCTTTTGATATCATTGACTATGATTTGTTATTGGAAAAACTTGATGGTTAGGGTTTTGAGCTACCAGCTCCTACTTGGTTTTATAATTATCTGTCTAACGACACAGTGTTTTTTTTTTTTAATGGCAGTTTCTCTGGTACCAGGAGTGTAGAATGTGGAGTGCCACAAGGAAGTTGCCTTGGTCCACTATTATTTACAATTTTCACAAATGATTTACCATATATTTTTGATAAAGTAGTATAATGATGTATGCAGATGATTCACCATCAGCACGCTCACACAATGATTTAGAAGCTGCTTTAAATATGGAACTGCACAAGGTAATTGACTGAGTAACATCTAATAAGCTAGTGTTAAATACATTAAAGACTAACTGCATGATTATTGGCTCCAGTTGTGTTATTATGAAAAAAATGTATTAAACATTAAAATTAATAATATGACAATAAATCAAGTACATGAGACTAAGCTGCTGGGTGTAATGTAGACTCAAAATTATCTGTTGGGAAGGTGTCGTAGCACGGACCCACAACAGGGGGCGCAAATGAACGGACAATGAATAAGCCAAAAAGGTAACAATTTAATGTTGCGATAATACACAACGAAACGTTCTGTAATCTGCACAGTCAATTTAACACCAGGTGACGTGTGGGCAGGCTCGAAGATAGAAGACCCCCGACGAGAGAGAAGCTGCGTCCCACACGGCTTCCACCACCAACGGTCTGAAGAACACCGGAGCCGCCAAGTCCCGAGTCCCCAGGTGGCCTCTGTCTTCGGCTGTCGACCCTGGTACTGCTGGCAGAAAGCAGAAATATGATGAGTGAGTGTGAGTCCGCACACTCAGTAAATCCACAGTTTACGAGGGAGGAAGCGCCTCCACCTCCAAGCACACACTCGTGCAGCTCCTGTTTGAGCACTTATCTGGGTGGGAGGTGTTGCGAAGCCGTCGCTGAGCACCTCAAACGCCACCTCCACAGACGAGTCTCACCGACAGGAAAACGGCTGCAAAGAAGAGTTTTGACAGATACACAGTCTTAAGTTCACAGAGAAATTACCTGGGTAATGGTAGTCGATTTCTCGGCGGGGAGGTGGAGTTGCAGTCCGGCTTTTATGGTGGTGATGATGAACGAGTGACAGCTGGTGCAGAGGATGAGTGACAGCTGTCACTTCTTCTGGGTCTGGCGCCCTCTCGTGCTTGGAGCCCGCACTCCAAGCAGGCCGCCCTCTGGTGGTGGTGGGCCAGCAGTACCTCCTCTTCAGCGGCCCACACAACATTATCATGGAAAAAACATATAAATAACATTTTTGTGGGCAGGGGTATATCAATTATGAGAAGACATGCAAAATTTTTAAGTTGTACAACATTGAATTATGCTATTAAAGCATTATTATTAGTATATCTGGATTATTGCCCAGCAGTTTGGTCAAATGCCTCTAGAGAAATGATAAATAAATGACAGATTATTCAAAATAGGGTTGCTTGTATAGCACTTAAGTGCAGTTATAGGACTAACCATTACAATGCATAAAAATTTAAAATGGCTGTTAGTTAAAGACAGACTTTTATATTCACTAATCATTTTTACCAGAAAGATTATTGTTGCTAGTTACCTTGTATTCTGTTTAGGAATTCCTCTTTCACTTCAGAAAATCATAGATAGATAACCAGGCATGCTGTGGTGGGAAACTTTACATTACCTGTAGCCAGGACTAATGCCATAAAGAACATTGTCATATTTAGGGGTATGAAGGAATGGAATTTATTACCAGAATGCATTAAACGTACTTCAAATGAATGTTTTTTAAAGGAACTTCTAAAGCAGCATCTGCTGATATAGCGAGCAATCTGGGTCTAACTTTTAAGTTTTTTGTGTATATAGACTGTTCAGATGTGATGTTTAATTTGATTGGAATTTGATTGATTGCTGTTTTATTTATTTATTTTTGTTTGTTTTTTAGATTTTTGAATGCATTTCTGATTATTGTATATTGTTTTTGTTGACTTGTGTGGACCCCATGAAGTGTAGCTGCAGCTTTGCTGCAGCTAATGGGGATCCAAATAAATAAACAGCATGTTATTGCTGTTTTTTGTATTTGTGATTTTATGCTTATATTTGTTCAAACAAATGTCACATATGACTTTCACCATGAAGATTTGAAATTGGCTTAATTCACTCAATGTCAAATTTAGTCACCAACTAGTCAACTACTCTGATTAATGATTTTGTCCCATCCTAGTTTCTTTTAGTCTGATTTAATCACAGTAAAGTTTAACAGTGAATGTACAGTGGATTGTTTAAACATGTTTTTAGTAACTGGTTTAATGAATCTGTTTTGGGTTAATTACAGTCATTTTAGTTGAACTTGAAATGTTGTCTAACAGCTTTGCTCTGTGTACAGTGCACAGTTTTACTCTGTTAGATGATACTGGAGCATGTCGAATGCATTTGAACTGTCGAAATACTTTCAAACTCAATGTTTGATGAAGCTGCTGCAAAACACGCTTCTCGTTTAGAATTCAGGCTGTGAGACAAGCTTCGATTCATAGCTTCAGATCAAAGTTTCAAAGATACCAGAGTGCTTCAACTGCAATCTTTGCTCTGAATTGTACCATATCCAAACTTCACATTCCTTGTGAATCCATAACTCAGTATTTGAGCTTAATTTCTCCAAAGTTGCCTTCTTGTTTTCAATTCATTTGGCAAAAATTTTTTAATCGAAGCATGGAAGAGATTCCAAAGACTGCTTGGCGCTCATCTTTGCTTCAAATTTTGTAACTTTGTCTAACAATTACAAAAGCAAACTGATGAAATAAGGCAAAAGTAGCTGGAAATTTAACCTGTTTGAGACAAAGGTTGTGGCCGTTGTCTGCGAACAAACAGTTTTAAAACTCCGTTGGCTGAGAGTGCTTTGCACTGAGTGCTTCTGATTGGCTCACACAGATGCAAGCGATTGACAGCACTAGTCAGCATGCTGCAGCCAGCTGACTCGTGCTGCTGCACAGTGAGGAAAGTGGTGACATTGATCTGTCACAGTCAGCTCAGAGGGCTAATCACAAATGCAGGACTAATGGGCATCCCACACACACCAATATGGGATACGGTTCTGCCCAATCCGGAATGGTTGGCAGCTCCAGAAACTCTCCAGTTGACATGGACGTATGTCCTGTTAATCTGTTCCATTCATGTAGCAATACTTCATGTAGAGCGGTCTCCGGTTAAGTATTTTCATCATGCAAAACTGTGATCGGCACACCACCTACAAATGACAAGATGAAAAATATGACTAAGATGATGATTTACATGATCCACCACAATTTCAGATTCATTTTCAATTGAGCTAGCTTGTAAGTATATAGCACTACTGCGCATCTGCTGTATGAATATGACCCCACGCTTTGGGCAGCTGGAAAGGGCTCATAGTCTGTGGAAGTAAATGTATGTATTGTCTGTATAATGGCAGCCACAAAAGGTGTTGAAGGCATTTATTGAGCAATGTGCTCTTGTAAAGGAAAATGCTGAATAAGGACAGATTGCTGCTTTCAAGTCTTGGCTCGGGAGACAAAACAGCTCTAAAATGAACTACGAGCCATTTGATAAATCATTGATGGAGTCAGACCAGTGCATTTAGCAATAAAGCGCACAGTCCACTAAGAGCCCCAGGAGGGTAACTTCATTTGTTTAGCTTGCTTTTGTTGAAATTCAATGATATTTTATAGTAAGAGCTATTTAAGGAGTGGGCTGGCTCCGGGTTACCTCAGAGGTTACTTCCTGCATTACTTCAGGGATATCAATATGCTCAGCGAAGGTGTTCCTCTGACATGTTCAGAATAAGATGGGATGAGATGGGGCGTGGCAGCATCTACTTTAAAAGATGAGAAAAAGAGGAGATATTGATTTATGACTTCCTGCAGTTCTTCATTCTCATTTATCATGTTGTCCCCGTGTGTGCCGCTATCATATCCCGGTCGGGAGAATCTCTTCCTCTCACCACAGTCAGATACTTATTTTCATGTCTGGGAAACAAGCTGTGTACTCTAGCCATACCTCGGGAACTCTCTGCAACCCATGAACACACCACTGTCATTTCTATTATCAAAGACACGCCGTTGACAGGAGTCCTCACAAAGTGTAAGTAAATGCTGTAGCAACAGATCCAATGAGTGGATCAATGTTCTTTTTTTTCTCAATGCTCAATCTTTTTACTTTCACGTTTGACATTGTGTGCTTCTTACCCTGTGTGCTACTATACAATGCTGCTAGAAACTCAATTTCCCTGAGGGCGGTCTTCCCAAGGGATCAATCAAGTTTTATCCTCTCTTATCTTATCTTATCTTATAGAGGGTGTTTTTCCTTACTGCTGTCGCCTGTGTGCTTGCTCTAGGGGTTGGTAAGGTTAGACCTTACTTGTGTGAAGCACCTTGAGTCAGCCTTGTTGTGATTTGGTGCTATATAAACTAAATAATTTAAACTGAAAGTGGTGAATTGTGGCACAGATCTCATCAAACTGATTTTTAAATCACATTTCACTGACTGATTGCTTCTTGTTTCATTATTTTGCCTTCAATGGCCATGAACTAAAAAGAAAATGAAAGGTCTAGCTGCCGGCGATCACCGTAGTATTCTCTCTGCTTCCCTGTTGATTTACAGTTAGTGAACTCATATCTTAGGTGCAGTTATTTTTGACCAACTGATTATTCGCTTTTTATCCCAATCGGAGGCACTGATGCTTTTTATCCCAATCGGAGGCACTGATGCTTTTTTTTTTTTAATGCCTATTTTGACTATTATTATAGACACCCGGTGAGAGCAGCAAAGAAGAGAATTTCATTGCACAGGGAAATACGTTTCTTACTGTACATATGACAATAAACCTTTTGAACCTTGAACCTTTGATGACATCGCGCAAGGCTGACAGCTGCACACCACAGGGCCCTGGGCTTATCGTACGCCCCCCCACCTGTGAAGCCAGGGACTGCATGCTCATCTCAATAATGCTCTTTTTTTTATGCAATTCTGGTTTTACTGTTTCCTCTTTTTCATTTTGGTAAAAACTTTGAAACAACCTTGTAACTGTTACAATGGCCTAAGCAGTAGGTCACTCCTGAGTCTGGTCGATGCAGCCAGTGTGTGTGCGCTCTGATTTCTCTTCTAGTTTCTATGTCTGTTTCTATGTTTCTATTTCTATGTCTTCTAGGTCTGTGCTCTGAGTTCTGTTATAGGTTATGTTCCTTCCTGTGACCTGGAGCTGCAGCCATCTTTCGGTTTGCATGTGCGAACCATCCGTGAGTGGACATGGAGAACTCCAGAGTTTATACTGGATGTGGACATGTCCTGTCTCTGGCAGTCAGTCTGTGAGCAGGACTTATTTATGGACTTTAACACAATCAGAGAGAATTTGACCAGGTGAGCGCAATGAGTTGCAGTCAGGCTGCAATCTGAGGATTTTTTTTTCTTTCAGTTGTTCACGTGCGGTGTAGTTTTACTGCATTGTGTATACATATAAAAGGTTTGTGTTAACAATCCTACGTGATTTATAGTTCAGGAACAATAGAACACAACAGGAATCATAAATTGGCATTGGGTAATGTTGTATTGTGAGAGTGTGGCTTCCAGTCACATTGAGTACCATTGCTTTGTAGAAGTGGGCAGATCGATCCTAATATCCATAATATCGATACCAACGCTGGTATTGATATTGAACAATCCCTGTGCAAAAAGATCGATACTCAAGCTTTTTCTCTCCCGCATGCACTGACTGCTGCACATGCAGATTCATCAAAGTCTACTCTCTGTCTGTAAGAGCAGCGCTGTGCTGTGTCACACAACATGGAGCAGCGCACCCTCCCCCCTCTGGTCTTTTGTTGTTGCACCATCATGTGGCTCAGCAGAACCAGCCAACAGCCATGCAGGTAGGCTCGGACTGGCCCACCCACTCAGCGTTCTCCTGGAGTCAGCCCTCTATGTCAGGAGATTTTAAGTTGTGTTGAGTGATATTTTTTTAAACAAGAATGTTGATTGTGATAATAAAGTATTTTGTTGTCATGTACAATGTTTGGCGAAATTCTATCCTGGGTCTTTTGGATCCTTTGGATCTATGAAGCTTAAATATGAAAAAAGTATTGATGTCGGTATCGGAATCGATATCGGCGATACTGAGCCTGTATTTACTTGGTATCAGATCAATACCAAAATTCCCGGTATTGCCCACCTCTATTGCTCTGCCCTGACTTGCATTGAAACCACTTCCTTTCTGCGTCCTGTGCTTGATGCAGAAAAAAAAAAAATTTAATGTTTAATTTCTGGCATCCGATTCACTTCGTCCTTTGCATTCGTCGTGGTGTTCTGGCGTTGAGCTACATCATCTCGGCACTCGGTTGCATCCACGTGGCGTCGTCATGACGCCACAACTCAAAGTGGGCCCGGTGTGAAAGGGGCTTAAGGTTACATCTTACTTATGTGAAGTGCCATGAAGCAGCTCTGTTGTGATTTGGTGTTGTAAAAATAAATTGAATTGAAATACATTTAAGTGAATGAGAAGCAATGATAACCATGATGTCCCCCAGACCTCAGCTTTGGAAATGAAAGAAACTGAGAAACAAGTTTTTTGCAAACTACATGTGACTTATAAACCACAAATATGTTTCCCTTGAAGGGAAACAAAATATGGAAAGATGATTATATTGGAAAAGTTTCATCATTTTCGGATGATGAAACACCACAAAGTTAAATATTGGTTGCTACAGATGTGAAAACTTGCACCAAGATTAGTGGCTCAGACTGCTGCATGTGTGAATCTCCCTTTAACAGCAAATCCAATGTCAGTGCCCGTGTCGCCAGCCGAACAGCCGCCCCTAAAACTCGGTCCCTCCTGCCTTCACTGTGAATTTGTCATTTCAGCATGTCAGCAGCAATTCACCCATTATGGCCTTGTTTCTCCTTAGAACTGCACTCCAGTCAACATCTCTCTCAGCGATAGATATCTGAAGCTTTGTACAGCAATCATTTCCACATAAATTCAGCATTATTTCATAATAAAAGACAGGGGAGCGAGCAGAGCTCCACAGCAGCACATCTGAGTTTGACTCTGTACATCCAAAGTGATGAAATGGAATAATGTGATTATTAACCATCAGATGAGAAAGTAAAACCACTTAAATCATTCTAAAGTCAGTTTTAAGCAACCGGTGAATCACTGCTGACACTCCGAAATTATGTATGCACAGTGAAGGCAGGGGGACTGATTTTTAGGGGAGACCGTTCAGTCAGCGACACCGGCATTGAGGAATTGCTTTATCTGCCCTTTTCAGGTTTCAAATCCCGCAAAAGGTCGCCGTGCTGCGAGATCTCAGTAACACTGAGACCTGCATTGAGACGCTCTGATCACGCTGCACTTTAACCGCTGCACACGGACACCACCATTAACATCGCAATATAAAACTATTTTTTTATTGTGCCTAAAACTCTCATGAATATATTCTCTGGGTTTATAGACATTGTTATTACATTTGTTTTATGTAAACATGCGAGAATCACAGGCTGTCTCTCCGTTATTTTCAATGGGAGCTGCTGTGAGCTTCGCTCGCTTCCTGATCATGTCGTTCTGGGGGAAAGTGAAGTTTGCTCTTTAACATCTTGATTATTGTCTTTTACAACACTGTTTGTCCTCTTTGTTCCAGACTAATATATATATATAATATGTCTGAAATTCGGTTTGCGTTTATTAAATTCCATGCAGATTAAACGTAGCAGACACGGATTATCCGTTATAATTGTTTTAGCAACTTTTCAGGGTATCATGCATGTAGTCTCTTATTAAAGTGATGAAAAGCATAAAAAAATACATTTTTTGTAGTATAATATTAATTTACAATTGTCATCATGTGGATTCTCTATGTTGTTTTGACTGCAGCGACTCTCTGGCATGCAAGGGATTATGGGATACGCGAAAACCCATGGATGGAAAACTGAGTTGGTTAGAGAAGTTTTATTACATTTTGTTTCAAACCATGAATGACAACCTGAGTGACTTAAAACAATGATTCGTGATGGATTTAACTGTTTGCGTCTTGAAATAGCACCATCTTTTAGAAGTCACTGGTAATGAAATGCTAGCAGGCTAAGATTAGCACTTTCTCTAAAAACTGCCCTACGGGCACACAAGTGCCCTGTGTGTGTATTTCTGAGTTTTATGGTGCAAAAAAAGGAAATGGATTCAATTAAAAAAAAAAATGTTGTTAATTATAGGTTGGATCCATTTTCTTAATTGCTGATCCTCTTAAGGCACCTTAACACTTGCACGCAGTTTTTTTTCTCTGGGCCCCTCCCCAATCGGACCGGGAGTGACATGTTTAGCCGCATGTTCTCCTTGAATTGCTGGCTGTCTGAGTGGTGTCCAAAAAATGAGGTGGGCTTCATAGATAATTGGCAAAGCTTCTAGGGAAAACCTGGTCTTGTTAGGAGAGACGGCATCCATCCCACTTTGGATGTAGCGGCTCTCATTTCTAGAAATCTGGCCAATTTTCTTAAATCCTCCAAACCGTGACTATCCAGGGTTGGGACCAGGAAGCAGAGTTGTAGTCTTACACACCTCTCTGCAGCTTCTCTCCCCCTGCCATCCCCTCATTACCCCATCCCCGTAGAGACGGTGCCTGCTCCCAGACCACCAATAACCAGTAAAAATCTATTTAAGCATAAAAATTCAAAAAGAAAAAAATAATATAGCACCTTCAACTGCACCACAGACTAAAACAGTTAAATGTGGTCTATTAAACATTAGGTCTCTCTCTTCTAAGTCCCTGTTAGTAAAAATTAAATAATTGATCAACATATTGATTTATTCTGCCTTACAGAAACCTGGTTACAGCAGGATGAATATGTTAGTTTAAATGAGTCAACACCCCCGAGTCACACTAACTGCCAGAACGCTCGTAGCACGGGCCGGGGCGGAGGATTAGCAACAATCTTCCATTCCAGCTTATTAATTAATCAAAAACCCAGACAGAGCTTTAATTAATTTGAAAGCTTGACTCTTAGTCTTGTCCATCCAAATTGGAAGTCCCAAAAACCAGTTTTATTTGTTATTATCTATCGTCCTCCTGGTCGTTACTGTGAGTTTCTCTGTGAATTTTCAGACCTTTTGTCTGATTTAGTGCTTAGCTCAGATAAGATAATTATAGTGGGCGATTTTAACATCCACACAGATGCTGAGAATGACAGCCTCAACACTGCATTTAATCTATTATTAGACTCAATTGGCTTTGCTCAAAATGTAAATGAGTCCACCCACCACTTTAATCATATCTTAGATCTTGTTCTGACTTATGGTATGGAAATTGAAGACTTAACAGTATTCCCTGAAAAACTCCCTTCTGTCTGATCATTTCTTAATAACATTTACATTTACTCTGATGGACTACCCAGGGTTTCTTTTCAGCACTGTAGCCATGCTGACAAAGAGTCAGAGCTCTATTGAGCCGAGTATTCCTTTAACTTTAACTAGTAATGACTTCATGACTTTCTTTGCTAATAAAATTTTAAGTATTAGAGAAAAAATTACTCATAACCATCCCAAAGACGTATCGTTATCTTTGGCTGCTTTCAGTGATGCCAGTATTTGGTCAGACTCTTTCTCTCCGATTGTTCTGTCTGAGTTATTTTCATTAGTTACTTCCTCCAAACCATCAACATGTCTATTAGACCCCATTCCTACCAGGCTGCTCAAGGAAGCCCTACCATTAATGCTTCGATCTTAAATATGATCAATCTGTCTTTATTAGTTGGCTATGTACCACAGGCTTTTAAGGTGGCAGTAATTAAACCATTACTTAAAAAGCCATCACTTGACCCAGCTATCTTAGCTAATTATAGGCCAATCTCCAACCTTCCTTTTCTCTCAAAAATTCTTGAAAGGGTAGTTGTAAAACAGCTAACTGATCATCTGCAGAGGAATGGTCTATTTGAAGAGTTTCAGTCAGGTTTTAGAATTCATCATAGTACAGAAACAGCATTAGTGAAGGTTACAAATGATCTTCTTATGGCCTCAGACAGTGGACTCATTTCTGTGCTTGTTCTGTTAGACCTCAGTGCTGCTTTTGATACTGTTGACCATAAAATTTTATTACAGAGATTAGAGCATGCCATAGGTATTAAAGGCACTGTGCTGCGGTGGTTTGAATCATATTTATCTAATAGATTACAATTTGTTCATGTAAAAAAATGGGAATCTTCTTCACAGACTAACGTTAATTATGGAGTTCCACAAGGTTCTGTGCTAGGACCAATTTTATTCACTTTATACATGTTTCCCTTAGGCAGCATTATTAGACGGCATTGCTTAAATTTTCATTGTTACGCAGATGATACCCAGCTTTATCTATCCATGAAGCCAGAGGACACACACCAATTAGCTAAACTGCAGGATTGTCTTACAGACATAAAGACATGGATGACCTCTAATTTCCTGCTTTTAAACTCAGATAAAACTGAAGTTATTGTACTTGGCCCCACAAATCTTAGAAACATGGTGTCTAACCAGATCCTTACTCTGGATGGCATTACCCTGACCTCTAGTAATACTGTGAGAAATCTTGGAGTCATTTTTGATCAGGATATGTCATTCAATGCGCATATTAAACAAATATGTAGGACTGCTTTTTTTGCATTTGCGCAATATCTCTAAAATTAGAAAGGTCTTGTCTCAGAGTGATGCTGAAAAACTAATTCATGCATTTATTTCCTCTAGGCTGGACTATTGTAATTCATTATTATCAGGTTGTCCTAAAAGTTCCCTGAAAAGCCTTCAGTTAATTCAAAATGCTGCAGCTGCAGGGACTAGAAGGAGAGAGCATATCTCACCCATATTGGCCTCTCTTCATTGGCTTCCTGTTAATTCTAGAATAGAATTTAAAATTCTTCTTCTTACTTATAAGGTAACAGTAACAAAAACATCAGGTGAACAAACAGAGGATATCAAAAACACGGCAAGGCAGTCAGGTCACACAGAAAACACTCAGAGAAAAGGGCTGCAAGCGAAGGCACAAGACACAACGATCTGGCGAGAGAACAGTGCAACCAGTGAAGGTTATATACACCCTCGTACCAACCCTGGAACAGGTGTGTGGAAAGCACCAGAATATGGGTGTGGCCAAACAGTGTGCAGCACCCACCACCAAGCACCAAGAGAGACAGGGACAGAAAAGGCCCAAGCAGGAAAAACCCAGCAAGATAAATCGCATACAACAAAACCAACCAAGCCTTACTAAACAGGCCAGACCAGACATAATGCAAAAAAAAACAAAACTGACAAAACATGGTTATATGTTACATGAGCCTAAGTCTAACATGTAGCTGCTATGATATAAAATCAAGTTTTATTGTTGAACACTCCTCAAATCATGTAGGCGTAGCATAACATGCAACAATTTAAAAGTTAATTTGCTCAGTTAACATAATAAAATTATGGACAGTATTCCCACCCAAGTAAAATGCATTAACTTAGAAACAATTTTGCTGAGTGACCTAAATGTAAATTGGTTAGGTCACAATGGTGACTATGCATTACTGTTAATTACTCTTAATTACCATGGGTCAGGCCAAATAGATTTCTAAGGGTAAATGTAACTAAAACAGTAAATCCCTTCGGCTGCTCCCTTGCTTGTACTCGAGGTCGCCGCTGCAAATCCAAGGTGGGTCTGCATGTTGAATTGGCACAGGTTTTACACCACACATGTGGCAGGCACGTGTGTGGCAGGAGTGTGGATAAATTCCAGCCCAATGTGAACCAACAGTAAGGATCTAAAGAGGAAGGTCACTTCCAAAAATTTTGAATCACCAGGAATCGTCCACACTGATGAAGCCCTCATCACGGTGCCTCCTGTTGGGAAGAACACGGACCCTTGAAAACACAATGTTTTTTTGTTTTTTTTATAAAAGAGAGAAATTGTAATTTCTTTTACTGCTATAGTTAACCAAAGTCAAAATTTATATTTCTTAAATTTATATTTAAGAAACATATTAACTCCACCAGTTCATATATTAAACTTTTGGAATAAGGCTGTAACATAAGAAAATGTGGGAAAAGTGAAACACTGTGTATAAAATGGACTGCATTTATATAGCGCTTTTCCATCTGCATCAGACGCTCAAAGTGGTTTACAATTATGCCTCACATTCACCCTGATGTCAGGGTGCTACCATACAAGGCGCTCACTACACACTGGGAGCAATAGGGGATTAAAGACCTTGCCCAAGGGCCTTTAGTGATTTTCCAGTCAGGCGGGATTTGAACCAAGGATCTTCTAGTCTCAAGCCCAATGCCTTAACCACTAGACCATCACCTCCCCTAGCACTATGAATACTTTCCTGATGCACTGTATATATATATATATATATATATATATATATATATATATATATATATATATATATATATATATATATATACACGAGGTGTATTAGATAAGAAACCAACACTTTTTTTTTTTTTAACTATATGGATTTGAATGACGTGCGATTACACCAATCATGCTTGAACCCTCGTGCGCATGCGTGAGTTTTTTTCACGCGTGTCGGTGACGTCATTTCCCTGTGGGCAGGCCTTGAGTGAGATGTGGTCCAGCCCTCTCGGCTGAATTCCTTTGTTTCACACGCTGCTCGAAAATTTTTTCTGGACCTGTGAGGAATATCCGAGTGGACACTATTCGAGAAATTTAGCTGGTTTTCGGTGAAAAGTTTAACGGCTGATGAGAGATTATGGGGTGTTTCTGTCGCTGTAAGGACTTCCCATGGAGCGGGACATCGCGCAGCGCTTCCAGGCGCCGTCGTCGGCCTGTTTCGAAATGAAAACATTCTAATTTAAGGCTTAATTCACCCAGGATGTCGTGAGAGAACAGAGAAGATTCAGGAGAGGCCGGCATGAGGACTATATGCGGACATTCCACTGTTTAAGGACATTTTGTAATGAAAGACGTGCGCGCAAATTCGCTGAGTCGTTTCCGTGACGATTCGACGAATCTGTGTGCGCCGCGACAGGAAAAACACCTCCGTGTTGAAAACCATTTGTAAAATTCAGGCGGCTTTTGATGGCTTTCAACAAGTGAGTAACTGAGAAATTGTTTAACAGCTTGGGCATGTTCCAACTTGCCCGTTAAGGTTTCCAACGGAGGTGTTTTTCCTGTCGCGACCCCCCGCGGTCGGGTCCGGCCCGACATGCGACTCTGCCCGCACATTCTTTCATTACAAAATGTCCGTTAACAATGGAATGTCCGAATAAACTCCTCATGCCGACTTCTGAAAGTTCTCTGACGACTTCCTGGGTCAACAGAGCCTGAAATGTGGAAGTTTTCAACTTGAAACGGCGAGACGCTACCACCTCGAAGCGCAGATCGCCGTCAGGCGGCGTGGGCCGTCCTTAAAGCGACACTACCAGACCAAAATCTGTCATCAGCCGTTAAAATTTTTACCGAAAACCAGCTGAATTTATCGAATGGTGTCCACTCAGTTGTGCTTACAGCTTTTGAAAAATTTTTTATCAAACAAAGCAGCAGTCTCTGAGCCATTCCTAAACAATGAAAAAATCGACGAGACGGTGGGTGACTCCTCACTCAAAGACTGCCCACAGGCGAATGATGTAACCGACAGGCATGAAAAAACTCTTGCATGCCCACGAGGGTTCAAGCATGTCTGATGTAATCACACGTGATTCAAATCCATATGGTTTTTGAAAAAATAATAAGGTCGGATACTTTTCTAACAGACCTTGTGTATATATATATATATATATATATATATATATATATATATATATATATATATATATATATGTATATATATATGTATATATATATATATATATATATGTATATATGTGTCTATATATATATATATATATATGTATATATGTGTCTATATATATATATATATATATATATATATATATGTATATATATATATATGTATATATATATATATATATATGTATATATATATGTATATATATATATATGTATATATATATATATACATATGTATATATATGTATATATATATGTATATACGAGGGCTGTCAATAAAGTAACGGTCCTTTTTATTTTTTTCAAAAACTATATGGATTTCATTCATATGTTTTTACATCAGACATGCTTGAACCCTCGTGCGCATGCGTGAGTTTTTCCACGCCTGTCGGTGACGTCATTCGCCTGTGAGCACTCCTTGTGGGAGGAGTCATCCAGCCCCTCGTCGGAATTCCTTTGTCTGAGAAGTTGCTGAGAGACTGGCGCATTGTTTGATCAAAATTTTTTTCTAAACCTGTGAGACACATCGAAGTGGGCACGGTTCGAAAAATTAAGCTGGTTTTCAGTGAAAATTTTAACGGCTGATGAGAGATTTTGAGGTGATTCTGTCGCTTTAAGGACTTCCCACGGTGGGAGACGTTGCTCAGCGCTCTCAGCCGCCGTCGTCAGCCTGTTCAAGCTGAAAACCTCCACATTTCAGGCTCTATTGATCCAGGACGTCGTGAGAGAACAGAGAAGTTTCAGAAGAAGTTGGTTTCAGCATTTTATCCGGATATTCCACTGTTAAAGGAGATTTTTTTAATGAAAGACGTGCGGACGGGTCCGCGCGTCGGGACGCAGCCGACGCGGTGCGGCGGCACAGGAAAAACACCTCTGTTGAAAGCCTTAAGGACAAGTTGGAACATGTCCTGCCTGTTAAACAATTTCTCATATACTCACTCCACTGAAAGCCATCAACAGCCGCCTGGATTTTACAAATGGTTATCAACACGGAGGTGTTTTTCCTGTGCCGCCGCACCGCGTCGGCTGCGTCCCGACGCGCGGACCCGTCCGCACGTCTTTCATTAAAAAAATCTCCTTTAACAGTGGAATATCCGGATAAAATGCTGAAACCGACTTCTTCTGAAACTTCTCTGTTCTCTCACGACGTCCTGGATCAATAGAGCCTGAAATGTGGAGGTTTTCAGCTTGAACAGGCTGACGACGGCGGCTGAGAGCGCTGAGCGACGTCTCGCACCGTGGGAAGTCCTTAAAGCAACAGAATCACCTCAAAATCTCTCATCAGCCGTTAAAATTTTCACTGAAAACCAGCTTAATTTTTCGAACCGTGTCCACTTCGATGTGTCTCACAGGTTTAGAAAAAATTTTGATCAAACAACGCGCCAGTCTCTCAGCAACTTCTCAGACAAAGGAATTCCGACGAGGGGCTGGACGACTCCTCCCACAAGGAGTGCTCACAGGCGAATGACGTCACCGACAGGCGTGGAAAAACTCACGCATGCGCACGAGGGTTCAAGCATGTCTGACGTAAAAACATATGAATGAAATCCATATAGTTTTTGAAAAAAATAAAAAGGACCGTTACTTTATTGACAGACCTCGTATATATATATATATATATATATATATATATATATATATATATATATATATATATATATATATATATATATGTATATATATACATATATATGTATATGTGTGTGTGTGTAGTTATGGATGAAATTCTGGAATTGAACTGTTCTTTTTGCTAGGGTGGACTGATTGTGCAGCATACATCATTAATAACTTTAAAAATAAGAATTGGGTGCACAATTAATTTATTTTGGATCTTCTCTAATCCACACAGGGTTAAAATTATATGTACAGGCTCAAATATACACATACATTCACTGAAATATTTTAATAAGTGGTGCTTAAATATACACTGTCTTTTATTGTGAAAAGGCCAAGGTCTATTGACTCTTCTTTAGTGATCATGATTGACGACAACTGGTAGTTTCTATTTGCCAGCTTTAAGGTGACACTTGCACATGACACTTGCACGAATTTGATCCATGCACTGGTGCGCATGCACGCAATATGCCGTGCAGGAGAGTAAACTCAATGTAAACTCATTGTAAACCATTGTAAACTGTGCGTGGCTTCATGCAAGTACACAAAGAAAATTTAGAAATGTAGAAAATCTCTGTCAGGCATTAATTATGTGAACTTCATGTGAACATTGCACAAACAATTAAAAAACACTGAGTATGAGTGCAAGTGAATGTGTCAGCGCACCACAGTTTATCTGAATGATTATAACAAGATGTTAAATCTATCATTAACTTAATTTCACAGCTACTCATAAGCAGTGTTGTCAAAGTAACTTTGAAAAGTTACTTTTTTAGTTACTTTATACAGTTACTTTATGCATTTACTTCATTCGCAGTTTCATGCAGTTATTTTATTACAAGCTGCCGAAAACATGCAACTAATAAGTATTGTAACTGATAAGGTAACTAGTAATCTAACTTGGTAACTCTTAAGATTGAGCAAAATGCAAAGTAACTAATTGTTACTTTTCTGAGTACTAAATCTTAAAAATAACCAAGTTAGATTATGAGTTACTTTATTAATTACATTCAGCAGCTACCGACAATTTGTCTGCAGCTGCTAATGAAGTAACTGTATAAAGTACCTATAAAATATAACTGTATAAAGTAACTCATGAAGTAACTTTTCAAAGCTACTTTGACAACACGGCTCATAAAGAGGAATGAACATGCAACTGTTTTACCAAGCCATTATAATATAAACATTACAAATAATTACCTTTTAGACTTTTCCAAATGTGTTATCCATGTTATGAAGCACGAGAGAGAGAGATAGAGAGAGAGAGAGAAAAGCTGCAGCTGGAATAGTCCTCTGTGATTCCAGAAGCGATAAGACATGTTTTCATCAGCTAAACTCTGAGAGAAAATGATTAATTCGCTACAAAATACTTAATTTATATACACAGTGTCCAGCGGTACAAAGCGTGGTATCCCGCTGGGAACACAGCAGGTGGCATTGTCATGACAAATTGTGCGGGAGAGCAGAGCCAAAATTAGGGATGCACCGATCTCAGTATCAGTGTCGGGTATCAGCCCCGATCCCGCATTCATTAACTTGTACTTGTAATCATAAAACCTCTCCGATACTGTGACACCTGGTACCCCTTTATTGCAGTGTGATGTCAACCTCTCAATGGGGGAGTTCCATGCACACGCTCCATAATTTCCAGACTATAAGACGCTACTTTTTTTCATACGTTTTGAACACTGTGGCTTAAACAATGATGTGGCCAAATTTATGGACTTTTTGACTGGATTTATGGCCTTTCATGTAATTCACTCATAAGTCAAAATACATCGATTAATGTTATCCATTGATTGGCTGGAAGTCGCAGTCATCATGCAGAGAAAATTCACACACAGAGTAAATAAAAAGTCTTACCTGTTCGTGGAATTCATCATCACATGATCCTGAAGAAAAATAGTCCACATACAGCCTCCCTGAGTTTGGAAAACAACATCTGAAAACATTTCAATTCCTTGTCATGCCTGAAAAAAGTTTCTCTGGACTTTGTGCCACAGTTCCCTCCATCAGATCACGGTTTCAGCAGCAGAGATTGTCCATCAGGTTGGTGAGTGTCAGCCCCTGGTGTGGCTGTCCAGGACAATTAGAGACCAGTTTGGTCTGCTGCAGGTGTAATCTGTATGTTGAATGTCTATGGCGCTGTGTTCGGAGCTTAATTCCTCTCTTTTCCATAGCCTGCACTTTTGCACCTCTAGTGTCACTGCATGCCTCATTCATTAACATCTCAGTTCCCATAGGCAACAGGTGATTCTGTGTGCACGCAATGAAATCATCCCATGATCCACAAAAAAAAAAAAAAAAAAAAGTTAAAATTACTCCGTTTTGCCTCCATGCAGTTTGGAGATGCCGCCAAACACCGTGTGTGCATGTTGCCCGCACGCCGTGCTCCTCCAATATTTACATGTTACACCTTTTGTTGGGGGGGGCATTTACAGTATGTATTTGCCAATGGTGGGCACAGATAACCAAAAAATTAACTTCGATAACAGATAATCAGATAAGGGTGATTCTTTAACTACGGGCACTATTGGTCTTGTAAATGTAATTTCCACCACACCATTGCCTTACAATATAAAGCGCCTTGGGGCAACTGTTTGTTGTGATTTGGCGCTATATACATGTGCTCTGATGTCACTGTTTATCTCCATAGAAACTACCCAAACAATCTTTCATACAAACTGTTTAAAGGGACATTACAGTGTTGTGGTGGAAATTACGGCAATAGTGTGGGACAACTACATTTTGTTTAAAAAAATCACAACAGTTGTATGACATTGAATACCCCAATTATGTTTTGATTATTTTACTGATATTTTATTCAGAGATATTTTAAAACATTAGAAAAAAGTGTTTCTTTACCATTCATTTTTATCATTGAAGATCAAAAGTGTGGGTGTGGGACAAGCACAAAACGGCAATATTTGCATATAATGATGCTAAAAAAAGGTGAAAAAGTCATCATAGACTACTAGAACAAATTTCTTAACACACTTCCATTGTAAAGATAACTATAAAAGTCTGAAATTTCCCCTTTTTTCTGTTTTTCATATAATATGATCAAAGGACATAATAAGTGCCCGTAGTCTAAGACTCACCCATAACTGAAAAGTTATCTTTGATAAAGATAAAACAATAAACCACCCAAAAATGTATCAGAAGTTACAGATAAGTGATAACCGATAAATTCCAGTATCGTCTCTGGTACATTTGCAACTACTAATAAACTGAATTTGAGTTTTAACACCACAATCGCTTCTGGTAGCATCAAAAGTGACAACAGACCCAAACAATAAACCCACACTTCTGATTTTGAACATCTTGCCCACTGCTGGAAGCTCTTGTTTACTACATGGCTTCCAGCACAGAAGCAAGCTGAGAGCAGCCACAAAGCCCAGCTCTCCAATCACAATGCTCCAGTCAGGCAGAGGTCTTGGAAAATAAAGCAGTGCTGACTTATGGTTTTGATTTATAAATAACATTAATACCGATAGAATAACTCTATTAATGTCAATTCTGTCATTTGTACAAAGTTAAAATATAACATATGGAATTTCACATCACGGATAGTAAGCACTGTGGCAAACAATTATGATGCCCTCCTGCTAACTTTTGAGATGATCATTGCAGATAAGTCCATGGATGATGACACATTAGACTGTGCCAATTTCTTTGTGTTTGTTATTGCAGTAGTCATTAAAACTGGAAATTTGTTCTTGAAAATAGCTGTTGTGAGTTAATTTGTGGGATTGTGGGTGTTCTGGACGAAGTTAGTGTTTTCATGGGTGGTGGGGCGGAGGTGGTGGCCATGTTAGTGTGCGCGGGGGGGCACGCAGGGGGTTTCGTCCGGGGAGTAAATCACTCTAGGACCGCCACTGATTGTGAGTGACTGTAACCTGTACCTATTGTATATATTTTGGTTTTCTGGTGTGTTTTCGTACATTTTGGTACATTTCAATAAAATCCAGAAAACAAAGTTTTCTTTTGGTGTGTTTTTTGGTACATTTCAATACAATTCAGAAAACAAAGTTTTCTTTTGGTGTGTTTTTTGGTACATTTCAATATAATTCAGAAAACAAAATTTCATCTCTTTTCATTTCATAAAATTATTTTTCCACCTAAGCACAAATCAGCAGCCCTTTCAGACAGCAAATATGCAAACACAAGAATGTGGCTAGCCAAGTCAGCCCCTCCCCTGAGCTGTTCTGAGACTTCCTTGTTTACATAGCTCTCCACAGCTCATAGTAGCTCTCCACAGGGGATCTTGGAGTCATTTGACTATCCGTGGACTTTAGAGGTAGATTGGTCATTTGACCAGACCTTGGCCTTCTGAGTGTTAATGTTGAATAATGCACTAATTCTGAGGTTTTGTAACAAACACAGACAGATCGCAAAGGATTCTGGGTAAAATGTGCCTCTGCTAAACACTGATTGGTTCAGTCATTCATTATGTAAACCAACACATTAATGTGATGTGTGTCATGTGTTAGTGTTCACAGATAAATGTGCTTTTGTAAAATATTCCATTTTTTTATTTGTAAAAACAGGCATTTTTACGGAGCCCTGGAAGTGTCATCGCAAAATGTTTTGCATGTGGAGAGAATGTGCGCTCATTTTATTATATTGTGTGCACCTTTTATGATGTTGTGCGCACATTTTATGATGTTGTGTGCACGTTTTATTATATTGTGCACACGTTTTATTATTTTTAAAACTTGCACTCAATATTGTCTTGACACATAAATGTTGGCTTTACACTGTGCGAATTTTGGCCCTTTTTCAGATGATTTTTCATTCATGCGAGACTTTTTGGACCGAGTTTCAGGTTAATTGCATGTCCTGCATCGTGTAGTGTACATGGAGTAACAAGCTGCGTTTAACATCTCACGACCACCTCCTGATCACCGATCGTATGGTCGAATGAAAATCAAACCTGTTTTAATATTATTCTGGTCGGCCGTCGTGAGGGTATCCTGCTGCTGAAGAGCTACAAGCATCCAACCGCTCGCACTGTGCCTGTGCAAACACCGCAGACCTGTCTTGTAATGTTTTTTTGTTGTTTTGTTTTGTTTATAAACTTTGATGTCTCCCATCGAGAGTTTTAATAAATTAAGTTTGAAAAAAGCTTACGTTTTGCTTCTGGAACGTACAGTATGTGAGAACGTACAATGTGTGTGAGAACATAAATCTGGCACTCTGATCTTTTACACCATGCGGTTCTGTGATACAGTTTGATCTATCCTACCCATAATGCACTGCTGGACACAGCATGTGCTCACTAAAACCTTAAAAATTAGCGCATTACTTTAAAACTAAAACATATATCTGATATTTTCACTTTATAAAACATCAGATGTGACAGTAATTTTAAATAACTTGTGCAAAATTAGTTTGGTTAAAATTTGAACCATAAGTTAAAAATGTATGCCTCTGGATGACTTGGGTGATATTTCCAGCGTATCAGTATGGTGTTAAAGTTTTTTTTTTTTTTTTTTGTGACCAGTTCTCCTTTGCCTGCAAAGGATAGAGCAGTATCTCATAGAAGCATCTCTCTTCTGTTTGCAGAGGGTAGAACTATACATTTGTTATGACACTTAACAGGTAAGTGCTCAACTGATTTTAAATTTTAAAAATGTTTGTCGCTGTTAAGCTTTGTTTAATACGTTATTGGTCTAAAAGTTATCAGATCAAAATTTATCGGAAGATAATTAGTCTGATAATGGTTTTTAAAGTTATCTAAAAAGATAATCCGATAATGAAAACATTATCTTCGATAATTATTGGTTATCGGATTATCGGAACTGTGCCCACCACTGGTATTTGGGTATGTTACCCCGGTACGTATTTAATTAAAAGCTAAAAAAAAGTGTGGAGAGTGAAAGGCTGTTTAACCCAGTGTCACACACTGTAGATAAAAACAGAAACAGGATCACAGCTGATAACGCAGAGAAGCTTCTTTTTATCAAAAAGAATCTGCCCCTCACATTTTCAAAAAAGGCTTTTAGTCCTCACAGACATAAATAAAGTTTATGATGGACAGTTTCAGTTCAGTTACTGGTGTTGCATATTTTGTAATGCTGAAGTCCACAGGGTACATTTAAGTGAGATGTCTGCCAGTGTTGTGTTTGTCAAGAAACACAAGGTTAATGTTAAAGGGCAATTTGTTGTAGTCAAAACGTGAAGTTACGTGTTTTAAGTGAAATGTTTGTGAATAAATTTAAAGCAAATGATATTGGTAGCAGTTACAGTCAAAAGGTAAAGAACAACTGATGAATAAAACATGATTTCAAAGTCATCATAAAACTACAATGGTATCATTAAGTATTCGTATCGGTACTCGGTATCGACAAGTACACAAATGTATGCACTTGTACTCTGTCTGGAAAAAAAGTGGTATTGGTGCATCCCTAGCCAAAATGCGTCCAAGTGTCAAGGTACCTTAAAAAGGGTGTGTTTGACAACACTCATTTGAGTGACCAATACTCACAACAATGGGAAATTCAAGGAACTCAGTGAAGATCAAAAGCTCCCTTCACACCGGGCCTGCATAGAGTTGCATATGCTACATGTCTAATATGCAGGAATGTCTGCATCAGTTGCGCACAGCAGGGCAGAGAAGCTTGGCTCCAACAGACTGTCTGGACATACAGATGGAGTTAATATATTGGAAAAAAGTCAGAATACATTATGTTCAAGAGTTAATGGACCTTTTTACTGATTTCTCTTATCTGGTTTCTCTTCTAGTTTATCGTTTTTCCTGTGCTGCGCTGCAGGTATGCCCTCTGATGTGTGCTCTAGTTTATCTTTGTTCTTGTGCAGCGCTGCAGGTGTGTGCTCTGATGTGTGCTCTCATTTATCTTTGTTCTTGTGCAGCGCTGCAGGTGTGCGCTCTGATTTCCCTTCTAGTTTATCTTTCTTCTTGAGCCATGCTGCAGGTGTGTGTTCTGATTCCTGTTATAGTTTTATCATTCTTCCTGTGATCACGGAGCTGCAGTTGTGATTGGGCGCACGTGTGCGCGATCCGTCCACGAGTGGACATGGAGATGTCCTCTGTGAGGAGTTATACTATGTGGACTTGTCCTCTCGCTGGCAATTGGTCTGTGAGCAGGAGTTAATGGACTTTATTTAACGCAATCATGAGAGAACATGAGGAGGTGAAAGCACAGAGGAGCTGCAGCCAGGCTGTAATGAGCATTTTTTTTTCTTTTAATTGTTCACATGTGCTCTTTGAGTGGTATAGTTACTGCAATCTGTAACGGTATAAAAAGTTCGACAACAATCCTACGTGATTTATAGCTCTGCAACAATGGAGCACAGCAGGAATCATAAATTGGCATCAGGTAGCAATGCAGTCATGTTAAGTACCGTAACGTTGCCTCAACATGTGTGAAAACTACTTGCTTTCTGCATCCAGTGTGCTACGCTGAAAATCCGCAAAAAAATTAAACACATTTAAATTTTGCGTCTGTTTTGCATCGCCCTTTGCATCCCTCATCATATTGTGCTGTTAGGCTGCATAAACGCGGCATAGTCATGATGCTACATGACAGAACTCTATGTTGGCCTGGTGTGAAAGGGGCTTAGGTGAGTTGCATGTTTATACAAGTTGGGAAGGTATCTTGGAGCCATTTCTAAGTGACTGCAGATTCCAAGATCATCAGTTCAAACAACTGTATGTAACCAATTTCCTCTCATCCTCAGATGAGAGAAAATTGTTTAGCATATTCAGGAACAACTCAGGAACCACTTAGGCTCAGGCCATGAACTGGAATCTGATGGAACACCAGCATCACTGTCCACAATGATGCAAATTTTACATTTACATAAAGTGGAGAAGATGCCAACCAAGTAAGAAGCCCCTGCTCCAAAATTGACACCTTCAAGCTAAACTGAAATCTGTATCTAGATCTGTCTCCATGATGTTTTCTTTTGATGTAGGAACTTGCGAGGTTATGCTTATGAAATACGGAGTTAAAGAAATGGACTAACTCATCCATTCATTATGTATTCACTCATTGCATTTGATAAGGCACAGCCTAGGCTTTTTTAAAACCTCCTTCCACCCTGGATAAAGAATAGTTCAAAAAACTCAAAATTACCATGACAGCCATGCCCATGATGGGTGTATGTAAATGTCTTATCAACACTGTATGTCTGTAAGGTAATTTTAAGTATCACTGTATCGCAGGAATTCTCCCTGTGAAAATGTAGGTCAAAGGAGATGAATTGTTTGTACAGATGGCTGTTTCAGTGCTGGGTGACATTCCTGGACAGCTCTCAGCACAAAAAACAAAAAGACTGTGGAAAAAAGCTTCAGCTTCTTCATTATACAACAAAACAAAGTGACAATTACACCTGTGTGATACTGGCTCTCATCACACTGAAGTAGTCTGATGCCAATTAGCACCATTTCTCACTGTGGGAGGTCTAAATAATTTAATTGTTCAAGATCATTGCAACATTCTGGTGCCATTTCTGTAAAAGCATTTATTATTCCCTCAAAATTTAATGGTCTCCTTCAGAAAGTCATACACTTTTATTGCATTTTTATTGCTACATTCATTTAAAAAAAGATTTTGTGTTTTATTAATTCATTCAAACGTGGAGGTCTGCAGAACGAGCTGTTTATTAATATTCAGATCAGGCTTTGCCCTTTTAATGAAGAAAAAAAAGATGGTACACTATTTAGAGATACTCTGTCAAAGCACTTGGGTGGGGGGGGGGGGGGGGGTACCTGTAGGAGTGTTGTAACACTGGACTACATGCTATTTTTGACTCCTTTTCATTGTCAGACCTCTTCGTGAATCACACACAGCACAGCAATGTAACTACCATGACTCAAGTTGTTTTCTCAAGTCGCTGATGAAAACGGGTGTGTCATCTTGTTTTGAATAACAGCTTCTCTCTCTGTCACAGTGATGCCATTGGCCAGGGTCATCTGCCCTTCACCCTTGCAAAGGTTTGATGAAGTCTGGCTGCCTCCCTCACCTCACATTACCACCACCTCCCTGAAAATGATCCTGCAGCACATTCTCATTCCATTCCGTCTCCTTTCCTTCAAGGCCCCCACAACATCATACCCAATTTATTCGCAAGGGATGGACCCATGATCACTCTCGTCTGCCTCTCCCAAGCCACTCTCTGCACTGGAATAATAGAGGCCAGTGCTTGTTGACGTGCAGCACATCAGACTGTCTTTCATATATCTTGACTTTAAGGTGCCATGGCCTCCTTCAGAAAAAAAATTAAAATGGCAACTGCCTCCCAACAAGTGGGATAATATTCCATTCCTGCTAATTTATTCTGATTAATCTATATTGTCTGTGCTTGTATTTTTTTTCTTTTTTGATATTTGTTGACACACGTATATATTAACCCTCTGGGGCCGACGCCGCTGTATACGATGGCTGAGACCAAGTTTTACTAAATTATAAATAACTTTTTAATGATATGAGATAGAAACTTACTTTTTTTTTTGCGGAAAAGTTAACTCTGTGGACTTTCAAGCCAGCCATCCACCATCTTTGTACTCCTCATAGAAGCTGTGTGATGATGTGCACAATGTGAGTGTCCAGTTGGAATTGGTTCACAGTCACATGGTTTTCCAAAATAAAATTGTAGCGCAGATTTACCTCACGTGATACACCAAAGATTGTTTTTAGGAGTGATGTGTTACTAGGTGGCTCATTTGAATAGCCCCTGGCTGCTGGCTC
Organism: Thalassophryne amazonica; assembly: GCF_902500255.1. Taxonomy (NCBI): domain Eukaryota; kingdom Metazoa; phylum Chordata; class Actinopteri; order Batrachoidiformes; family Batrachoididae; genus Thalassophryne; species Thalassophryne amazonica. The sequence goes on along the minus strand of NC_047106.1, from coordinate 120,959,054 downwards.
CAATGCACCCTGCGCCATTACGCACAGCGATCAGTGAAAGTGAGCATACAATCTCACGTGCTCAAACAAAGTGTGTGTGAGTATCAGGATTGCTCCACTACTTTGCCTGTGAATGTTATTGGATAAGCCTGTGGCAAGCTCTCTCGCTCCAGCGTAAAGCACTGTTTACCATATCAATGGAGCGAGGGGGAGGGGCCGCTCATCAGAAGTGTGATCACTGAAGTGTGAAAGCTGCTTTCAGAGCAGGACAGAACAAGCACACAGTCAACTTCATAGAAGTATAAGTTTGTGATGTGACCGTTGTGTAATAATTGACAGAAATTGCTTTGAGATGAAGACAAACAAAACGCGTAGACCATTTTGTATATATTGTTCAAAATGTGCATTTGTGTTTATTGTTTGAACCTTTTTGTTGTAGTCTTTCACACAAGACCTCAAATTACCTTTATAAAGTGTCAAAACAGTTGTTTATTATAGTTTGCTGTGTGTTTTGAATAAATGTGTGAAAATTATTTTCTGCTTTATTTTTTCCTTTCCTATTTCAGATTGTAAACCTTTATTACACTTATAAAACATCACTATAACATATATATTCTGAAAGTACAGGTTGACCTGAAAAAAGAGTCAAACTTGATTGTCGGATGCAGGGAGAGCTGTTTACAGCAATAATAAAACATTTATGCTAGGCGAGTGAACTGTCCAAAAAATGCCCTCGGACCCCAGAGGGTTAATGGTAAAAGGGGTGTGTGTGTGTGTTTATAAGCTTTTGCTTCTGCCTACACCCTTGAGGCTGCAAAAAACTTAAATTGAATTATTTTTGTTTTACGAGATTTTTTGTTAAGTATGTGTGTGTCGAATAAACTCATTAATTCATTCATTATTCTTTATATGCAGTTAAATCAACAAGTCGCTTATATTTCTTAATTTGTTTGCATTTATCTTGTAGCCTCGTGACTTACAAAAACAATCAAGCAGTAAGGCAGTGGGTTTTTCCAATCATAGAACCTCACCTCACAAATGCTAGTGCCACATGTTGGTGGGGGGCACTGGATGATATGAGTTGCCTCCTGTGCAGTGTAGCCAACTGAGGAAGCAGCAGAGGGGAGAGGCAGAGGACTTCTGATTGCCTCTGGTTTGGGGACCTCAACTCTGCTGGGCACACCAGTGCTTGAGGTGTCTCTGGCTCACAGCCCGATAAACAGTCTGAGAAGGGGCACTGACCTGCTGTCTCTGTGGTGTTTCCTGTCCTGTATGGTGTTAACCTTCTTGGGTCCATGGACATGCCTGCTCACACAAGTCTAGGTTTTTGTTGTTACTGATTTTTTTTCTCAATTGCTGTTAATAGTTCAGCAACAGAATGTCACAGAGGCTTTGTTTGACCACTTCCTGGAATTTCAAATTCTCAGCTGTAATATCCAATTTCTCCTCTCAATGAGCTTTGACTCATAGCCAATCCAAGAGGCCAGAGGTCACATGGGTAGGTCGCCTCACTTGCGAGAGGCTGCATGTTGGCTGGAGCATTGTTATGGGCTTTTCACACTGGAAGCAGAAGATGTGTCAGTTATGCCTCCCAATATGTCAATAACGTCACGTCAGATGCAGTAGGGTGCATAGATTTTCAGTCTGATTTTTCCAAAGCCTGAGAAAGCTGAGCGATCGCAATCTTGGGTTTGCATCTGCAGAACCACAATTAAAGCTTAAAAAAACAGCAGTAAAACAAGTCTCCCATTACCCAGCTGGGAGAAGGTTTTTTCAGCGACTTTTCGGAGTGACGCTGAGCTGAGGGAGGACTGATGAGTTGGTGGGATCGATCGAACCCTGACAGTGGGCAGAGCCACATCATGGAGCTGGGGTTCAGGGCTCATTCCAGGGCACAACGAGACACGCAGCCGATGTGATGGAGCAGACCCACTCAGTCCGAAATTCCTCACTTTTGGATATATATAAAAACACAGTTTAGGCAACGGAGCTTAATTCTTCAAATTTATCTGAGGTAAGAATAATTTAAAAATAAATTGTGACGTGCACTTCTGAAGGTTTAACATTCAGCTAGTTAAAGTTAGCATCGCCTTTTAGCTGCAGAATCACAGTCAAGCTGAGTGAACGCTTTAACTTGTAAATGGTTCTATTTTTATTTTTACCATATAAAGCTACAGGGTTTTTGTTACCATAAAAAACTCAACTTTAAATAACTTTTTTCTGAGTTTTTTTTAAAAAAAATTTATTTTTAACTGTTTAGTGTTTCTTTATATTTTAAGATATCTTTTTTATTTGTTCCATAATCAGGGATATTTGATGTGCAGACGCACTTCAAAAACTTCAAGTGATGAGCTTAACACCAAAACCTGGAGTCCAGGCAGAAAAAAATGTCTCTGGTCTTCAAAATGAGAGAAAAAGTGTCTTTAAAAATTCCACCAGAGGTTGAAGCTACAGAGGAGACGTTAATCTGGCTAAATGTCCTGACAGTCCAGCAAACCAACAACTGCTTCTATGCTTCTAAAAAAGCAACTGTTTTATTATTTTTAAAAATCTGTTTAATTTTCTATTTTTATAACATTAAATGAATGGATCACTAAACATGTCCATGAAGTCAAAGTTCAGTCAAAAGACATTTGAACAGGTAGAAGAAGCCTTGCCTTGATTGTACATAATTTTAAAACATTCACAATCACGAGAATAGTCAAATTAATATTTTAGAAATGACTCTGTCCTGATTGTAATAGTCAAAACAATCACATAGTCAACAAGGATGTAATTAAATGATGAAATAAAAAAAAAAAAATGATTTCATCATAAGGTTTAAGGCCCAATCACATGGCACTTAATGAAGGGCAACGAACACAAACAAAACAAGAAATCTGGACTGTCACTGACTTTCTTTAGCAATGTTTAACCTTCATGCAGCTTCATTCCTGCAGCTGGTGCTTCATCGGTATTTTTAAACTGTCGAAAATTTGAACGAATGTCGCCGAAAACCTTAATTCATCTGTATTTCGTTTTGCTGTCATTCTTGATGGTTTCTTATTGTTTGCTTAGTTTTTGTAATGTCAGCATTTAGTTCAACTTCGTTCGACCAGCTGAATGTTTTCATACAGTGCAGGAGCCACTTTGTGAGCACTCCTGCTGCCACTGCGTTCATGTACCGTGGGAAACCACAGGGCAAACTTAGCCTGTTTGCTTGGATTTTTTATCTGGGTGGGGGGTCAGCTTCAGTGGGCTCAGGCACCTTATATAGTAATCTTTTGTGTGGATACAATGAATTACAGTATTTTACCAAAAATAAAATTAAAACCATGCTCCTGCTACAAGCAACTGCTGAATTTAAAACAAGAAAATGTTGTGTAATTTCCAATGGTACTTGAGCTCAGCAGCAGCAGCAGCCATCGCCTCCTGCGTGTGCTTATTATTTTTTATTAAATATAACAATATAAGTGTAGGAATGACAATCCAATCCTTCTGTACATGTGGCAACAGGTAGATGATTCAGAAGATTATATAAGAGCTGTTCTGGAAGGCAGAATTCACGTTGTGAATCAGCTGCAGCTGGTGGAAATAACCGCACATGGGGAGTCAATGCACGGTGTTCATGCGGACTGATCAGTTTACTGCTCTAATGATATATTCAGTCATCTTTACACTTATATTTATTCCCCCTTTTGACAGTTTTCTGTTTAAATCAATATATATAGCTTAGTAATGTAATACAGCGAAATAGCAGCCACCACAGCAATCCAGTGTCCTGCAACCAGTGTCGTGCATCCAGTGCCTGGAGACCAGCTCCAGCAGTGGCTCCAGGCACGTTTCGTTTAAAGCGTCGAGTTCAACATTAGCATTGGTGTTGTTTTGTTCCTCTTTCGTTCCCTTTGCACTCTTGATTCACAGGCTATTTGGTGCTAAAGCTTGTTCATAAATCTTTTTTCAACGATTTGTAAATTTTTTACTTTTTCCCTTCATTCAGGAATTGTCATATGCCGTGTGACCGGGCCATTATGCCGCATTAACAGTCACACTGCAGTCATTGTTAAATTATCTCCTGTTACATTTATAATAAACATTTGTGTTTATTTACAGTGACTTTTTTTTTTCCTGGTTGAAATGAGATACGAATAATCTACCAGACTTAAAAATGTCCACATTTCCATGCTATTTATATTTGTCTAAAAATAAATGTCCAAGGTTCCTTATGTTAAAGAAGAAATCATCTAATCTGAAATAACAGGTAAATTATGGTTTTAATTTACACATGAAGAAAGGGTTCTAAAGAACCTTTTATTTTATTTTTTTTACAATTTTAATTACAAGTGTTCTAAACGTTTTTACAGGAATCAGAAATTAATTTTGAGGTAAAAAAAAAAAGTGCAAGGATTTTCTTCTGAAAACTGTTGTGTAGAAATTCTGTCATGTTTCTGCCACTGATCTGTATATACTGACAGTGTTTTATACAGATCAGTTCTTTCTGCACTGCAGTCTTCCGTGTTTTAGCCTTATGCCTCATTTCTATTGGACAGTGCGACACTACGTCACAGCACACAGCAGTGAAAGTTGGACTAGGTTGAACTTTGACCGCAAGTAGCAATGCACGCCCCTGGCAGAAGCATTGCTCTAGCTCAGTGTTTGATGCAACACTTCTGCCGCATCAAAACGCGATGCATCTCAATGAAAATAGGCTGACTTGCAACGCTTCTGCCATGGCTGACACTTCTAGTGTGAAAGCCCCATTAGTGGGAGAACCTCACTGTAACATGCAGGCAGGTAAGTGCTCAAAAAATCTCAATGACTTGTTGACCTGAAAACACTTCATTTTATTTAGTCAGACAAAGAACATCTTGAGGAACTTTTTTTTCTAGGATCAATGCAGCAATTTAAGACAACTGCACATTTTTTGACATCAGTTTTCATCCCAACTGGACTTTATTAATCCAAAAAGGAATTAATCCAAAAGAGAAGAAATCCAATAGACAAGTTTGTGATATTATTTAGCAGATATATAGTTTTGAAATGCTCTTGATCTCTGGCATATAGTTCCCAGTGGGGAATTCCATGTGTGCATGCACACCCACACACACACACACACACTAAATTGTTTTAAAATCTTTTTCATATGTCATATTTGTGCATCGAAACACGCTGCACATTCCACATGAAATTCTGCCTCAAGGGGGTGGGTAGATGCTTGAGTAAACTCTTAAATTGACATAATTTTCATGCAACTGCTGCCACTGCACACTGATGATGTCGTCACAGGTAAGACACGGAAGTGCCCAGAAGTACATCATGAAAGCTTGTTATTTTATTTATTTATTTATTTTTGCTTTTTACAATGTGTTGGGGTCATAAAATTAATTTATTATGTCTGCCAAGGGTGTAATAAAATCCTTGGCATTTATTTGTCTGTCTGTGTCTTAGCAGGATTACGTCAAAACTACTGCACGGATTTTGAAGAAATGTTCACCACAGATCAATATTATGCCATGGAAGACTACGTTACATTTTGGAGATGATATGGATCTGGATCCAGATTCTGGATCAAGGTTTCTGGATCAAGATTACACTTTATATAGGCTTCGAAGGATTACGTCAAAAGTACTTCACAGCTTCTCACCAACTTTGCACCACAGATAGATTTTTAGTCATGGAAGACTCCACTGAATTTTGGAGGTGATCCAGATCCTGATTCTGGCTCAGGATTTCACTTTATAGGCTTTTAAGGGTTGTGTCAAATCTACTGCTCGGATTTAGATGAAATTTTCACTTCAGGTCATACAAGGCCATGGCAGACTCCATTAAATTTTGGAGTGGAACGGGATCAAGATCCCGATTCGGGATCATTTCTTAAGCCCCCATCACACATAGCAAGAATGTGCAGGAACCAGCCCGACACAGCAAATATTGCCATAATCAGATGCAGTCGGGAAGAAAAGAGGTGTGGTCAGCAGTGGCAGAACGCATCCAGATTGGCTCATCCACCTCTGCACGATGGCATCCAAAGCACATGTAGACAACAGGTTGGTGACACATACTGATGTCAGATGCCCATAGAAGTGACTGAAGACTGCCAGATGACCAAACGTCTGGACAACATACACGGGACCAGAGTGGGCAGGTCCCTGCCGGTATTGAACACCGGAGTACAACCAACGTATGGACCGGACTCATGCCATGTGTCAAACCAGCATGGTGTGGTCACTAACTCACTCATGCAATCACATCTGTGCTCATCCTCCACTTCACAGCACTACTGACCTCACATGCGTGCGTGTGTGTGTGTCTGTGTGTGTGTAGAGGAGAGGTGCTGGACTGATGACATGATCACTGTGTGTGTGTGTGTGTTCACAATAGCTGAATGAGCAGCTATGTGTGCGCGCGTGCGTGGTGCACGTGTTTGCGTAGGTCGCAGGTGTGCACCGTTGCCAGCTGCTGGACACTGCTGGCAGTGAGCCATGATGTCCCATGTGTCAGACACAGCCTTTCCAGGGAACTTTAATGTTTCTTTTTTGTGTGTTTTGGCTCACTTCAGCAGTACAACACAACTCTGGATACCGTGATGGTTGGATTATCACATGGGATTTATTTTTCTGTGGTTAATGACAGCACACAGCAGCCGGGTGAGACGATTTTAACCACAGGCTGGGGTCGTGGTTCCATGTCCACACTGTTCTGTGAAACACTCCTGGGCTGTTGTTGGAGGTGAGATTCATGTTTATTAATGTTGTCACAGCCTGGCACAACAGTTCCATGTCATATCTCCTACAGAGTTAGAAGGTAGACATATATTACAGTGGAGTGATCCATTCAGCTCTGTGCCTGGCACGTGCAGTGACATGTTCCTGCGCATGAGACCACAGAGAGGCGCAGCTGCCCGAGGTATATAGAGATATGATGGAGACAATAGTTCACATTATTTACGTCGCCATGTGAAAGAATGGACAAATATCTGTACTGTAACGTCAACTATGGATATAACAGCCTGTTCAGATTTGCAACGGCGTGCGTGCAGTAGCACATGGTGCTTTTGGTTTGACAGCCACTTTTCACATTCACTATCCATGATGAAGCACGCCACACACATAACAGTTCCTTTGAGCTCTGGTGGTGGGGGGGGGGGGGCACTGGAGGTGGACATTATTATATGTGGCACATGCATCTCATACTGGCAGGCTTTGCCATGCCAGATCCATTTTGATTTTTCCTTTGTACACACTCAGATCATTTTGGATCCTGTTTTGTTGCCATCAGAATATGTAAATTGTGGTCAGATGGTCCTCAGATTGCACATGGACCACCGTTGGATAGGTGTCCCATCTCGACAGCGCCCAGAGGTTTTTGAACATGTGCATCACACTCAGAGCTACCGGCTGATTTTGGCCAACTGTGTGGACACTCGCAGATGGCTGTCAGAATGTTTTCGAACTGCAACTGCACAAATAATAATCAGTTTTATTGCCAGTTTTTGTGAGACAAGTCAGGGGATGGAAACATGAACAAAATGTCTTGGACTTTATTTACATCAATTATGAAGAAATACAAAAGTTTCTTTCACCAAAACATAAAATCTAGGCTTTCATCTGAAAGGTACTTTCTGTCAAATTATAGCTGAACTTTCAGGTCTTCTTTTTAAGAAAATCCTCCTGTACACCACTTCATCAGGAAGCTGGATTTTAGATTTTTAATTAATTTATATCAAGTTGTAGAGATCTGCTTTCAATTTGAGTTAAAGAAGATAATTTTAGAAAAAAATGTATTTGAAATAGAATAAACAAATTAAAATGTGTGAAATACCAAGTGTTCCAGTACTTTTGAGGGAAAATGAGAAATACTGAGAAGCAGCATCTTACTTTTTATATATAGTGCAGCAGATAAGAGAATATTTAGAGTGTAATCCTGCAAATGGTGATACAAACATCAAATTTAGCACAAATAATCCATAGACATGAACTCTTTAAAAAATAAATAAATAAAACTGATTGGCCACTTGAATTTTCAATAGGCAGCCAGGTAGGGGTCAATTGAAGAATTACACAAGGCTCAAAATCAGGAGTGGGCAACTTGTTCCAGAAAGGGCCAAGAGGGTACAGGTTTTTTTTTTTTTTTTTTTTTGATGATTGATTTGGTGATTTCACTGATTAACTGATCCCATCTGCTCAAAGTGATATTAATCAGTGAAATCGCCTGGTGGAGTCAGTGGCTGCAAAGAAAACCTGCACCCTCTTGGCCCTTTCTGGAACAAGTTGCCCACACCCCTGGTCTAGTAAATCATATAGAAAACTACACCACATTATTTGCGTGATCATAAAGATTCCAAAAAGGTATAGTTTGGACAATCTGTGACTGAATGTTATGGAGTTATGAGGTGAAAGCAGGAAGAATGGTGATAAAGGTCAATTTCAGTTTGTACAGGGGTCAAAGTTAAAGTTGCTCCATTAATTTTGCTCCAGCTGTATTTGTGCAGAATTTGATGCTTGTATCACCATTTGAATGATTGTTTCAGTTATCTGCTGTACTAATAAGCCAACATGAACAAGCTGCTGTCTTAGTTTAAAAATGTGTACATAAGGCCACCCGAATTAAAGGAAAATGCTGCTTTTAACAACCTGGACCTCATTTCTGTCATAAAATACGATCGTTTACTCACCAATATGTTTGGTGTGATTAGAATTCCATAGTTCGAACGACGAGTTCAGTTCAAATCTGGAGCAAACATTTTTCTTCTTATAAGGTGGATTAGAACTTTTTGTGGTACACAGCACAAACTACTGGATAGGAGGAACCTAGCAATCAGTGTGACTCACTGATTTGAAAATGCAGCTCTTTCAACCAGACGTGTGATGCTGTGACATGTCAATTATCTGTGTCCAATCAGATTTCAGGAAAGTCCAGTGAAACCCCGGTCTCCACTCTAGCTCCACCCACGCCAGGAAGTGTTTGACATTTGAACACTTCCTCTTTCACTGTGAGTGAGAATTTGGCTGTTTGAGTGTGAGCTTGCCACTGAGTTCCCGCAAGATTCCGTGGGATCTCGTCGTTAATCCAGGAAGTTATTGACATTTGAACATTTCCTGTTTTACTGTGGATTTGAAAATTGGCACTTCCTGTTTAGGATGCCCCATACCATGAGCGAGCTTCGCACCATGCAGCGGCACAAAGCTCATACTAACAAAAACAAATTCATCATGTGATGGTACCGTTATAAGAAAATGTGTGCAGTCAATCGCTCTGATTACATTTGGGAAACCAGCTCTCACAGCAAATTGCACTTTAACATTGGAATGTGATGTACCTGGATGACATTCAGATGATTGTGTTACATATAGCTGGCATGGCTCAGCTCAAGGTTGACAGCCTCACTCATGACTCATCGGCCAGCTCACACTGGAAGGTCCCTCTTGCCAGGAAGCCCATCATGGTGTAGCAGAAAGCTGTACCAACATTCAACGTCCTAAGTTTGCATTAAGCAAAGGCCATAAATTTCTTCAAAAAGAAGAACCCAACACAGCAAGGTCTGGTATATCTCCAGGTGTCAAAGGGAGACCCTCCGAGCCAACGCAGGATGGCTCGGTGTCATAAACCCCCACCCTTTCCAGGATTTAAGACTCCCAAAAGTTCATTCCACTCAAGAGTGTGAATCCTTTATCACCCCTGTTGGACAAATTGGGGAAGGGCAGGTAACTAACTTGTACAGTATTATAAAGTTCAATCACATTTAAAAAGTTGGATTTTGTGCTGTAACAAGAAAAAAAACACAGAAAAGAAAGAAACTAATGTGATTGTTTAACCTCACACATGAAATTGACATCTGGTATTTTGTGCTCTTATCATAGATTGTAGAAGGTTTATCTAATGTGCTTTTTCATATATAATTGAGTGTGTGATATTTCTAAGGACCTTGTTTACTAGAGTTTTGCAATACAGGACTTTCTTGGTTTGTAAGCGGGAATTTTAAGAATAACAGACGCTGATTTATTATAAAACCAGACAAAGAAACACAGAAAAAACTACAATACCCAGAATTCTTGGGGGTGGAGCTTTTAACCCTTTAAAAGCACATGCCCCCGGGGAACTTTTCCCTCTTGCACTCTTTTCTCTTACGCTGTCTTTTCTTGAGTCTCTTGACGCCACCTCAGCCGTCCAGATTTTATGAGCCTTTGTCTGCAACCACGTGTTGCTTAAACACATTTCTTGTTTGTGTGCGCCAACAAGAAATTACTTTTTCCTTTTTTTCTACAAATAACTTTTCAACTTTTGTAAAGTTAATGGCGCAGGCACATTTAACTTCCTTTGACGATTTCTCAATTTCAAACCTTTTTTCTTCTTAAACTCCAAATTCCTCTCGTGAACATTTTTCTCACAAAGTCAACTATTTTTGTATTGAGTTTTTGATTTTCCATGACGAAAGACAAATTTTTGTTTTGGCGAATAAAAAAAATAAAGACATTCATGCCTTTATTCTGACAATCCCAGACTACAAGCACTGCAGAAATAAAAACATCCAGGTCAGCTAAGCCGCAACAGAGAGGGAACTGCTGTCGCAAGTCACAGCAATTACAACTGAAAGCGCCCCTGGTAACCCACGAAACCGGGTGCGGTGACCGGATGGTTCCTCGATTGAAAACCAGACGGCTCCCAGCATCGGACCTCACAGAGGCCAACTGCACAGCGCATGATCCACATAAGACTGGGGCATGATGTCAGACATAAACAGAGTGGCTTTACTTTAATTAAATTCACCTTTATTAACAATATCTCCCGTTAATAAATACTAAAGTAAATTCCCTGCTGATTAGGATGAAATTCATTCTTAATTCATTCTAAACCAAATTATCTGAATGTCATACAATAATTGCTCAGTGAAATTCATCATCCTCAGAGTGCTTACTGTGATATGTCCTGTTATTTAACTCCTGCCTTAATATCTTAAATGTGTGAACTTGTCTGTGATTTTGTATGTTTTACAGAGGGGGTCAGACTTGACATGTAGAACTTACAACTGAAGATTGGAGACTGATTTTAATATTTCCTATTGACTGACCCAAAAATCATAGATATTACAGCCTTGTTATAATATTATTCAGTCATAGATGGGGCCCCCAGTATTCGAGGTAAAATTATCCACAAGTGATAATTTCAAATATCCTAAAACATATTATATTCTTCCTGCTACAATGGTCAGCACCTGTGTGGGCATAGACAACCCCTGGATCCTCACCCTACTGCACTCTGGGCTGGCCACATTCTACGCACAACTCCAGGAACCCTGGCCTTGGAAATCAAAATCGGCTTATGAGCCATTTCTCATCATTTGCAAGTAAATCCTCATGTTCTCTGAATACATTCTCACGTTGAATTGTACCATTCGCAAGGTCCTCTAACAACGCTAACACAGCCATTATTAGTTCCATTTTTTGCATGACTTTGTGCATGCTTTTATATCCACCCATATAATTGCAAACGTGTGTGTTAATTGTTCATACGCGTGTCTCTGGTATGCACATCACTCTGATGACTTCATGTTTTCACACTATTAACGGTTCCCAGCATCACCTCTACATGTTGGCAGTGGAACAATAAATGTAGAAACATACGTACACCTGCCAGGATTTTTGTGTGACACACAGCACATTTCCACGGTCATTTCACTTTTGATACATCTGAACGTTTTTTTGCACACGCATGCTTTGTACATGAGGCCATTATAGCCATTATACTATATGTAGGTACTTTTAAAGGTGAATTTCTTCTGGTATGGTAAAACTGAGAAAAATGGCCTTGGACCCCAGAGGGATGCAGACTGGTTGGGTACACCCTATCTTGGGTCTATTTTTATCTTCCACTCATATGCACAGATTTGTGCTTAAACCATGAATACATCATATGGACTTTATCAACTTGTATTTAGACACACAGCTGTGATCACTTGTATGCACAGCATCAAGCATCTCAATAAGTACACAGTAATGATGTGAGTTATAGGCACTGTTTTTGTCATTATTCTGACACAAGATAAAGGTGAACAAATTAAGAAATATGAGACTTGTCAGTTTAACTGCATGTAAATAATAACTTGTCAGGAATTTCTCACATTTTATCTAAAGGTTCTTCAGTGTGTGTGTTACCACCTTAATTCATTAAAAAAACACTGCTGTAATATTAAAATTATATATCCTTCCCTGTGGAACAGTATGGTGGGCAAGTGGTTTATGCCCTTGGTTTCAAAACAGCAAGTTCCACGTTCAAGATAACCCATGCTCATTCTCCATGGATTGTGGAGTTGCATTAGAAAGGTCATCCAAAGGATCTGCATGCCAAATCAACATGCAGATTCTTATTCTTCTACCGTGGTGACAAGCAAAAAAGGAGAGAGCAAAATAGTTTATTATCCTGAATGGTATGAGTCAACTGTGACTTACGCTGGGGTGGGAAATTCAGAAAAGGGAGAATAGTAATTGTATGTCCTTGGTCAAGACATTTCATGTATATTGTCTCAGTCCACCCAGCTGTAAATGGGTACCCTGTCTTGGCTAGGGAATTAACCTGTGAGAGGAGTTGAAGACTCTGCAGACTTTCATCCATGAATCCAAGGACTAATGGGCATGTGTGTTAGGGCCTGTAGAATATGGCCCTTTGGCTTCTCCTTTCTTTCACTCAGGGCCACCACAGCAAATCAGAGGTGGATCTGCATTTTGTCCAATGCCCTTTCTGACACAAGGTGGCCTTGTTCTGTACTGGAAACAACCTCACTTAACTGCTTGGTCACTACCAGTGTTAGAGCCTGTACAGGACATGGAAAATGTGAACACAGCAATACATGCAACTGGCCATGACATGTAGGCAATCAGGGTGTATGTTTGTGTGCTTTGAGGTTACTTATTTAACCGTCTGGAGTCCTGGGTATAACTGGGCGTTTTTGACTACTTTTGGTTTTACTCTCATAATTTACATTAAAAAAATGGTTTACCTAGCCTTGTTTGGTGTTATTTTTTTCAGCACAACCTCACCTGTGTGACTTTACAGTTTTTCTTTCATTCTGACATACTGCATAAAAACAATAAACCTATTTATACACAAAAAATAAAATCCGAATAGCAAAAAAGTTCGTTTTTTTACTGTGAAAATCACAAATATGTGCAACGAAACATTTTTATAATTTAGAATGCAAATATAAATTGTAAATGTCAAAAACACATGTACAAATTTGTATATGAACAAAGTTATTATACAAATAATGAATGTTTATGAATTCAATGGTACAAACTCAACAAAAATATAAACGCAACACTTTTGGTTTTGTTCCCATTTTGTATGAGATGAACTCAAAGATCTAAAACTTTTTCCACATACACAATATCACCATTTCCCTCAAATATTGTTCACAAACCAGTCTAAATCTGTGATAGTGAGCACTTCTCCTTTGCTGAGATAATCCATCCCACCTCACAGGTGTGCCATATCAAGATGCTGATTAGACACCATGATTAGTGCACAGGTGTGCCTTAGACTGTCCACAATAAAAGGCCACTCTGAAATGTGCAGTTTTATCACACAGCACAATGCCACAGATGTCGCAAGATTTGAGGGAGCGTGCAATTGGCATGCTGACAGCAGGAATGTCAACCAGAGCTGTTGCTCGTGTATTGAATGTTCATTTCTCTACCATAAGCCGTCTCCAAAGGCGTTTCAGAGAATTTGGCAGTACATCCAACCAGCCTCACAACCGCAGACCACGTGTAACCACACCAGCCCAGGACCTTCACATCCAGCATGTTCACCTCCAAGATCGTCTGAGACCAGCCACTCAGACAGCTGCTGAAACAATCGGTTTGCATAACCAAAGAATTTCTGCACAAACTGTCAGAAAGCATCTCAGGGAAGCTCATCTGCATGCTCGTCGTCCTCATCGGGGTCTCGACCAGACTCCAGTTCGTCTTCGTAACCGACTTGAGTGGGCAAATGCTCACATTCGCTGGCATTTGGCACGTTGGAGAGGTGTTCTTTTCACGGATGAATCCCGGTTCACACTGTCCAGGGCAGATGGCAGACAGCGTGTGTGGCATCGTGTGGGTAAGCGGTTTTCTGATGTCAATGTTGTGGATCGAGTGGCCCATGGTGGCGGTGGGGTTATCCAGCAACTTCGCACAGCCATTGAAGAGGAGTGGACCAACATTCCACAGGCCACAATTGACAACCTGATCAACTCTATGCAAAGGAGATGTGTTGCACTGCATGAAGCAAATGGTGGTCACACCAGATACTGACTGGTATCCCCCCCCCAATAAAACAAAACTGCACCTTTCAGAGTGGCCTTTTATTGTGGACAGTCTAAGGCACACCTGTGCACTAATCATGGTGTCTAATCAGCATCTTGATATGGCACACCTGTGAGGTGGGATGGATTATCTCAGCAAAGGAGAAGTGCTCACTATCACAGATTTAGACTGGTTTGTGAACAATATTTGAGGGAAATGGTGATATTGTGTATGTGGAAAAAGTTTTAGATCTTTGAGTTCATCTCATACAAAATGGGAGCAAAACCAAAAGTGTTGTGTTTATATTTTTGTTGAGTGTAAATATTCGTTACATTGAAAGAATGTAAAAACATCTATTATTTGTTTTATATAACGGCTAAAATAGATCCTTGTTATTTGATATTTTATTAATTATTAACAACAGAAAAGGGACTTACATTTTGGTGTTCCAGTGTAACGTGTAGTCCAGTGATGCTGTGTACTGACTTCGGACTTCCATAATAAAAAAAAGACTTTGTGTAGTTCCTCAGTTCAGCCAAAAAATCACACCAGCATTTCATGTTAACAGGTCTTCATGCATCCAGACGACTTACAGTGAAGTGGATTTTGTATGTGTGTATGCAAAGTCAGTTAGCTCAATCAAATCATTGTGTTGTTGTCCCCCGGCGCACACACACAACTGGGTCGGTCAACTGTGTACGTCCTCAGTGCAGCGAGAAAAAAAATCACGTCAAAAATGAGTCCAGCTTTTCTTCTTTCTTCCTGCTAACAGCCTTCAGACAGCACAGTGGATTTGTTTTGTGTGTGCACACGTGTGATCATGTGTGCGCGCATGTGCGATCATGTGTGTGCGCGAGCACAAGGACATGCACGTGTGCGTGTGTGTGGGTACGCGTGCAAAGTACAATGGTACCAAACGTATGTAACCAAATTTACACGCTAAATGGAACCAAGCCGCGCCCATTTGTGTTGCAACACAAATGGGATGAATTCATCCATGTCATGTGACATACAAAGCACCAATCAAATGACAAGGATCCACTCAGCCTTTATATAAATGCAACTGTTACATTAAAATGCAGGAAATGATTCAGGTGGGCGTTTTTTTTGTTTTGTTTTGTTTTGTTTTTTGAACAGCAAGATGATGATAATCAGATGCCAGACAAATTATATCTATACAACTTAGAAAAACAATTCCTGTCCATCAAAAGGTCCTGTGCTGAACCAAACAGGCCTGACACTTCCTCACGTTGTCCACCAGAGGCAGCACTGGGCCCTTGGAGGCTTTTTTTTTCTCTTTTCTGACTGACATCTGCTCCCACGTGGGGTCAGTGGTTTTTATTGTGTCGCTTCCATCAATGAAAAAAGGGTAAGACTTTTTTTTTTTTTCGCAGCAGCCAGAGGTGTTAAAAGAGGCAGATGTTCACGCATGCATGAAGGCAGCACGCATTCACATCCAAATACTTGGGTCTGAAATTCCTCCTTCGTGCGCGTTCTGGACACAGCGACGGAGCGGCGCTTTGCACATTGGCTGTGTGTTTTGCACGAAATGGCTGGGGTTTTCTTTTCCACCAAAAGGAAATCCAAAGGGAAAATCATGGTTTTGTTTGACACAGTAATTGTACCGATAAGAGAGAAGACAGAGTGAGAAAATCTCTTGTTCGTGCACGCTGGACACAGCGATCACACGAACAGCTTCACACATTGGCTGTGCGTTTGGCACCAAATGGCTGTGGTTTTCTTTTCCACCAACACCAAAGGGAAAATCATGGTTTTGTTTGAGATTGTCATTGTTATGACACGAGAGAGAAAAGAGTGAGAAAACCTCTCGTTTACATACACGTGCATGCTTGCTGAAGCAATCGCATGCAGTGGCGCTTCATACATTAGCATAATAATTTGCGAAAAAAACAGGTGAAAATTACTAATCATTATTCAGCTGGTTTTCGGTAAAAATTTTAACGGCTGATGAGAGATTTTGGTCTGGTAGTGTCGCTTTAAGGACGGTCCACGGCGCCTGACGGCGATCTGCGCTTCGAGGCGGCAGCGTCTCGCCGTTTCAAGTTGAAAACTTCCACATTTCAGGCTCTGTTGACGCAGTAAGTCGTCAGAGAACAGAGAACTTTCAGAAGTCGGCATGAGGAATTTATTCGGACATTCCATTGTTAACGGTCATTTTGTAATGAAAGAACGTGCGGGCAGAGTCGCATGTCGGGCTGGACCCGACTGCGGGGGGTCGCGGCACGAAAAACACCTCCGTTGGAAATCTTAACGGGCAAGTTGGAACATGCCCAAGCTGTTAAACAATTTCTCACTCACTTGTTGAAAGCCATTAAAAGCCGCCTGAATTCTACAGATGGTATTCAACACGGAGGTGTTTTTCCTGTCACGGCGCACACAGATTTGCCGAGTCGTCACGGAAACGACTCGGCGAATTTGCGCGCACGTCTTTCATTAAAAAAAAATGTCCTTAAACAGTGGAATGTCCGCATAAATTCCTCATGCCGACCTCTTCTGAATCTTCTCTGTTCTCTCACGATGTCCTGGGTGAATTAAGCCTTAAATTAGGATGTTTTCAGCTCGAAACAGGCCGACGACAGCGCCTGGAAGCGCTGCAGGACGTCCCGCTCCGTGGGAAGTCCTTACACCGACAGAAACACCCCATAATCTCTCATCAGCCGTTAAACGTTTCACAGAAAACCAGCTTAATTTCTCGAATAGTGTCCACTCGGATATTCCTCACAGGTCCAGAAAAATTTTTGATAAAGCAACGCGCGCCGTCTCGAGCAGCGTGTGAAACAAAGGAATTCAGCCGAGAGGGCGGGACCACATCTCACTCAAGGCCTGCCCACAGGGAAATGACGTCACCGACACGCATGAAAAAACTCACGCATGCGCACGAGGGTTCAAGCATGATTGGTGTAATCGCATGTCATTCAAATCCATATAGTTAAAAAAAAAAATAAAAGGGTCGGTTTATTATCTAAGAGACCTCGTATATATATATACAGACGAACACATTCACACCTAAGGTGAATTTGAAGATGGCCACAAGATGGCCATATATATATATATATATATATATATATATATATATATATATATGAATTTAAAAAAATACTACCACTGATGGTGGGGCAGGGAGGAATGACTTATTTGGTGAGCTTTCGCACAGATCTCTTCAGTATTGGCCATCTTGTAAAAATTGGAAAATTGCTACATCTGATGTCACAATCTACTGTCTGTCACTGCAGAGTCAGTGATTCTGGTAGAGTGGCTGTTATGATGCCACCCCCCAATCCCCTCCCACCATGCAACATTAGTGAGCAGATGCATTTCAAAGGTGTGGTTCACTCTATCTGCATCGTGGTTGTCTGGGGTGATGGAGAGCATGTGTCTGTGTGCTGTTGAGAGCTCCAGATCAGTCGCTGTAGACTTGACCTTCCCTCTCTTGCTGCTTAACCTAATCAATTATGGTTCAGAACAGAAGCCAAGAGAGGGGGGACAAAAAAACCCACAACCTTGTCAGAGGCCTGAGGAGACTGTGAATAATTTCCTTCGAGCCCCATAAAGAAGGTTTCCGTGGCAGGAGGAAACAAGCATAAGAGAGCAAGAGGTGCCTAATAACGTGACAAAACCAAACTACAACTATGTTATTAAAAATAATCATATTCTTGTCTTTAATATCTGTTTTTTAAGAAAAATCACCAACAGCTGTTGAAGTAAATGAACTTGTGGTAGCCAAGTAGTTAGTACACTTGGTTTCAGTGCGGAAGGTTCTCAGTTCAAATTCCACCACTGCCACTTTTTTCCATGTAATGTGGAGTTGTGTCAGGAAGGGCATCTGGCATAAAACTTGTGCCAAATCAACATGCAGATCCACCTGGGATCAACTATGTCAACCCTGCATGGGAAAACAAGGGACTTACTTCATCAACCCATCAAGCCCTACCCACCACAACATGAATGATCTGTTCAAATTTGAGCTTTAAAATTTTTATGACTTCAAATCTCATGGGCTGAGGTTGTGTCACACATGCGCAAAAGGAGTTGGGGTTCTTTACTTCCTGCTTTTTGCTCTGCAGCCAACGCTTCATTCGCTTTCAGAAGAAATTGGTCACAGGTATTATAAACTTTAATATTTTGCTGGGAATCAACGATATCAAATGTCACAAAATAAGGTTTAAGATGAATATATATTTTGATCAATTAATCTGAATAATTTACCGAGCCTTAAATTTTGTAGCTACCCAATTATCGCTCACCCAAACATACACTCACCCTGCTGTCAAAATTAAAAATGCATCATCGGTACCCCACTGTTGTTGCTGTGATAGTGTGCATTTTTGTAGGTGGCACAAAGATGACTGGAGGAAGTTATTGAGTGCAATGCCTCAGCCTCCAAAAACAGAGAACTTTCCTTTCATGAAATTCCAAAGAAAGGTACCACCTTGCACTTCTATGGTTATATCTTAAACTGCCAGATCTGCGACTGAAGGTGTTCAAATAGCCAACCAGTACCTTCTCCACTCCTGAGCCGCTGATGATGATCGATTCAGAGTACGTCAAAAAAAAAATTGTGCTTCAGAATATTTGTTGTTACACATATTCTTATAGCAACATAATGAATTTGTTTGCATGATATAATAACTGGTTTGTGTCAGTATTTTGGTCACAGTAGATACACAATGGTCCGTAAATAATGTCAAAAATTCTTGTTTTCAGTTCCTTTACGATGAGTTCCTGGCATACATCAAGACCTGCAGGGACTCTGTTATGGTGAGAGAGGGGTTCTCCAAAGAAAAGAAGAACAAAATGTTCTTGACCCAGCAAACCTGTGAAGGTTTACAAACAACTGATAGGTTGAAAGATCAAGCTATAATCCACATATCCCACATGTCTGGAACTATTCAGATAAAATATACCTTCGGTAAATACTGATGATTTTTGTTTAACTCTTTTTGTTTTACCCTATATACTATTTTATCTGATGGACAAAAAAAATGTGTGCCTCTGCACATGTTTTTTAATGCTCCTGCCCACGAGGGTCTCCTGTTTCATTGTGGGGTCTTGTTGGCCTCTGGATTCTGAGCCTTCTGAGTATTTACTCATGTTATATCACCATGGTCATGCCCTGTTTATGATTAGTCTTGTTTTCCTGTATTTCCTGAGTATCACTTGGTTGCCATGTATTTAGTTTTGTCTTAGTTCCTGTCTGGCCTGTAGTTTCTTTTTCCTTATTGCTTGTTGTATTACTTTGCATTTTTTCACTTGTGGTCCCTTTAGTTACTTCAGTCTTAGTTTAGTTTTTGATGTTCACATTTACTGCATTATGCTTTAGACACTGGTTTTGGTTATTACTTACCTTTAGTGTTTTTATCTGGTTATGATCCTTTAAGTATTTATTGCTCTTGCTTGCTGCTCATTTTGGACTTTAGCTCAGCATTTAATACCATTCTTCCAAGCAGGCTGGTGATTAAGTTGTTGGACCTGGGGGTGTCCCACTCCATTTGCCGGTGGATCTTGGACTTCCTCTCAGACTGCTTTTTTTTTTTTTTTTTTTTAGCTTTTAGAATGTGACTGCAGGTCCCCAAAATGAACTGATGGGACCATGGATGATGATAAATCACACCAAATTTTATTCAATCCAATGCTATAGTTTTTGCATGAAGGTGGTAACATATAAACCAATAAAATCTCAGCAAGCAAAACATTACAGAATTTATTCTACGAAGTTACCAAATGTAAAAATGTTTGTATAGGATGGACAAGATTTTAATAATTTCAGGAACAGATATCCATGTACCACTTACAAAGCATTTTGTCTCATGATTTAATTTGTTTTTGACTCCAAAACATACCAAGAGAACAAGCTGCGGATGCCATGACC
Organism: Thalassophryne amazonica; assembly: GCF_902500255.1. NCBI lineage: Eukaryota > Metazoa > Chordata > Actinopteri > Batrachoidiformes > Batrachoididae > Thalassophryne > Thalassophryne amazonica. The sequence continues at coordinate 120,938,924 of NC_047106.1, read as the reverse complement.
TGGCGATCCTCCCAAGAGGAACTGTTCGGGGAAAGAAAGAGGCCAACAGAGTGATTGTGGACAACACCCTTCTTCCAAAAATCAGAAGATGTTAATTTTCAGCTGAATTATTTATTATCACTGGTGAGCATTGTAAACATCATAAGATTAAATTTTAAATATACAAAATTTTCTTTGCCACCTTTGCTCTCAGCACTCTGTCTTTACTCGACATTTTTTTGTTTTGGCTCTCACTGCATCAAATAATTTTGCATTTATGATATTACCTGATCTTGAAAGAAAGATGCAGTATGTCTGATAATACCTTTTCTTTATCACTGGAGCTGTCTGAAGAGGAAACTGAACTAAAGAAACAGTCCTGGATGATAAAGTTTTTATACAACCCCTGGCAACAATTATGGAATCACCGGCCTCGGAGGATGTTTATTCAGTTGTTTAATTTTGTAGAAAAAAAAGCAGATCACAGACATGACACAAAACTAAAGTCATTTCAAATGGCAACTTTCTGGCTTTAAGAAACACTATAACACTATTAGACCAAGCAGAAGGAAAAAATATGGAAAAAATATGGATTCACTCAATTCTGAGGAATAAATTATGGAATCGCCCTGTAAATTTTCATGCCCAAAACTAACACCTGCATCAAATCAGATCTGCTCGTTAGTCTGCATCTAAAAAGGAGTGATCACACCTTGGAGAGCTGTTGCACCAAGTGGACTGACATGAATCATGGCTCCAACACAAGAGATGTCAATTGAAACAAAGGAGAGGATTATCAAACTCTTAAAAGAGGGTAAATCATTATGCAATGTTGCAAAAGATGTTGGTTGTTCACAGTCAGCTGTGTCTAAACTCTGGACTAAATACAAACAACATGGGAAGGTTGTTAAAGGCAAACATACTGGTAGACCAAGGAAGACATCAAAGCGTCAAGACAGAAAACTTAAAGCAATATGTCTCAAAAATCGAAAATGCACAACAAAACAAATGAGGAACGAATGGGAGGAAACTGGAGTCAACGTCTGTGACCGAACTGTAAGAAACCGCCTAAAGGAAATGGGATTTACATGCAGAAAAGCTAAATGAAAGCCCTCATTAACACCTAAACAGAAAAAAACAAGGTTACAATGGGCTAAGGAAAAGCAATCGTGGACTGTGGATGACTGGATGAAAGTCATATTCAGTGATGAATCTCAAATCTGCATTGGGCAAGGTGATGATGCTGGAACTTTTGTTTGGTGCCGTTGTTGGGTATTTTCTCCTCCAAACATTTTTAAAACCTTTAACAAGACAAACAGAGTCAAGAAACACCAGTGAGACAGAAAGTCAAATTTTACGCGCGGAGTGCAGTCAGGCTGTACACCAAGGCTACACTAAAGTCTGGCCTGCTTTTCCGCTCTTTTTATTAAGAGACGCCCTCATCACATAAACAAAAAACTTGTCCTAAGGGTGGGGGTGATGACGCAAGACAAGTTTCTTCCCGTAACGTAAACGCATACGTCAATAAGTGCAGCTGTAAGGAAGAACACTTTCTTTTACACAGGTCAGCACATCTCGTTCGTCTGTTGCAGTTATCAGCTGTTCTGCATCTGCCTGAAGTGTCCTGTCCTTCACACTCCTTCACACTAAGCACCACATCACAACAGTCAAAACGTTCTCTTACTCCCAGTCGTTAGAGGCTGCGAAAACAAAGTTATATTATAATAATAAGTACATCCAGCCCTTCATTCCCAGCTCAGATTGACCCCAGAGTGCTAAAACAAAATTGAATTCTCAGGATTGCGTTAAGACAGGTGCAAAACAGCACAACACCGTTCTCATGAGAAAGAAGACAAAGCTAAAACAAGGTTGAATAACACGTACATTCTCAGGGTGAAGTGCAAAACAGCACAACACCGTTCTCATGAGAAAGAAGACAAAGCTAAAACAAGGTTGAATAACACGTACATTCTCAGGGTGAAGTGCAAAACAACACAACACCGTTCTCATGAGAAAGAAGACAAAGCTAAAACAAGGTTGAATAACACGTACATTCTCAGGGTGAAGTGCAAAACAGCACAACACCGTTCTCATGAGAAAGAAGACAAATGTACAAATGTTTAACAGTGATAACATATATACAAAATCTTTAACATTCCCCTCCTGTTTATCGCCTGTTAAACATACAGTAGGCATCACTCAGCTTAGCACTTCTTTTTGAGATTTTCACTAAGAGGTTCATCATGGTATGTTCTCTCTATAGGCTTACACCCCAGAGGTGATGTCATCATTGTCACCATCATCGGTGTCTGGGTCATCATACTTCCATTGGTCTGGGTACAGGTCAGGAGAGCCATCGTCCTCCTCGTCGTCGTCTGTCCCCAGAAGTGGATATGATGCCGGACCCCCTCCTGGTCCTGGACTTATTGCTGTGGTTATCATTCTATTTACAAGGCCTCGGAGACATGGAATACAACAACATCCACACAATGTTAGAATTGCAGCAAATACTGCTATAGACACTAATAGTGAAGAAATCAAAGACCTCCATTTTCCCATCCCTTCCAGCCACCAATCCCAGCCTTCGGTGTTTACTCCACTGTGCTCTTTCATCTTCCTGTTCAACGTCCTCAGCCCGTCAATGGCTTGAGTGAGACTGCCGTCTGCAGCCGTGTTGTTGGGAATGAATGTGCAGCATTGTTCTCCGAACATGGCACAAACACCTCCTTTCTCTGCCAACAACATATCCAGAGCAATACGATTCTGGAAGGCCATAAGGGACGTGGCTTCTAACTGTGAATGGACAGCCTTAAATCCTTCCTCAGTCCAATTTCCTAATTTCTGTACATTGTAGTGGATGTAGTTTATTCTGTCCACGTTTTTATTAATTGAACACCACCAACAGATGGAAGATTCGAATCCAGCTGCTATTTGATCAACCAGTTTATACTCGTCAGGCACTCCCCTGGGGACTCCTATTGCGTCAATATATGTTGGATTTCCCACTCCTTTCCAATCTCTTTTTACTCTATGTCTGGCTATGCCTTTCTGCCAATCTTCAGGAATAAGAGAGGCTGCATATGTCGTAACGTCTTCAGGGGTCATGGGTATGGCTTCAACTGGTAACAATAATGATATTAATGCACAATAACCTGACACATTCCGTGGCAGTCTGTCAAAGATTCTGTTATCCCCACACCACCACCATACGTCACTCCTCCCGACAGGTTTGAATGTGGGAGTACTATGGACCACATTCTTACACCAGGCGGTGTGGTTTAAGCTACCCAAAGTCTTACTTGTCCCTGTCAAGTGTACACATGTATGGTTAGCATGCCCAACTTTGCTTGAGAATAAAGGTTTAATCTTAGTCAATTTGGTCACTGGATAGATCTTGTCCCACTTAGAACAATTGTTGTTTGCCGCAATGTATGTCTGTGTCATAGCAGTCAGTAGACAGTCTTTGGTAATGCTGCCGGTATTACCTGTAATATAGGTCTGGGTCCCATACATACAACACAGTCCTTCTTTGCTGCTAGTCCTGCTTGTTCTGCCATTAAAAGCCAATTGTTATTTTGTCCACTAATTCCTGTAGTTACTAGGAACCAGTCATCTGCCTTCATGTCTTTTGTGCCTTGTACAGACACCCCCTTTGCTTGTATGGGCACCCCCTTTGCTTGTATGGACACCCCCTTTGACGTACTTAATTCGGTCAATATTGGTTGCTGTACTCTATCTGTTTCACAGAGGAAGAAATGGAAATACGGATCTTTTCCTTGTTTGTATACCCAAAGGAGGAACAACCAACAGTCTCCCTCTATATCAGGTGGGAATATGGTTCCTTTTTCTGTGGTATTCACCACTATAGACAGCTTATCATCTGTTTGATACATTTTGAGAATTTGACTCTGGTACTTAGCCCACTCGGTTTGTGCCCATCTTGGTGTCCATCTACTCCATTCATCGGCTACCAACGTTTCCCATCTCCTATCTTGTTGATCGTTGGTCATATACCATGAGAAACTATTTCCGTAATTAGTCCCTCTGTCACCATCCGGCATTCCATGGGTAAGAGCACTATATGGCACAGAGATGATCACAGAAGTATTTCTAGGAATGCAGGCTTGTACACCAAATTGGTACGCATTATTCCCATCACAGCTATGTACTGTGGCATTTATTATCGGACTGGGGTCTTCGTTACTTCTTTTTGGTCTCTGCAATCTGCGGATGTGATCCTTATTATCATGTCCCGTGCTCATGGCTTTTAATAATAATCCCAATTCAAAAAAGAAAAGTAGCATAACAAGGACTGTCCGTGGGGTCCAGAAACCCTCGTTCTTTTAATTTTTTTCTTTCGCCATTTCTGCACACTACAGCACACCTATGTTCAGAACAGTGGCTTCTTAATGTCGTCTGCTAGCTTTCGTGTCTAACCTGGATCTTAACACCAAGCTCACACACTATTACTAGTCTTGTCCTACTGTTCTTACTGTTTGTCTGTGTCTGCAGAAATGACTTTCTTACAGTGAGTTAAATGAATCCATGTACTTCTTTCCCCAATTTTCAAAGCTGTGGGTGTTGTGAGTAGTACTTGATAGGGCCCTTCCCATTTAGGTGAATGCCAGTGTTTTCTCTTGATGCTTCTTATTAACACCCAGTCCCCAGGTACCACTTTAGGGTCCTCCTGTGGAGAAATGGGATCATCAGTGTTTGGAACTCTCCCTCGTTGTCCTTCTAACATTTTTCTCATGTAATCCGCCAAATTGGCTTCCTCAGGTACATCCCAAATTTGTCCATAATATGGCAATCGATATTTTCTGCCAAACAATGTTTAATACGGTGTCAACCCCATGGTACTAGTTATGTTTATATACATTTTTACCAAATCTACACAATGCGTCCATGGTCTGCCTGTTTCCTCCATTGTCTTTCTAAGTCTGTTTTTTACTGTTCCATTCATCCTTTCCACTAATCCGGCGCTTTGTGGATGATAAGCACAATGATTTTTGAGATTAACCTGTAGTGCTTCTCCTACGTATTGCACTATTGTATTAACAAAATGCGCTCCATTATCTGAATAGACTGTTTCTGGTATTCCAAATCGTGGGATGATGTCTTTGCATAATGCTTTAGCCACTGTAAGTGAATCTGCATGTTTTGTAGGGAACAATTCTACCCATTTTGAGAAGGCATCAATTATGACTAAACAAAATTCCTTCCCTTCATGTTTACTCAGCTGTATATAATCCATATGAATCACTTGAAAGGGATATTGTGGTGTTGGAAATTTACCTCTTTGGGGTCTCAAATTGCCTTGTGAGTTGTGTTTTGCACATATCATGCATGCTCTACAATGCTGTTTTGCATATGTATCGAACCCATAAAGACAAAAAATAGATTGCAATTGCGATATCATACCCCCTGATGAGACATGCGTCACGCCATGGCTCATAATAGCTGCCCATTTAAACATATTTTTTGGCAATATGGGTTTCTTTTGTGGTCATACGTACAAGTCATTTGCATACGTAGCCCCTTTAGCTATCCACATTTGTTTTTCTCTGTCAGTTGCCTGCTGTTGCATGTCAGCAAGCAGTGTATGACCTAAATGCAAATCTGGAGTAGTTTCCTGTACAACAAAAATAGAAGAAGCTGCTGCTGCCTCTTTTGCTACTCTGTCAGCAAAATCATTTCCTTTTGAAACACTGTCAGAGCCATTGGTGTGAGCCGCACATTTGCATATAGCAATTTGTTGAGGCAACTTCACAGCTTGCAGTAGGGCAGTTAGGAGAGTGGCATGAGTCACTGGCTTTCCAGATGATGTCACCATTCCACGCTCCTCCCACAGTTTTGCAAACACATGCACTGTGCTGAAAGCGTACTGGCTGTCTGTATAAATTGATACAGCCGTACCTTGAAACAGATAGCAAGCTGCAGTTAAAGCAACTAATTCAGCTGCTTGTGCTGAAAATGACGATGGCAATGAAGCAGAATCTAATACTTCTGAATTTGTGACGACAGCATATCCAGATTGCATTTGTCCATAAGCATTTTTAGTGGAAGAACCATCCACATACACGATTGTACTGTTTGGGATGGGTGTGTCCCGGAGGTCTGGGCGTGCTTTCGTACAGACTGTTGCTACATCAAGACAATTGTGCGGCTCACCATCCTCAGGTAAAGGTATCAATGTGGAGGGATTCAATGTTGTACATCGCTCTATCGTAAGGTGTGGCTGTGATAATAGCAAGGACATGCACGAAAGATGTCTTGCTGGGGACAAAAGGCTCATGTTTGTCTGCAACAGAAGTGCAGAGACTGCATGTGGAACTTTCAATGTCAGCTGATGGAATAGAACAACATTACTGCTACTTTGAACAGCCATAGAGGCTGCAACAACAGCCTGTGCGCATGGTGGTAGAGCACTTGCCACTGCATCCAATTTAGATGAGTAGTAGGCAACTGGCCTCAATTTTGAGCCATACACTTGAACCAAAACACTAGTCATGAACTTATTCTTACAATCAACTGTTTGAATGAATGGTTTACTATAATCTGGTAGTGCCAAAACTGTGGATGACACTAATGTTTGTTTTACTTTTACAAAAGCTTCCTCAGCATCTTTGTTCCATTCCAACACGGTTGACATTGTAATATCTTCTTTGTACATCAAATCAGAAAGTGGACTAGTCAACTCTGCATAGCAAGGAATCCATGCCCTGCAGTAATTTGTCAATCCAAGAAATTACATCATCTGCTTTTTGGTTTGTGGTTTTGGAGCGTGCAAAATTGCTTCCTTCCTGTCAGACAGGATCGTGCGCCCTGTGGCTGATAACTCATGTCCTAAATATTTTACTTTATCCCTACACAACTGAACTTTGTTTCTACTCACTCTGTGGCCATTGTCAAATAAGAAACATAATAATGCTACTGTGTCAGTTATGCAGTTTTCTCGTGTGTCAGAGGCAATCAGAATGTCATCAACATACACTAATAGTTGGCTATCTGCCGGTGGAACGAAATTGGCTAAACATGCTGACATGACTTGAGAATAAATAGTTGGGCTCTCTGCGTAACCCTGCGGTAATCTGGTGAATGTATATCGTTGTCCTTTAAAGGTAAAAGCAAACCAGAATTGACTATCTGGATGTACTGGCACAGAGAAAAATGCATTACTTATGTCAATTACTGAGAAACTATTAGAATTTGGTCTCAGCGAATTTAACAAGGTGTGTGGATCTGGGACGCATGGTGCTCTTTTAATCACAGCAGCATTTACTGCCTGCAGATCTTGAACCATTCTCCACCCCACTGAGGGCGGAGCCTTTTTTACAGGAAATATGGGTGTGTTACATGGTGAATCTGGACATGGCACTATTACTCCTGCTGTTAATAAATCCTCTATTACTGGCCTGATTCCGTCAATTGCATCAGGTTTCAATGGATACTGTCTTACACATGGTCTGTATTCTGTTTTTGGCCTTATAACTACAGGTTGTGCATTTTTAATCAGTCCTACGTCTGAAGGACCTGTTGTCCACAATCCTGACGGTACTGAAGAGAGAAGAGCATCTTCTTCAGGACTCAACTGAAACACTCAGGATTGTGAAGTGGACACATCAATGTGTGTTCCAGCTGTCAGCACCAATGAGACATTAACTGGCACTTTATACAACTTGGTTGATGGACTGAACTCCGTTCGTGGTCCAACTCTGCTCCAATCAGAGGCTGACAAAGCTGTTATGACTGTCAGTCCCAATTCTTGCCATTCTGTCAAATATGGCTTACAAAGTGACATATGTAATGGCATACCTGTGAATCTCAATTTTGATACATCTTCAGTGGCGCCTGTTACTGTTATGACAGCTGTTGAGTTGCCATCATGAATCAAATCGGTCATTGTCAGCTTCACAGGTGAAACATTTTTCAATTTAGTTTCATAGTCACCATCCGGACCTGGAGGATCTTTATGCCACATTGTGACATGCAGGTCAGGTGGTGACATCTGTTGTTCAGGATTTTTTAGTAGGGCTGTCGCTTGCAAGACGACATCTTTACCCCATCCTGCAGCATCTTCTTCTGAAATGTCAAATGTATAGTAATAGTGGAATGTGGGGTCATCGCTTTCTTCTCTTACCATGTTAACGCCTCCTGTGCGTTCAACAACTAATTTCCCTTGTTCCACAATTATGGACAAGCCCAATGCAGTCAATCCGTCTCGTCCTAGGAGGTTAACTGGACATTGTGGCATGCTCAACACTGACATAGTACACGTCAGGCCAAATGGATCTGTCAACGTTATGGGTTTGGTGATAGGGACGTCTGATGTTTGTCCATTTGCAGAGCGAACCCTAAAGATTTTGTTGCTTAATTGATGGACAGGTATGTTGTCATTACATGTGGTTCTACATGCTCCTGTATCACAAAGGAATGTCACTGGTCGTCCATTTACCAACAAAGTCACTTCTGGTTTTGGTACCGGATTTCCCAGCAAGGCACACAGATCCATATCACAATCAGACTGCCTATCTGATGTGGAATCATGGATTATGGATTCTAGTCGTGGATACTGTGGCTGCGGAGTATTATTCCGTTGTGGAATTCTCCCTGCTGCTCCCTCAGTAGGTGGATTCGGACAATTTCTATACATATGTCCCTCTCTTCCACAGTTCCAACAAATCAGGGGACCACGTGGTGGCCCTCCCTGTCTGTGCTGCTGTTGTGGTTGCCAGGGTCCTTGATGTTGTGGCTGTCCACCTTGTCTATTTTGCCATGGCTTTTTGGGGCGTTTGCACTGCTTCTGCTGTCTTAAGTTACCCTGCTGGTAATATATTTCATCATCTCCATGTGCTACATACACTCCTTTGTCGCTGTTTCTTGTCTTTTTCTGTTTTAAGACTTCTTCTGCATGACAGCAGTGTGTATGTGTTTCTTCCAATGTGCCTGTAGGCAATCCAATCCAATGTTTCTGTATCCAAGCTTTTATATCCTTATTGGAATGTTGGATCAGAGCGTTTTTCAATTGTTGTTCATACACAGGTGTTCCTGGCAATATGCCACTATGGACCCTAAATACATTCTCAAATCTGCATCTAAACTCTGTCCATGGCTCTCCTTCTTTCTGAGTTGTCCTGGTAATTTCAGTATAATTTATCTTTGGTCCTAACACTCCTTTTGCACGTGTAATCATAGCTTCCACTCTTGTTTCTAAGACTAGATCATCATGTGTCAGTGGTACGCCTTGTTGATCTGCAGGATTCCAGTCTCCGCGTACCTGACTCCATTTAGGGCCACATGCTTTCATCCACACCTGTTGGACTTCAGGTCCATTAAGGTGGTAAGATGTTCTAATGTTTTCTATATCCTGCAGAAAGCCCTCGATATCGACATGTGGCGATGGTATCATGTCGACTGCTGCTTTGATATCATCAGCATTCCATGTCCGATAAACGAGCATGGTTGATAGCTGTCCTGCTGTTCCTGCACGAGGATTTGGTACTTCTATCATAGGATAGGCACCTCCCTGATCACTATGTTCCACCATGGGAGGGGCTGTAGGCACTTTCGCTTGACTGCGTGTTTGTGGTTTTTCTGGTTTTTCTCTTTTTACCTTAGGTTTTACTGCCAAATCATACTGTGGTGGCGGTACATCGTCATCCTCTGGTAGAGGAGATAAAGGTCTCTTTGTCACCGACGATCCAGCCGGCGGTGATTGTTGAGGCTGTTCTGGCTCTCTGTGCTGAATTATCACATCTTCTTCTGCCTTACCTACAGCTTTCTTTTTCCTTGCTTTCTCTAATCGTCGCTTCTCTGCTCCTTTCTGTCTGTTCTCTGCTTCTTCCTCCCAAAATGCCACTAAATCTGCCCCTACTTTCTGCATCTTTTTCTCATCACCTTTATGTTCCCGTTCTAACTCCTTCTTCAGCTTTTGTATGCTGATCAGGTTCAGTCGTCCGTCAAAGTCATGTTTATTTATCCAGGTCTCCAATTTCTTTGTTGCTTTTGGATTTTTTGCCTCCAGAAATTTCCAGTCGTCAGTTGATAAATTTTCCTTATTTTTAGACGTCTTACCCCCCATTTTTATTATATTTTTTATCCCTTGTTATAATTTGGACTTCAGACGGGGGCACACCTAGGGTGTTCTAAATCTGAAGTTTTCACACTTTCTTTGGACGTGACAATTAATTTGCCGTCGTGTGGTTGATTCCTTTCACCTCCCCGTAGGAAGCGGAATCACTTGCCTCTGCTTCCACACGCACGGTTGTCACTAACGTTGTCCAAAGTATTACACTTTCACACAGTTATTTACACTTACACAATACACTATGTACACATAGAAACACTTTTAATAATCGTACGCGTATTCTTATGCCAGGGGAGCTCGCCCTCCCGTGAAATTTAACTAATGTCCTGCATTAGGGGACTCCGCCGTCCCTGCCAAATTTAACTGCTTTTTTACAGTGCACGTATTTCTACCCGGGATTTCCTTTACGTATTAAAACAGAGGAGTCCGTATCCTCCTTCCGGAATTTAACTACGTGCGTCCCTCGCAACCGTAGAGGAGTCCGCCCTCCTTACAGAGTTTAACTGTGTTTCATTAACAGACGATTCTGTATCATCGCTTACGGAGTTTAATTGTTTTATGTGATCACTTTTATCCCCTACCGGTACGCGTATATAAACAGAGGAGTCCGCACCCTCCTTACAGAGTTTAACTGCTTTGCATTAACAGACGATTCTGTATCATCGCTTGCGGAATTTAACTGTTTTATGCGATCTGATCACCACTCACTCAGTACTGTTTACAAAGAAATTTTACTCACTGACTCGACTTCCTGTCTGTCTTCTTCGGGAAAATCTCGTCAACCAGACGATGCCAACGGTGGTCGACAATTGCAGACACGATCAATCGATCGATCGGACCTTGGCCAAGGATTTACGTCTGGACTTGACGACCTCCGCCGGACACCTCCGGTGTTGTTGAGATCCCGGACGAGCCCCCAGTCAATGTTGGGTATTTTCTCCTCCAAACATTTTTAAAACCTTTAACAAGACAAACAGAGTCAAGAAACACCAGTGAGACAGAAAGTCAAATTTTACGCGCGGAGTGCAGTCAGGCTGTACACCAAGGCTACACTAAAGTCTGGCCTGCTTTTCCGCTCTTTTTATTAAGAGACGCCCTCATCACATAAACAAAAAACTTGTCCTAAGGGTGGGGGTGATGACGCAAGACAAGTTTCTTCCCGTAACATAAACGCATACGTCAATAAGTGCAGCTGTAAGGAAGAACACTTTCTTTTACACAGGTCAGCACATCTCGTTCGTCTGTTGCAGTTATCAGCTGTTCTGCATCTGCCTGAAGTGTCCTGTCCTTCACACTCCTTCACACTAAGCACCACATCACAACAGTCAAAACGTTCTCTTACTCCCAGTCATTAGAGGCTGCGAAAACAAAGTTATATTATAATAATAAGTACATCCAGCCCTTCATTCCCAGCTCAGATTGACCCCAGAGTGCTAAAACAAAATTGAATTCTCAGGATTGCGTTAAGACAGGTGCAAAACAGCACAACACCGTTCTCATGAGAAAGAAGACAAAGCTAAAACAAGGTTGAATAACACGTACATTCTCAGGGTGAAGTGCAAAACAGCACAACACCGTTCTCATGAGAAAGAAGACAAAGCTAAAACAAGGTTGAATAACACGTACATTCTCAGGGTGAAGTGCAAAACAGCACAACACCGTTCTCATGAGAAAGAAGACAAAGCTAAAACAAGGTTGAATAACACGTACATTCTCAGGGTGAAGTGCAAAATAGCACAACACCGTTCTCATGAGAAAGAAGACAAATGTACAAATGTTTAACAGTGATAACATATATACAAAATCTTTAACAGCCGTTCCAATGAGATTTATAAAGATGACTGCCTGAAGACAACATGTAAATTTCCACAGTCATTGATGATATGGGGCTGTATGTCAGGTAAACCCACCCAGAAGCGAACATTTGCAGACATCAAACAAACGTTCATAGAATGTTTGTTTAATGTTCAGCAAGTTTGTGAACTTTCATGTAATGTTTGTGATGTTTGTCTAATGTTTGCATGGAGGCGAAAATTTGCGAACATCAACTGAACGTTCATAGAATGTTCATTTACTGTTCAGCAAGTTTGCGAACGTTCATTTAATGTTTTGTGATGTTTGTCTAATGTTTGAAACATTAGACAAACATGTAAGGAAACATTTGCAAAAATCAGTCAAGTGTTCATAGAATGTATGCTTAATGTTCAACATTCACATAATGTTCATGTTGTATGTGTAAAGGTTGCCTCTAAATAAAAGTGTGTTTGTGTGCGCATATATATATATATATATATATATATATATATATATATATATATATATATATATATATAATTTCACATTATAGGAAAACATTAAATATAATTTACGGCATACAGAAAGTTAATGTTGAACTCCACTTAAATTATGTGTGCAAACATAGGTAGAATGCACAATAGGAAATAATTTCAGCACTCTACCAAGGTAACCAAGAATTTGTCGATTTATGATTTATTCAGGCCTACTGAATATACTGTATAATTTCAAGATTACTGTAATAAACTGACAGAGCTAACTCCGAAACATTTCTTGGTGCAACTTGCATAAACATGCACTCTGTTAATTGGAATATTAATTTTTGCTAAATAATTTACATCACTACAGACTGTGATTGTCAGCTACCAAAAATATGTTTTTTATGGAAACAGATTGCAATGGCAGCTTATTATCCAGAAGTCCCACAGACCTGAGTTACATACATTTTGCCAAATTTTAAAAAAGCCTATCTTTAGCATTTTTGTAAATAAGGAAAAATACATTAAAGTTATTAAAAACTGATTTATAAAATAATGTTTTCAACATGCATGAGCAGGAAGCATTGACATTTAAATAAACAGACAAATAATATTTTTTTACTGGTCACTTCATAACTTGCAGTTCAAACATGTTTTTAAACAAACATGCTGAACATGAGATGAATGTACAACCCCTGGCAAAAATTATGGAATCACCGGCCTAGGAGGATGTTCATTCAGTGTTTAATTTTGTAGAAAAAAAGCACATCACAGACATGACACAAAACTAAAGTCATTTCAAATGGCAACTTTCTGGCTTTAAGAAACACTATAAGAAATCTGGAAAATATTGTGGCAGTAACGGTTACTTTTTTAGACCAAGCAGAGGGAAAAAAATATGGACTCACTCAATTCTGAGGAATAAATTATGGAATCATGAAAAACAAAAGAACGCTCCAACACATCAATAGTATTTTGTTGCACCACCTCTTGCTTTTATAACAGCTTGCAGTCTCTGAGGCATGGACTTAATGAGTGACAAACAGTACTCTTCATCAATCTGGCTCCAGCTTTCTCTGATTGCTGTTGCCAGATCAGCTTTGCAGGTTGGAGCCTTGTCATGGACCATTTTATTCAACTTCCACCAAAGATTTTCAATTGGATTAAGATCCGGACTATTTGCAGACCATGACATTGACCCTATCTTTTTGCAAGGACTGTTTTCACAGTTTTCGCTCTATGGCAAGATGCATTATCATCTTGAAAAATGATTTCATCATCCCCAAACATCCTTTCAATTGATGGGATAAGAAAAGTGTCCAAAATATCAATGTAAACTTGTGCATTTATTGATGATGTAATGTCCCCAGTGCCTTTACCTGACATGCAGCCCCATATCATCAATGACTGTGGAAATTTACATGTTCTCTTCAGGCAGTCATCTTTATAATTCTCATTGGAACGGCACCAAACAAAAGTTCCAGCATCATCACCTTGCCCAGTGCAGATTTGAGATTCATCACTGAATATGACTTTCATCCAGTCATCCACAGTCCACGATTGCTTTTCCTCAGCCCATTGTAACCTTGTTTTTTCTGTTTAGGTGTTAATGATGGCTTTCGTTTAGCTTTTCTGTATGTAAATCCCATTTCCTTTAGGCGGTTTCTTATAGTTCGGTCACAGACGTTGACTCCAGTTTCCTCCCTTTCGTTCCTCATTTGTTTTGTTGTGCATTTTCAATTTTTGAGACATATTGCTTTAAGTTTTCTGTCTTGACGCTTTGATGTCTTCCTTGGTCTACCAGTATGTTTGCCTTTAACAACCTTCCCATGTTGTTTGTATTTGGTCCAGAGTATAGACACAGCTGACTGTGAACAACCAACATATTTTGCAACACTGCGTGATGATTTACCCTCTTTTAAGAGTTTGATAATCCTCTCCTTTGTTTCAATTGACATCTCTTGTGTTGGAGCCATGATTCATGTCAGTCCACTTGGTGCAACAGCTCTCCAAGGTGTGATCACTCCTTTTTAGATGCAGACTAAGGAGCAGATCTGATTTGATGCAGGTGTTAGTTTTGGTGATGAAAATGTACATGGTGATTCCATAATTTATTCCTCAGAATTGAGTGAGTCCATATTTTTTTTTTCCCTTTGCTTGGTCTAAAAAAGTAACTGTTACTGACTGCCACAATTTTTTTTCCTAATTTCTTATAGTGTTTCTTAAACGCAGAAAGTTGCCATTTGAAATGACTTTCGTTTTGTGTCATGTCTGTTATCTGCTTTTTTTCTACAAAATTAAGCAACTGAATGAACATCCTCCGAGGCTGGTGATTCCATAATTTTTGCCAGGGGTTGTAGCAAGTGCCTTTGTACTTGGCCACACTTTGTCAGTATGCGGAAAATGTCACCAAAAAAAATTGTTCCATCTCCACAAACATACTTTGAGTGTCCAATAAGGTCTACAACCTTCTGCTATTGCACATATCTCTGCATGTTGCCATTGGACTGACTAAAATTATTCATTGTTCAAATTTTTCTTTCACATTTTTTTTCTTTGGGGGGGGGGGGGGGGCAGGGGAGCAATCGCCTTGACTTGTGTAGTGCATGCATGTATCAAATATTGCTAGTGAAGGGGTGTTTTTTTGTTTGTTTGTTTGATTTTGTTTTATTGCAGCAGACTGCTGTGCCTGCAGGCTCAGCTAAGTGTGATTGTCAAGACATGGGCCAGCCTCTTGTGTGGTGGGTTGGAATATTGAGGGCCTGTCGGCTCCATGTGGATCCCGCCTTCTGCTAAAAAACAACACCCCTTCACCTGAAATTTTTGGTATACACATGCACTACAGAGGTCAAAGTGAGTGACCTCCCCTCTGATGTTTTTGGACAAAATACATTTGAAACAACCATTTGTCATAATCATCATTATCTCATTCTTTTCTTTAAATTTTAAGACCAATTGACATCCATCTTAAACCTGTACTACCCCCATTTGGGTAGAAATGTCAAGGATGTGTGAAACGCAAAAAAAGTGTGGACTGAAGTCTACTGCCTTGGAAGCAGGCAACAAGAAAAAGAAAATTAAAAAGAAAGCTTGATTTATTACCACTCATCAAGTGTATTACATGAAGTTGGTACCAAGAAAGCCTCAATTACTTAATGTAAACAAGAGGCAACAAATGACTTCAGATTAAGTAATGAATACTCAATAACATGAGTAAACAGGAATTTAGGGTTTACATTGTAATGTCCGGTAACTGAGAATAAGAACATGAAAATACAATTTTTTACATAATGTATGAGGGTCAGCTGAAAGGTTCTGCCTAAAAGGTGATTATTTCAATAAAAAGCATGATATCAAAGAAAAGCAAAATGTTTTACTTAGTGACTAACATGACACTAAATGGTTTTCATCTAAATTTCAGGCATGTGCAGAATCACCTTTGATTTAACAATTGTGCACTGTAGTAGATTAAAAAAAAGAAAATACACACGTACGTGCGCTTGAATCAATGTACTATTTTTGAATTCCTTGCATTGGAGGTTGTATACCCATGGACATTCATTGACAAATGAGTGTTGTCTGTGGTGACACCTGTGTAGATGTCAGTACATTCAGGAAATGGGAAAGGAGTTTGAAGGGTGAAACTCATTCAAAGTCATCAGCAGGAAAAAGCACCGTGATAGCATTGTCCTCAAACCTTTTGAAACAGAGCAACGCTGTCAACTCCGACAACTGTGTGAACACTGCAAAACCTGCAGCATGCATGAAGCGCATTCATCCAGGAAAAGACGCAGTTGTTCCCATCCACACACGAGTCGACAAACACAGAATACATTGCAGTCACAAACATTTTGCAAAATCTTACCACACCCAGTGTACAGTCTGTATCTCATGCTCTCCAACTTTTACCTTTTTCCCAAGCTGAAAGAAAAACTGAAGGGACACCATTACATGAATGACGCAGAGGTGCAAGCGTCTATGTGTTACTGGAGCTAAGAGGACACACCCAATTTCTTCATTGAAGGGATGCATAAACCTGTCCAGCATTGGTGTAAGTGTGTGAAAAGGGAACGTGACAAATGACATTGCCTGATGGAGTAACATTCCAAGGAAGCAGAACATGTGAGCTGACCTTCACAATATGTCACTAGGTGGGTTTCCATGAGAGGTTTGAGCAAAAATTACCAATATATTCAAAATATCAACAAACCATCATTGAGTGATGTTATGTGGCTGCTGGGTGTTGTTCTCAAAGGACAATTGTCCTTCATATAGTCCTGGTGAAGAAAGTATGTCTTGCTAAATATTGGTATTTTGTTATTTTGTTGGAATCAATCTTGCCATAATGTCATCTCTTATAATGTTTAATAAGCCCTGTCTCGTCCTTCATCCACATGTACTGGGCCTGTATTTTAAAATATCATGTGACTCTTTATGTATGTCATGTGACCTATAATTATGGAAACTCTTTCCATTGTAGTTTTGATGAAACATGGCTTTTCCAAACCTCCTGAAAAACTATCTCATATGAGCGGTGGTGGGCACAGTTCCGCTAATCCGCCAAAGGCTAATTATCAAAGATAATGTTTTCATTATCGGATTAGCTTTTCAGATAACTTTGAAAACCATTATCAGATGAATTATCTTCTGATAAGTTTTGGTCTGATAATTTTTAAACCGCTAACACATTTTTGCAGGCGTGGTAGACAAAGCTGAATAGTTACAAACATTTATGAAATCTAAAATCAGTTGAGTACCTACCTGTTAAATGTTTTGTAGTAGATGCGCAGTTCTATCCTCCATAAACAGAGGAGAGTTGGTTCTAAAAGAAACTGCTCTATCCTCTGCAGGCAAAGGAGAACTGGTCACAGAAAAGAAAAAAAAAAAGCTAATTTCTTTTGACCCCATACTGATATGTTGGCCATATCACCCAATTCATCCAGAGGCATACAGTTTTAACTTATGTTTAAAATTTTAACCAAACTAATTTCAGACAAGTTATTTAAATTAATGTCACGTCTGGTTTTATGAAGTGAAAATATCAGATATGTTTTAGTTTTAAAGTAATGCACTAATTTTGAAGGTTTTAGTGTGGACATGCTGTGCCCAGCAGTGCATTATGGGTAATGTCAATACATTCACGACAGAAGAAATGCATTTGAGATGCTCTGATCAGGCTCCACACGGACAACAGCATTAAACTCTTTGTATATTGTGCCTAAAACTCTCGTGAATATATTCTCTGGGTTTCTAAACGTTGTTATTGTATTTGTTTTATGTAAAGGTGCGTTTACACATAAGCAAGATGCGTCACGAATGTCATTTTTCTGTCATTCGTGACACATTCCTGACATTCTTAACGTGACTTAACGCATCTGAATAGGTTTCTTAATAGGGCGTGTTGATGCGTGATATTCTTGATATTCGTGGAGCATGTTTTTGCCTGTCAAAAAATCTTCTACAAATGTCACACGCCACCCTCATTTCATCTCATGTCGTGGAGGTCGCAACTGAGCGTGTTGATCCATCTTGATGACTAGTGATCGTTAATAGAACGTGACAATGTTCGTAGTGGTTCCTGTGATGGTTCTTGAAGCCCAAACTGTCACGCGTTATTATGAAGTGACACGGAAACTGTCAAGTTTTGATACGACTTGTAACGCAGCATCACATTTCGCTGCGCGCCACGGCAAATCAGTTTTCTGTCACGTGTGCACAATTAAACTCGGCTCCATAGTGTTCAGTTTGATGCAGTATGTCGAAGAGGAACAGTGATGCGAAGTCAGCCAAGTGTCGTTCCACAGTTCCTGCTGAAGCTCCTCAAGACGCTCCTGCAGGTGTTCCACCTGCTGTTGTATCCGATGAGCAGGAGAACGAGTGTGAGCCAGAGGAACCAGAGGAGCGACAGGAGACTCACGTGCAGCCAAACATCTCTGCACCTCCTCCAGTCCAGCAGAGGAAGAAGCGCGCGCACAATTAAACCCTGCTGCACCGCATTCACTTTGATTGCTGACAGCAAGTCGGCTAAAATTCTCATTTCAGTGCTCTTCAGTGTGCTCCTGCAGGTGTTCCACCTGCTGCATGTGCCTGATGTTTGGGAAAACGTGTGAGACGAGAGCCACATGAAGCCACACATCTGGCTCTGTCCATCTCCTCCTCCTTTCTGCACCACTCCGTGGCACAGAGCCCAACTACACATGCAGTCACAAAGTTCTTCTGAAAAACTGGAGCGATCTGAATTCAGTTGGATGAATATGGGTGTGTGTGTGGAGAAAATTCACCTCATTCACAACGTGACAGAACTTAATGATGCGCTGTTACGTGCACCATAGTGTGCCATAGCGTGCAACAATGTGGAACATTATTCTTGACCATGCGTAATGGTTCCTGTGAATTCTCCAGCAACACATGCCATTAACTGTAACGCGTGGTAACAGGTTGCAATAGTTCCTGAGGACACCTGATGCCCCTGCCCTGAATCATCACATTTGTGATCAGCAGCCAAGAATGTGTACTTCGTGGCATTCGTGGCTTGTCATCATTATGTGTAAACGCAGCATAAAAATGCCACAAGAAGCTTAGGTTGCTTCTGCATTATTTTCAGTTGGAATCATTGCAGTTGATTCCTGTTTGCTATTTAGAGTCCTGTTTATGTCAAACACTGGCGTCTTTGTTCCAGAGTAATATATATAAGATGTCTGAAATTCAGTTTGCGTTTATTAAATTACACGCATCTTAAACGTCAGAGACGTGGATTATCTGGAATTTTGTTTTGGCAAGTTTTCAAAGTCTCTACTACCATCTATTGGCCAGTAGCTTTCATGCCAGTACTCGCCCTAAAGCTGGGCAGACACTGTACAATACTTTCAATCATTGTACTCGGTTCCAGCTCAAACTGTATGACAAAACCACACGGTGTAAAAGTTCAGAGCACACGATTTATGTTCTCACACTATACGGCCTGATGCTCTGATGCAATGTGACTGCTCACATTGTACGTTCAAAAACCACACGCCAAACTCGTGTTTCCAGAAGCAAAACATAAACAGAAGCTTTTTTTCAAACTTTACGAGGTCTGTGAGAAAAGTATCGGACCTTTTTATTTTTTTCAAAAACCATATGGATTAGAATCACGTGTGATTGCATCAGCCAAGCTTGAACCTTTGTGCGCATGCGTGAGTTTTTTCACGCCTGTCGGTTGCGTCATTCACCTGTGAGCAGGCTTTGTGTGAGCAGTGGTCCACCCCTCTCGTCGGATTTTTATTGCGAATAAATGTCTGAACAATTTGGAGCTTTGCTGCATCAATTTTTTTTCCAGAAACTGTGAGAGACCTCCAGGTGGACACTGTTTGGAAAATTAATATGGCTTTCAGGGATGATTTTATTGGGGATTATACAGATTAAGGAGTGTTACTGCCACTTTAAGGACGGCCCACAACTGCTGAGAGTGCGGCGCGCTCCCAGCGCCGATCGACATGCTCAGACCCCGCTGAAACAACCAGATCATTTCCAACGTGAAGGCTTTGTTGATCCGGGACCTCGTCTGACTTTCACAAAAAGGCAGGAGACGTGGACATCAGCACTTTTTTGGCACATTCCACTGTTACAGGAGTTTTTTTTCATGGAAAGAAAAGCGGAGGGACGTGCCACGGAGCCGTTCATTACGCGGGACAAATCCACCTCGGTGTTGGTCTCACAGGACAGCTTTCAGGTGGATTTCAGATGGATTCCGGTTGCTTTTCAGTCGTGTGATTATCCGATTGTGATTGTGCATGAGCTGGACATGCCCCAACATGTCCTGGAAGGCATCATCACTGCGTTGCTTTGTGCCATGCGGTGGAGCCGCTCCTCTTTCCATGACAAAAACTCCTGTAACAGTGGAATGTGCCATTCATTTCTAAACTGCTCACAGCCTCTGGCTGTTGGGACGTGGAACGTCACCTTGCTGAGGGGGAAGGAGCCTGAGCTTGTGCGGGAGGTTGAGAGGTACCGACTAGAGATAGTTGGGCTCACCTTCACGCACAGCTTGGGCTCTGGTACCCAACTCCTAGAGAGGGGCTGGATGCTTCACTTTTCTGGCATTGCTCACGGGGAGAGGCGGTGAGCTGGGATAGCAGTGCTTATTGCTCCCGAGCTCAGTCGCCATGTGTTGGAGTTCACACTGGTGAATGAGAGGGTCATGTTCCTACACCTTCGGGTTGGGGACAGGTCTCTCACTGTTGTCTCGGCCTATGGGCCAAGCAGCAGTGCAGTGTACCCAACCTTCTTGGAGTCTCTGGGAGGGGTACTAGATAGTGCTCCGACCGGGGACTCCATTGTTCTCCTGGGGGACTTCAACACCCACGTGGGCGGTGACAGTGAGACCTGGAGGGGCGTGATTGGGAAGCACAGCCTCCCCAATCTGAACCCAAGTGGTGTTCAGCTGTTGGACTTCTGTGCTAGCCACAGTTTGTCCATCATGAACACCATGTTCAAACACAGGGGTGTCCATAAGTGCACGTGGCACCAGGACACCCTGAGCTGGAGGTCGATGTTCGACTTTGTAGTCATATCATCTGACCTTCGGCCACGTGTCTCGGACACTCGGGTAAAGAGAGGGGCTGAGCTGTCGACCGATCACCACCTGATGGTGAGTTGGATCCACTGGGAGGGGAGGAAGCCGGTCACACCTGGCAGGCCCAAACATATCGTGAGGGTCTGCTGGGAATGACTGGTGGAACCCTCTGTCAGTGTGGTCTTCAACTCCCACCTCCGGGAGAGTTTCTCCCAGATCCCAGGGGAGGTTGGAGACATGTAGTCCGAGTGGACTATGTTCTCCACCCCCATTGTCGATGCAGCCGCCTGCAGCTGTGGTCGCAATGTCTCTGGTGCCTGTCGTGGCGGCAGTCCCCGAACCCGGTGGTGGACACCAGAAGTAAGGGATGCTGTCAAGCTGAAGAAGGAGTCCTACTTGTCTTTGTTGGCAGGTGGGACCCTGGAGGCAGCTGACAGGTACTGGCAGGCCAAGCATGCTGCAGCCTGTGTGGTCGCAGAGGCAAAAACTCAGGTCTGGAGGAGTTCAGAGAGGCCATGGAGGAGGATTATCGGTTGGCCTTTAAGAAATTCTGGCAAACCGTCCGACGTCTCAGGAGGCGGAAGCAGCTGTCTGCCAACACTGTCT
This sequence comes from Thalassophryne amazonica, assembly GCF_902500255.1. Taxonomy (NCBI): domain Eukaryota; kingdom Metazoa; phylum Chordata; class Actinopteri; order Batrachoidiformes; family Batrachoididae; genus Thalassophryne; species Thalassophryne amazonica. Next base: position 120,917,425 of record NC_047106.1, on the reverse strand, counting down.
ATAGTGCGGGTGGGGAGCTGTTGACCCTGACTGGGGATGTTGTTGGGCGGTGGAAGGAATACTTTGAGAATCTCCTGAATCCCACTGTCACGTCTTACAAAGAGGAAGCAGAGACAGGGGACGCAGAGGCGAACTCGTCCATCACCCTGGCCAAAGTCACCGAGGTGGTCAGAAAGCTCCTTGGTGGCAAGGCTCCTGGGGTGGACGAAATCTGTCCGGAGTACCTTAAGTGTCTGGATGTTGTGGGACTGTCCTGGTTGACACGTCTCTGCAACATCGCGTGGTGGTCGGGGACAGTACCCCTGGATTGGCAGACCGGGGTGGTGGTCCCTATGTTCAAGAAGGGGGACCAGAGGGTGTGTTCCAACTACAGGGGGATCACAGTCCTCAGCCTCCCCAGTAAGGTCTATTCCAGGGTGCTGGAGAGGAGAATCCAACCGATAGTTGAACCTCGGATTCAGGAGGAGCAGTGTGGTTTTCGTCCTGGTCGTGGCACACTGGACCAGCTCTACACCCTCCATCAGGTGCTTGAGGGTTCATGGGAGTTCACCCAACCGGTCCACATGTGCTTTGTGGAACTGGAGAAGGTGTTTGACCATGTCCCTCGAGGCGCCCTGTGGGGGGTGCTCCATGAGTACGGGGTCCTTTGCTAAAGGCTATCCGGTCCCTGTACAACCGCAGCAGGAGCTTGGTTCGCATTGCCGGTCAAACCTGTTTCCAGTGCATGTTGGCTTCCGCCAGGGCTGCCTTTTGTCACTGGTTCTGTTCATTACCTTTATGGACAGAATTTCTAGGCGTAGCCAGGGTGTAGAGGGGGTCCGGTTTGGGAACCACAGAATCTCATCTCTGCTGTTTGCGGATGATGTGGTCCTGTTGGCTTCATCAAACCAGGGCCTTCAGCGTGCACTGGGGCAGTTTGCAGCCAAGTGTGAAGCATCCGGGATGAAGATCAGCACCTCCAAATCCAAGGCCAAGGTTCTCGACCGGAAAAAGGTGCCTTGCCCTCTTCAGGTCGGTGAGGTGTCCTTGCCTCAGGTGGAGGAGTTTAAGTATCTCGGGGTCTTGTTCACGAGTGAGGGACAGATGGAGCGTGAGATCGATAGATGGATCAGTGCAGCGTCTGCAGTGATGCGGTCGCTGTATCAGACCATTGTGGTGAAGAGAGAGCTGAGCAGGGGGGCAAAGCTCTCCATTTACCGATCGATCTATGTTCCGACCCTCACCAATGGTCATGAGATTTGGCTCATGACCGAAAGAACAAGACCGTGAGTGGCCGAGATGAGTTTCTTCTGCAGGGTAGCTGGGCACTTCCGTAGAGATAGGGTGAAGAGCTCTGTCACTTGGGAGGAGCTCGGAGTCGAGTTGCTGCTCCTCTACATCGAAAGGAGCCAGGTGTGGTGGCTCGGGCATCTTTTCCGGATGCCCCCTGGATGTCTCGCTGGAGAGGTGTTCCGGGCACGTCCCATCAGGAGGAGGCCCTGGGGAAGACCCAGATCATGCTGGAGGAACTACGTCTCTCAACTGGCTTTGAAACACCTCGGGGTTCCCCCAGAGGAGCTGGAGGAGGTGTGTGTGGATCGTGAGGTCTGGCGGCTTTGCTTGAGCTGCTGCCCCCGTGTCCCAACGTAGGATAAGTGGAAGAAAATGGATGGATGTTTGCACATGCAAGAGGCTGGATGCTTGTAGCGCTTCAGCAGCGGGAATATCAAACAGGTTTGATATTCATCCCGCCATATGATTGGCAATCGGGAGGTGGTCGTGACAGGTTAAATGCAGCTTGTTACTCCATGTATACGACACGATGCGATTAAGTTGAAACTCGGCACAATCCAAAAAATTCTCACACAAGTGAAAAATCGGCTGATAAAGGGCCAAAACTCGCATAGTGTAAGCCCAGCTTGAGTACTGAGCATCTGGGCACCAGTAGATCATGGCAGTGTTCTATTTATTTTGATGGTTATATCAGATGGTCATCCAATTACAACTTGGCTTTTTTTTTTGTTTTGTTTTTTGGAAAATACTTGTTTTTTCAAATTAATAAATGACATATTTTACAAAAGCACATTTATCTGTAAACACCAACACACAACATACCTCACATTAATGTGTTGGTTTACATAGAATGAATGAGTCATCCAATCAGTGTTAGCGAAGGCACATTTTACCCATAGTCCCTTTGGCGTCTGTCTGTTTGTTACAAAACTTCAGAATTAGTGCATTATTCAACATTAAAATATATATGTTATATTTTAACTTTGTACAAATGACAGAATTGATATTAATGGAGTTATTCTATCAGTATTAATTTTATTTATAAAACAAACCATAAGTCAGCACTGCTTTATTTTCCAAGGCCTCGCCTCACGGCAACACTGTTATTGAGTAGAGCAGGGGTGGCCAAGTTTGGTCCTCGAGAGCCACATTCCTGACACTCTTAGTTGTCTCCCTGCTCCAACACACCTGAATTCAATGAAAGGCTCATTAAAAGTCTGCTAACGAGTCTTTCATTGGATTCAGGTCCGAACTTGGCCACCCCTGGAGTAGAGAGTTGAGCTTTGCTGCTCCTCTCAACTGCTTCACTGCTGGAAGCTATGTAATAAACAGGAGCTTCCAGCAGTGGGCAGGGCGTTCAAAGACAGAAGTGCTGGCTCATTGTTTGGGTCTGTAGTCACTTGTAAGCTACCAGAAGCAATTGTGTTAAAACTCATGGTGTTATTGAAGCTATGTTTTTGGTTACTTGTGCCCACCACTGAATATGAGCATAAAAACGTTTTTGTGACATGATTTTTTTTTTTATTCAAAATATATGTCTTTCCATGAAACTTACTTTCAATTTGGTATAGTCTGTTTTCTTTCATACTTCTGAAATATCATGGACATCTGTTGTCATTTTCTTTAACAGATGTGTTTCACTTTCCCTGCTTCTCTTGTCATTCCTTATCACCTGACCACACCTTGCCAGAAGTGATCCTGTCAACCCCTCAGCATTCAATCCAACATTTACCCCCCAGGTTAACTTTCAACCTTGGGGCCTCATGTACAAAGCTTGCATATACACATAAACATGGCATACGTCCTTCTCCACACTCTGTGGAAATGATGACTGTGGAAATGTGTGGTGCATCACACAAAATCCTGGCTGGCATACACACATTTCTAAGGCAATTGTTCCAGTGCAGACACACAGAGGTGACACAGTGAACCATTAATAGTGTGAAAACACACACTGATGAACAATTAACACACCCACGTGTTTGCAATTATATGGATGGATATAAAAGCATACACAAAGTGATGCATAAAATTGCACTAACAGTGGCTGTGTTAGCATCAGAGGACACTACAAATGGTGCAATCTGGCATGAGCGTGTACTTAATTTATTTACTTGCAAATGACAATAAATGCTTCATAAACCAGTTTTGATTTCCAAGGCTACTGTTACTGGAGTCGCGCACAGAATGGCGGCCAGCCCAGAGCGCAATACATACCAACACAGGCGCTGACCATGCTGGGCTTCATGGAAACAAGGACATTCCAGCGTGAGCTGGCCATTGAGTCAGGAGTGTGACAGTCAACCTGGAGCCAAGCCATGCCACCTGTGTGGTACATCACATTCCAACATAAAAGCGCATTTGCAGCTATTAACTGCACACATGTTGCTGTAAAGACGCCATCACATGATGAATTTGTTTTTGTTAATAGGAAACATTTTCATTCCATCAATGTTCAAATCATATGCGATGTGCCAATGCGCATCAGGCTGGAGGCTGGCATGGTGCGCGGTGGGGAGCTGCTTGGTGTTGTATCTGTGTAATTGTTACGAACAAAAACCAGCGCAGGCACATTCGGGCATGTGCGCATCCAAATATGTTTTTCATTATAATTATTAATGTGTTTTCTTTTTCTTGATGGTGGAACTAGAGTGCTTCTTAACAAGCCCCCGACTGTGTTCAGTATTTGTCAACAAGCGTGTGTGTACCGTTAATGTCACACACTGTCAGCCACCGTGCGTCAAATATATTTTTACTTCAGTGTGTGCGCTGCTCTGAACTGACACACATGGATGCACCCATTCTATTTTGTTTTACATTGCGGCGAGCAGCGTGAGAGAACGGCGATCTAACCACAGCTTTCATTGTTTTTGCATGTTGTCTCTAAAAGTTCTTTAATTTTTACACACAGCAACACATAGACAATGGCAGATGTCATCAAACACACATCACTTGACACCTATGGTGCTGTCAGCATGACACAAACAAAGCATTTGGATAAATGTGCATATTCAGATGGAGGCGCGGCCAGGGAGGAGTTTGGTGCGTGTGCACATGTGCTAAATTCCACGTTGATTGAGATTTACAAACCGAACATGTGTGGATCCACGCCTACGCACACTTTGATCTGAATTTTTTGTGCTTACACCAGTTTCTGGGTTTTGGCATATGTCATGTTTCAGTAGGAAATCCACACAAGTCTTTGTACAAGAGGCCCCTGGTCCTTTCTGTGTAGATTTTGCATGTTCTTCCATTGTTGCGCGAGTTCCCTCTGAGTGTTCCCATTTGAAAAGACATGCAGATTAGGTGAATTGGTGACTAAAGCACCAGGACCCCAGATGTGACGTCACAACTTACAGTACACACACGTTAATTGACAAATACTGAACACAGAAGCTCTGCAGCTCTCATCATTTAGCAAAAAATAAAGACAATAATAATAATAATAATAATGCTGTGTCTATTTGGCTGCTCCCGTGTTTTTGGTCGGGGTCACCACAGCAGATACAGCCAGATCCGCACTGGTATTTGGCACAAGTTTTACACTGGATACCCTTCCTGATGCAACTCCAAGATTACCTGGAAAAATACACACAGCCGCTGGTGTTCCAAAGAGGTCTCCCATCCAAGTACTGACCAGATGCTGCACTGCTTAGTTTCTGAGATCTGATGGGATCAGGCTGACACAGAGCAGACCAGCTAATAAAACATATTTGAATGTGCACATGCCCATGGCAGCGTTGGCTTACGTTTAGATCAATTACATGAACACACTATTTACACAGCAAGCAGCTGCCATCATGCACCGTGCCAGCCACCAACCAGCCTGAAGTGCATTTGCGCCTCACATATGATGTGAATATGTGTGCAGTCAATAGCTCCAATTACACTCAACAAAAATATAAACGCAACACTTTTGGTTTTGCTCCCATTTTGTATGAGATGAACTCAAAGATCTAAAACTTTTTCCACATACACAATATCACCATTTCCCTCAAATATTGTTCACAAACCAGTCCAAATCTGTGATAGTGAGCACTTCTCCTTTGCTGAGATAATCCATCCCACCTCACAGGTGTGCCATACCAAGATGCTGATTAGACACCATGATTAGTGCACAGGTGTGCCTTAGACTGCCCACAATAAAAGGCCACTCTGAAAGATGCAGTTTTGTCACACAGCACAATGCCACAGATGTCGCAAGATTTGAGGGAGCATGCAATTGGCATGCTGACAGCAGGAATGTCAACCAGAGCTGTTGCTTGTGTATTGAATGTTCATTTCTCTACCATAAGCCGTCTCCAAAGGTGTTTCAGAGAATTTGGCAGTACATCCAACCAGCCTCACAACCGCAGACCACGTGTAACCACACCAGCCCAGGACCTCCACATCCAGCATGTTCACCTCTAAGATCGTCTGAGACCAGTCACTCAGACAGCTGCTGAAACAATCAGTTTGCATAACCAAAAAAAATTTCTGCACAAACTGTCAGAAACCGTCTCAGGGAAGCTCACCTGCATGCTCGTCGTCCTGATCGGGGTCTCGACCTGACTCCAGTTCGTCGTCGTAACCGACTTGAGTGGGCAAATGCTCACATTCGCTGGCGTTTGGCACGTTGGAGAGGTGTTCTCTTCACAGATGAATCCCGGTTCACACTGTCCAGGGCAGATGGCAGACAGTGTGTGTGGCGTTGTGTGGGTGAGTGGTTTTCTGATGTCAATGTTGTGGATCGAGTGGCCCATGGTGGCGGTGGGGTTATGGTATGGGCAGGCATTTGTTATGGACGAAGAACACAGGTGCATTTTATTGATGGCATTTTGAATGCACAGAGATACCGTGATGAGATCCTGAGGCCCATTGTTGTGCCATACATCCAAGAACATCACCTCATGTTGCAGCAGGATAATACACAGCCCCATGTTGCAAGGATCTGTACACAATTCTTGAAAGCTGAAAATGTCCCAGTTCTTGCATGGCCGGCATACTCACCGGACATGTCACCCATTGAGCATGTTTGGGATGCTCTGGACCCGCGTATACGACAGCGTGTACCAGTTCATGCCAATATCCAGCAACTTTGCACAGCCATTGAAGAGGAGTGGACCAACATTCCACAGGCCACAATTGACAACCTGATCAACTCTATGCGAAGGAGATGTGTTGCACTGCATGAGGCAAATGGTGGTCACACCAGATATTGACTGGTATCCCCCCCAATAAAACAAAACTGCACCTTTCAGAGTGGCCTTTTATTGTGGGCAGTCTAAGGCACACCTGTGCACTAATCATGGTGTCTAATCAGCATCTTGGTATGGCACACCTGTGAGGTGGGATGGATTATCTCAGCAAAGGAGAAGTGCTCACTATCACAGATTTGGACTGGATGTGAACAATATTTGAGGGAAATGGTGATATTGTGTATGTGGAAAAAGTTTTAGATCTTTGAGTTCATCTCATACAAAATGGGAGCAAAACCAAAAGCGTTGCGCTTATATTTTTGTTGAGTGTACATTGAAACCAGTGTCGCAGACCAAACGCTCCCCCCCCCCCCCCCCCCCCCCGATGGTGTGGTTCAAGGATTAACATCTCATTTCTAATTCAAACTGCACACCAGTCATCTATTTCAGCGACAGATATCTGAAGCTTTTGTACAACAATCATTTCCACATAAATTCAGCATAATTTCATCATAAAAAGCGACGGGAGCGATCAGGGCATCGCAGCTGAATGAGCTGCTAGCTGATGCATTCACTGTGACATTTCAAAGGGTCATGGAATTTCACCTCGTTTCTGCTTAAAACTGACTTTAGAATGATTTGAAAGGTTTTTCCTTTATCATCTGATGGTTAATAATCCCATTAATCCATTTGATCACTTTGGGTGAAGAGACTCCATCTCAGATGTCCTGCTGTGGTCCGAAATGATGCATGCGCAAATGCAAAAGGTGGACCGATTTTTAGGGGCGGAGCGTTTAGTCTGCTACACCGGCTCTCACTGCAAATGCGCTTTAATGTTGGAATGTGATGTACCTGGATGACATTCGGATGATTGCGTTTCACACAGCTGACATGGCTCGGCTCAAGGTTGTCTGTCACACTCCTGACTGATCAGCCAGCTCATGCTGGAATTCCCCTGTTTCCAGGAAGCCCAGCATGGTCAGTACGTGTGTGGGCACAGACAACCCATGCCTCCTCGCCGTATTGTGCTCTGGCATGACCAGAAATCTGTGTGCAACTCCGTGAACACTGGCCTTGGGAATTGAAACACAACCCCAATTACAATTAAGTTGGGACGTTGTGTAAAATGTACATAAAAACAGAATACAATGATTTGCAAATCCTCTTCAACCTATATTCAATTGAATACACCACAAAGACAAGATATTTAATGTTCAAACTGATAAACTAGTGTTTTTGTGCAAATATTTGCTCATTTTGAAATGGATGCCTGCAGCACATTTCAAAAAGCTGGGACAGTGGTATGTTTACCACTGTTACATCACCTTTCCTTCTAACAACACTCAATAAGCATTTGGGAACTGAGGACACTAATTGTTGAAGCTTTGTAGGTGGAATTCTTTCCCATTCTTGCTTGATGTACGACTTCAGTTGTTCAACAGTGCGGGGTCTCCGTTGTCGTATTTTGCGCTTCATAGAGCACCACACATTTCAATGGGCAACAGATCTGGACTGCAGGCAGGCCAGTCTAGTACCCACACTCTTTTACTACAAAGCCACACTGTTGTAACACGTGCAGAATGTGGCTTGGCATTGTCTTGCTGAAATAAGTAGGGACGTCCCTGAAAAAGACGTTGCTTGGATGGCAGCATGTGTTGCTCCAAAACCTGGATGTACCTTTCAGCATTGATGGTGCCATCACAGATGTGTAAGTTGCTCATGCCATGGGCACTAACACACCCCCATACCATCACAGATGCTCGCTTTTGAACTTTGCGCTGGTAGCAATTTGGATGGTCATTTTCCTCTTTTGTCCGGAGGACACGACATTCACGATTTCCAAAAAAACAATTTGAAATGTGGACTCATCAGATCACAGCACACTTTTCCACTTTGTATCTGTCCATTTCAAATGAGCTCGGGCCCAGAGAAGGCAGCAGCATTTCTGGATGTTGTTGATGTATGGCTTTCGGTTTGCATGGTAGAGTTTTAAATTGCACTTGCAGATGTAGTGACAAACCGTGTTAACTGACTGATTTTCTGAAGTGTTCCTGAGCCCACACGGTAAGATCCTTTACAGAATGATGTCGGTTTTTAATGCAGTGCCGAGTGGTGAGTGCTGAGGGATCAAAGGTCACGGGCATTCAATGTTGGTTTTCGGCCTTGCTGCTTACATGTAGTAAATTCTCCAGATTCTCTGAATCTTCTGATTATATTATGGACTGTAGATGATGGAATCCCTAAATTCCTTGCAATTGAACATTGAGAAACATTGTTCTTAAACTGTTGGACTATTTTTTTCACGCAGTTGTTCACAAAGTGGTTATCCTCAACCCATCTTTGCTTGTGAATGGCTGAGCCTTTTGGGGATGCTCCTTTTATACCCAATCATGACACTCATGATTAGTGTCCTCAGTTTCCAAACACTTATTGAGTGTTGTTAGAAGGAAAGGTGATGTAACATAGTGGTAAACATACCACTGTCCCAGCTTTTTGAAACATGTTGCAGGCATCCATTTCAAAATGAGCAAATATTTGCACAAAACAATAAAGTCTGTCAGTTTGAATTTTAAATATCTTGTCTTTGTGGTGTATTCAACTGAATATAGGTTGAAAAGGATTTGCAAATCATATTGTGTTTTTATTTACATTTTACACAATGCCCAACTTCATTGGAATTGAGGTTGTAGGTTTATGAGCCAATTATTGTCATTTGCAAGTAAATCCTCACCGTCCCTGAATACACACTCACGTCAGATTGCACCATTTGTAAGGTCCTCTGACACTAGCGCAGCAACTGTTGTTGTGTCATTTACACATCACTTTGTGCATGCTTTGATACCAGCCCATATAATTGCAAACATGTGGGTGTGTTAATTAAATGACTTCATGTTTTCTTGTTCCCAGCATCACCTGTACATGTCGGCAGTGGAACAATAGCTGTAGAAATGTGTGTACGCCAGCCAGGATTTTTGTGTGATACATTTTCACTTTGGGTTTGGGGGCAGCTCCTTGTGACGGATTCCTATGACAAAAAAAAAAAAAAAAAAATTCTGATGATTAGCTTTTGATGTTTGTTGTTAAACGTACTCACCCGGCACAAAGAACCAAGCATCTGTTCAATTTGCTATCCCAAAAAGCTTATTAACTGAGCCAAAATATGGCCATCAGGTAATTGCATGGTGTGCGTCTGTCTGTGCTCAGCATACATGCAGTCCTATTACTATCAGGGTTTTCAAATTCACAGAGAGCATTCTTGGGACACAGACCTTGGACAAGGTCAAAGACAGCTAACCTTGACCTATTTAAGAGGTCAAAAGGTTATATTCTTTCTACACACTTTAATTGAATACATGCTCATACGGCTGAAGGCATTTTAGCATTGCATTATGTTTTGTTTTTGTTGTGACAGATTTTGATTGTCACATCAGCAAAAATAATCCTCTTCTTGTTTGACTGAACAGGCATTGCAGTGACATCATACCAGCTCTCTAAAAAGTTGAGGCATTTTTCAATTTAAAAGCACTCAAAGCAAGCACTCTAAACAGTCCACTCTGGAAAAAAACACTTGTTGCAAGCTTTTTTTTTTCTTCAAATTGGCAGAGGCTGTTTGTGGCTGCACACCCTCCATTCTCATTTAAAGTAACTGAAAAAAGATGCTGGTGCTCAGAAAAGAAAAAAAAAACAAAAACAAATTAAATTTGGAAACTTTAAAGTGGTCATTATTTTACCTTGCCTAGTCAAGGACTTTGAATATGCATATTTTTCCTTACTGTTGGAAAACTATATGATGACATTCATGTAATTTGCTTGTATCAGTCAGTCTACATGAGGTATCCAAGCTATTATGTCCTGATTAAACATGCCAGTGAGTCATTCCTTTTGTAGCGGGATGAAGGTCCCGGGTCCTGATTGAAAAGACATTCCCGCTAGCTTGGCTAACGGGGAATTCCCCTTTGGCTGACCTGGTAGAGGAATGGTCTTTAGTGCGAGCCGTCCGGGTTCGATCCCACCGCCGTCCCGGCCACAAAGGTCCTACGGTCACAATCTGGCGTCACAAACAGGATGTGGGTAGTCACAGAACATGCTTAAATGCACCTGCGACTTCGGGACGAAGTCAAAAATGGTGGGGAGATATGTAGCGGGATGAAGGTCCTGGGTCCTGATTGAAAAGATGTTCCCGCTAGCTTGGCTAGCAAGGAATTCCCCTTTGGCTGACCTGGTAGAGGAATGGTCTTTAGTGCGAGCCGTCTGGGTTTGATCCCACCACCATCCCGGCCACAAAGGTCCTGCGTTCACACTTTGCTTCACAAACAAGCAAAATAACAGTTTTTCACTGAGATACAGCATATTAATTTCTATGACTGTGAATTATTATTGATTATTATTGGTAATTATTATTACCAAGGCAGTCATTAACCAAATACAAATTGGTGAATTCAATCTGCATTTGTGGCTAATTGTCAAAGTGGTCCTGAGTAAGACAATCCTAGAACTGCATGAGAATTGTGCACAGTGCCCCCACAAATCAATCCCACATGAATGTGGGAATAAACATATCAAGAATAAAGAAGATTGTTTGAATGAAGACTGCTTCTAATCTAATAAATAAACTTGTGGCATATAAAATAAAGTTTGACTAAAAAAGTAAATTCATGTGACACTGATGCTACATTGGTGAAAGAATTAAGCTTACACTGTGCACAGTTTCTCCAATCACAGTCACATAAGCTTATAACTTCTTCTGGGTTGTCTGGGTGTCTTGGTGGCTTTCCTCACTCCGCCTTCTTGCAGTCAGTTTTTGAGAACTGTCTATTCCATGCAGATTCATCATAGAGTGCCATACTGTTTGTATTTTTTTGTAATTGATGTAAATAATGTCCAAGACATATTCAGTGGCAGCTTTACCATCAGAGAGCCTCGTCCACAACTACCACAAAAGACTCCACGCTGTCATTGATGTTAAAGGGGGCAATACACGGGAGTTTCTTCACGTTTGAGTAACTCAGCTCAAATATGCACATGCCACTCAGAGTTAAAAAACTGTTTTTGTGTTATCATTTATATTCTCTGAAAAATGGCACAAAGTAAACTTTTGAGCACAACTGTAAGCAGTAGATGTAGTTTTTGTAATTGTGAGGGGTGGGGGGGGGGGGGGGTATTGAGCATGTGGTATAGAATATTTTCATTCCAATGCTTTTTTGTTTGTTTGGTTTAATTTACAGAGAAATTTGCCTAGAATCTTGGGTAAAAACATTTCCTTTATTTCCTTGACATCTTAATTTCAGCAATGCTATCTCATGAAACACTGAACTGGAATCTTAAAAAAAGAATCTAGGAGACAACCCAGATGAAACCATTACTGTTTTTCACATTTGAGTAACTCAACTCAAATATGCGCATGTCATTCAGAGTCAAATGTCGTTAGCAATTATGGTCCAGAACTTGGGGCCCCTTCACACACAGCACTAATAAGTAGTAATCAGGGCAAATCACGGCGAAACAGCCCGAGTGAGTGAACCATGACAACATCAAGCGTTGGGAGGGACACACAATGGGGCAGGCAAGAACGATCCTGCTGCAATGGTTTTGTGCACATGCACAAACATGCATGAAACCGTTGCAGCAGGAACACAGTGTGAACAGCTGGAGCGCATGGAACCGCATTGTGCAGCTGCTGTGGAAAGAAAATACATGCCACCCACGGGATTTGAACTTGCACCTTTCAAAAGCTTTGATTAACAGACGGAAACTTTACCACTGCACTTCCAACACTGTCCTATAACTAGAGATTAAAATGACTAAAATCAACAAAATCAAACTAAAATCAAATGTATTTTTTAAAAAAAGAGAGAAAAACATCATAATTGCCACTGTTGTGGAGGAAAGAAAAAAAAAACAGCTGGTATGTGTTGCACCACATCGCACCTCTGCTGTGGAGGAAAAAAATAAAACCACACACCATAAAAATGCCGCATTTTAGCTTAACGAGTGGACAATACAAGTATGAACCATCTGTTCCTCTGTAGATGACCCATGGTCACAGATGTACAAGCGCTCTTATCATTTCCACATCTGCTGGCCCAGCATGTTCAGCTGGTCCCGTGCGCGTGTCTGGCCTGACACGCTTGTCCTGTGGATGGCGCACTGCAGGACAGACACTGCATCATGTGGAACAGAGCTCACGTGGGTGACTTGACATTCACATCGCCCGCTGTGTGTTATGATCTGACGGTCCGTTTCACCTGGGACAGCCTGTCAATGTGCATGCCATGCGCTTGCTCGCTGCAGCCGGTCGCAACAGTGATAATTTTATGTATGTCCACGTGAGGACAGCAAGCAGACACATGTTCATCACAGTAGACAGCAGTTCCCCAGCTGGGATATCCAGAACCAGAAATCTCAACAGGTGCTGTTGTCAGAGGCCACGCGCCCTGTCCGTCCAGTGCCTACACCGTGTCACTCTCTGTTATTTGATCATTATTTTTTTAGTTATTTGTTATGTAATTGGGTATGTAGGTAGTATAGTACTTATTAATATACCTGTCCTGGCTGTTGGTCTCTGTGTTTTTAATATGACACATATGCACTGAGCTGTCACTTGCAGCAGTCAGTGAGTCTCTGGACAGCAGCTGGGAGGCGGCTCGCTGTGCTGTGTGCGCACTGACGTGGCTGGCCACTCCCAATCTGTACTTCCATATCAGTAGTTCATGCAAGTGAACTACTGATATACCACATGTTGCCGCATGCCACGTGTTGCGTGTGGGGGGTGATTGTGTGCCGACACTCTGGCACGCCACGTGTGTTGCTTTTTTGCAATGCCACACTTGTGGGGGCAATTAGACAAATTTCACATCCAGCTCGGAAGTGATCGTCTGCTCACTGTTTTCGTGCTACCAGCTTGAGTGGCCACACATTTTCTAAGCGTCAAGCGAGCAGTGTTGGATGTTCGTGTGTGTCACCTGGAATTTGGCTGACACATGGTGTGAGAGGGATCGAATGGGCTCTCAAAGGGCACTCTCTGTCTTTCAGCCGCTGGTGTGCATGAATAATTGTAGCGACAGGTGTATGAGGCGCTGAAGGCTGCTCCGATTTTTCAGGAATGGCATCCAATTCCTCCTTCATGTGCTTGTCGGCTTCAGTCATATTATGTGTGAAGGGACCCTTAAACAGGTTAAATGTATTTGATTTTGTCAAATTAATGAATGTAATACAAAGCTTGGGTAACTCTCTGTAATTCTTATTATATCTACAAAATTAATATGTGAGTACCTTTGACTTTGGTTTGCCATTAATGTGTGCTTATAACTGAACCACTGCAGTAAACTGACTGCATATCATGTACAGCAGAATAAATTTATTTTGTTTCAATTCATATTCTTAAGTTGCCTTGATTCAAGGTGTAATCCCACCATTTTTTATGTTGCATTTTTCAAAATATATGTAGAATGTATAATTTTCCATTTTAATTAATTTCAGACGGTTTTTACAGCTTACAAGGACACACAAAGGACAAAATAAATATGTTAAATGTCGCTGTCCACATTATGCAGGTAGATGCCAAAATGCTTGTGAAGCAAATGCAAATTATATATTACAGTAAAAGTAGGCTCTATTTTTATTGTGACATTTATTTCTTACTTACCAGGGGTAGGTCCCAACATTCCAATCAACATTTTGGGCTTTTTTTTGGCCTTTGAATCTGTGACATTTCCTAAGAAAAACATCTGATGTTGCAACACAGTCTGTTATGTAATAAAGATATCTTAAATATTCCTTTCTGCATCTTGCAGAAGAGCACCAAAATGAACATGAAACAGTTTGTAAATTTTGAATAAAGTTGTTGAAATAATTACTTATTTTTTTAAGTGCATTGTGTGTGCACAAAATCTATTCTATTTGTGCTTGTGCAAAAAGAAAGGTATCCTGTGTTTCATTTGTCTAGCTTCACATGACAAGGAGTGTTTGGTACAGGTCCCTGTTCCAAAGAGTGAAGAAGTGTGCCACAGGGTTATGAGTAGGCTACTTGACATCATCAGATGGTTTCATAGTAGCCAGATGGGAACAGTAGATGGATGTGGTGATTGGCTGCTGCATTTTATTGCTGTAGGATTATATATATATGCTTTGGCTTCTTTGCTTTTATGGCATACTTGCTGAAGCAACAGGGACAGCTAAAACACTGAACTAAATATTGATTGAATATTCTGGATAGTTTCTGATGCATGGCACCATTCTTTGGGGAGCGATTTCCACATAAACAAGTTTTTCTACTTGTTGTGTCTGTTTTCCTCATGGTAACAGACATGGTCCAGGTGCATAGCCAGAGGGATGAGGGGATGAAAACCCACCCAGAGCAAAAGTAACTATTTGATTTTTGGAAATGTGACCAGTTTGTCAATGCGGAAATAGCTGTTATGAAATACTTCAACCACTGCCTTGAACCCAATCATATTTGGAATTTGGGATTATTTTTTTCTCTATTATTGTCACTGTTTCAGTCCAGATATGACCCAAACCAAGATAGCGTGCAGGATGAAGTCAAAGAAAGTTATTTAATCAAAGCCAGGGACAGTCCAGGGTCATACACAAATCAGTCAAACAGTAGAGCTGTCCACAATGGAAACAGCAGATGGGGTAACCACTGAACAAGCAGAGAGTCAAAACACAGAGATCAGTTGTTTTCAGATTCAGACAACTTTATTAATCCCCAAAAGGACAATTCATTTCACACCCAGTTACCTCAGATAAAAAATACAGCAATTAATCCACAATTATTACTAGTTGAACGTAATAATGCCACACATCAGAATTAAAACACTGTACATATACATTTGATTGTTTATGTACGCTAAACTTTGAAACAGTCCATCATCCGAATTGAGGAAATGTGAGTGTGGGTGAGCCGCAGCAACACGTGGCCACACAGACACACTTGGCGGGGAATGGGGAGCTGCTGCAGCTAAAGCCGCACTGCTTCCCGGAGGGGGAAGGGAGCGGCGTGAGTGGGGGTCGGGGTGGGTGGGGTGGGGACAGAAAAACAAGGGGGGGATTTGGATAGAGGGAGGGAGATGTGCCTCTTGTGCAGATGAGTTAAGTTTGTGTCAGTTTCTGTCCGTGTATGCGTAAAATCTGATGTTGCTAGGCAGAGCCAGCCCAAGGCATATGCCAACTACGCGGTCGCTTAAGGCCTCCACGCCACCAGGGGGCCCCGAGAGCACCGAGACGTGATAAAAAAGTAAATATATACATGAAATTAAAATAATATTGAATAATTTCAACGAAATTGTATTACACCTGAAAAAAAATCAATTTATTTTAACAAAATACCAATACTAGGTTAATTGATGCCTCCTGTTGGCTGCTGCCACCATTGGGCAAATTTAGATACACCGCTTGGGTCAGGTGGTCAATGACTAATCATGAGGAATGAAGTGAGTGCAAGTCGTGTCTCAGACAAGAAATTATCCCTCTGGAGCAGAGAAAAGAAAAAGAAGAAGTTGGAAGATGAGAAAAAACAACAAGACAAAGGTAGGTTTGCATGTCCAATATTACAATTTTTGTTGTCATTATTTGCAAAATGCTCCGTTCGTTTAGTGTAAAGTGCTTTAGGTGTCTTAAGTCAGAGGCGATTGCTCTGCAAGGGAAGCTCA